>NC_083226.1:124591397-124902045 GCF_032191835.1 Heteronotia binoei | reverse complement strand
AAGGACAGGTCCTCTTGTGGATCAAAAACTGGCTAATTAATAGGAAGCAGAGAGTGAGTATAAATGGGCAGTCTTCGCAGTGGAGGACAGTAAGCAGTGGGGTGCCGCAGGGCTCAGTACTGGATCCCATGCTCTTTAACTTGTTCATAAATGATTTGGAGTTGGGAGTGAGCAGTGAAGTGGCCAAGTTTGCAGATGACACTAAATTGTTGAGGGTGGTGAGAACCAGAGAGGATTGTGAGGCACTCCAAAGGGATCTGTTGAGGCTGGGTGAGTGGGCAGAGGTCCATCAGTGGCTATTAGCCATCAGTGTGTGTGTGTGTGTGTATGTGTGTGTGTGTATATATATGTGTGTGTGTGTGTATAATTTTTTTTTGGCCACTGTGTGACACAGAGTGTTGGACTGGATGGGCCATTGGCCTGATCCAACATGGCTTCGCTTATGTTCTTATGATACGTTGTGTGCCACCTTGAGCCTAATTCTAGAAAATGAGTGGGATAGAAATTAAAGTTGTCATTAGTAATTATTGGGACTGACTGATCTTGCTGTATGCCTGCACAGGGATATGCAACCCAGATATACATGCCAGTCAGAGGCATATCAGACCATTTTGTATGGTAGTCAGAGGCAGATCTCTGCACAAAGAACTGGCAGCATTTATGGGTGCCGTGGTTTGGGAGAAAGCAAGAGGCTCAAATTATACCTGTCATTACTTCCTAGACTTGCATAGCACCAGCATGAGTCCATGGTGACCTCAGATGCTGGCGGCACATATGATGCTTACTATACTTCAAATGTGTCTGGTCAAGTACAACCCTTGCCTCCTCACCCCATTTTGTTCCTCTGCTTCAGAAATATGTACGTATTCCTGTTTTCCCCCAGCACTGGGACCAAAGAGATTGCCTACTTCTGGTCTAGCACTCTTGCTTGCACAAATGGAATTGTGGTTTTGGTATTTATTTATTTAAAACATTTACATGCCATATTTCCACCCAAATATGATGCTCACAGTGGTGAACATAAAATCATTTCAAGATTAAATCAGCATTTAAAATAGTATTTAAAATAATTCCATAAAAACATATAAACATGTAAACACATAACACCGAGAAGGTCCAATAACAGTTATTTGGGGTATGCCCCATGAAACAAAAAAGGCTTCACCCACTGATTGAAGACAAAAATAGAGGGAGACAGATGAATCTCCTTGGTTCTTCCAAAGTTTTGGCGCCATGACTGAGAAGGACTTTGAGAGCCAGTTTGGTGTAGTGGTTAAGAGCACTGCTCTAATGTGGAGAACCTGTTAGACTAGATGACACTGGAGCTATGTTCCAATTATCTTATTCTATGATTCCTTTAAAGGGAATGCAGCCCCATCCAGAACAGGAGATATTCCAAACCTTTCCCACCCTCACCCCCACACCAGTAGCATGTTTTGAGGGGTTGGGATTAAGTTTTAGTTTGTCAGCCCTTGTCCAGTCCAAAACTGCCTCCAAGGCCTCTGTTCTCAGTTTCTACAGCCTTTCCAGGATCTGTTGGAATTGTGAGATAGAGCTGAATCATTTAGAGATAGATAGAGATAGAATCATTTACATATTAGTGGTAGCTCAGCCTAGATATTTCTCAGTGGATTTGTGTAGATGTTGAAAAGCACGGGGTAGCAACATGGAACCTTGCAGGACCCAATAGGCCAAAGACCACAGGAGGAGCAGCAGTCCTCCAGCACCACACTACACACAAGCATGTGGTCTGTTACTGAACCACAGTGTCCCCTCACCTTACCTGTACATGTTTATGGTGAAACTGATAGGGAAAAAATGTTATCTTGTCAGTGCAATCCTAAACAGTATTAAACCCTTCTAAACCCAAGTCAATGGATTTGGAAGAGTGTAACTATTTAGGCTTGCACTGTAAATATCAGCCAATCAATTCACGTTTTTATATACCACTGCAATAAGGTTAGTATAGGTGATACTCTGACACTCATTTTTCTTCTCCAAGGACTGTTCTTAGCCCACATACTTTTTAAATGTTAAGAAACGTTGCTATTAACTGTTGGGTTTTTTTTGTGTGGTTGAATAAAATTTTCTGTACAAATAATATATAATTTATTTCACCCAAATTCAACTGAGAAGATCCAGTACTGGATCACATGGGAAACAGGTACTCTGTGTCCCATATTTTATACATATGTTTTGCTTTTAGTGAAGAGAATGATTTAAAGCCTTGACAAAGTGAAGTATTTAAAAATTTTAACCTGTTGCATTTTATTTGTATTATCACTTGACCATATTTTGCTGTTTTTTGTCCATCTTCTCATTAAAGTTTAGAAGAAGAAGAAAATATTGGATTTATATCCCATCCTCCACTCTGAAGAGTCTCAGAATGGCTCACAATCTCCTTTACCTTCCTCCCCTACAATAGACACCCTGTGAGGTGGGTGGGCTGGAGAGGGCTCTCACAGCAGCTGCCCTTTCAAGGACAACCTCTGCCAGAGCTATAGCTGACCCAAGGCCATGCTAGCAGGTGCAAGTGGAGGAGTGGGGAATCAAACCCGATTCTCCCAGATAAGTGTCCACACACTTAACCACCTCACCAAACTGGCTCTCCAGTTTAGGTATATTGCCCAGATTTTATCTATATCTGGGCAATATACCTACACACACATAAATATATCCCTAATAATTCTGAATAGTATTAATATGCTTAACATAATTTTTAAAGAATGCTTTAGTCATTTATTTCTCTGCATACCTATGAGTTTTGCAAGCAATCAGCATTTTGCAGATGGGAGACTTCTATAAAGGTTGGTTAGGTGCTGATGTCCTGTTAATGTCCATTAAACCTAACCATATCAGCATAAACTTGCCAGTTCTACTTGCTAGCTTCTAGTGATTTTTTAAAAGTAAATTTATGAGTCTTGAAAGTATGGAATGGTAATGGAAGATAATCAACTCATCTTCTCACTCCAGATCAGGTATTCTTGAAAGATAATCTGTAACAAACTGGTCAGATGTTTATTAGGGTGGAAACTACATGTTATCTATATCTGACTCATTGACTCCTTTTTAATGACTTCTTTATTTTTTGTCAAATATGGGCACAGTGATTCAAAAAGAAAGTTTAACTCTTTCTTTTTGCCTTATTGACCTTTTGAAAATTGCCATCTTCTAGATTTTTTTACTCACCCTGTGAATTACTTGCATGTGCTCCCCTCTTTTCCAGATCCATGTGAAATTTTTTTGATTACTGACAATTGTTTGATTTCCCAGCAGCAGAATGAGGAAGTCCTTTCACCAACACCGTTCTATTCTTTTCAGTCACAGGTCTTTGAGTTGTATTATAGCAAGGACTTCTCATAATGTGCAGGTCTGCTCTGAGAATGAAGCACAATTTATTAAAAACATAGCTTGTCAATAAAATTGCATAATAAGTTTGTCTTTATAAGTTTAAAGAGGTAAACTGATTATTATACATTAAAAGTAAATTAATTGGCAAGTTGGCTTCTCCCAGGGGGAGTGGCTTTGACCCACTTCCGGGTTGGAAGCCATTGCCCAACTCTTACTCAACCTACTTAAAAAGTAAATATTTTTATCCCAGTTTGGTGTAGTGGTTAAGTGTGCGGACTCTTATCTGGAAGAACCGGGTTTGATTCCCCACTCCTCCACTTGCACCTGCTAGCATGGCCTTGGGTCAGCCATAGCTCTGGCAGAGGTTGTCCTTGAAAGGGCAGCTGCTGCGAGAGCCCTCTCCAGCCCCACCCACCTCACAGGGTGTCTGTTGTGGGGGAGGAAGGTAAAGGAGATTGTGAGCCGCTCTGAGACTCTTCGGAGTGGAGGGCGGGATAGAAATCCAATATCTTCTTCTTCTTCTATCTTCTTCTATAACATCAAAATTTAAAGTTTAAAAGATGTCTCTGAAGGGGGGAAAGAAAGGCAAACATAAACAAGAAAGAATGCAGCCTTTAATAGACTTTTTTCCAGCTCCAGACATACCATCTACCTCCTCCACAATGCTGGGAAGGGGTGAGTCAACGGCTGAAGAGACTCCTCTCACTGCAAGTTTTTTTAATGCAGGCACTAACCAAACAGAGGCAAGAACTGAGAAATGATATAACTAGTGACCCAACATCTGGTTGAATTAGAAGATCTTCATAAACAAGCATGCCAAGGCTTCCGGGGTTGGATCATGGAGAGTTAAGACGCTTCTCCAAAGAGGAGTGGACCAGAGCCTTTGTTCTTGGGCAGAAAAGGTGATTTCAATGCCAACTGCCTACTTTTCTCAGACAGGGAAAAGGCCAAGACATGCCTTGGAAATTCTGAGAGGGTTTACTTTGACTGACGAGGAGTTCCAATTGGGCTTCTCCGAGGCTTTGAAGGATCCCCAGCAAAGAACTGCATTCCAGCATCTACAGAGGTTTCCGTGGTCATTAAATTGACTTAAACCCATCATGATTCAAGCCTCCTTTGGACTATTTTAGTATCTATTCATTTATTTTCAGTAAGAACGGTGTTAAAGAGGATATATTTGATCCCAAGGTAAGAAGATCGTTATCTATCACTCCAGGAATAATACAAGCTATTTGGGAAATAAGGACTAAAATTTGGAACTAACTACAACTTTCTAAAGTTAAGAAGGAGGGAAGGGGGTAATTTTGGGATTATTAGGATCTAAGAAGCCAAGTTAAAAGTAAAAAACAACAACTTATGTTTGGAATACTTGCGGTTTCTGTAAAAAAACCCATCGTCACAGAGTTTCTGCACTGGAAGACGTCACAGGAAGTGGCATAAACATTGTGAGATTACCTGATCATAGAGAACGGGACTTCGTGGCAAGAAAAGCAGGAAGTAAAACAGGAAGAAAAGCAGGCGGGAGCCATTGAAAGAAGGTCAAGTTTTCAACTTCCTGGATCCTCTAGGACTAATTAATCATAGAAAAACTTTGGCGGCCATTAAAGGAAGGTCAAAAATGGATTTTTTTTTTTAAAGAATGGGATTTTAAAACTTGGTGGAGCCGGCAGATATTGTTATAATAAGGTGAAACGCATTGGACTATATAATTAGAATTAATTTTGGTGGGCCCAAAGAGAAAAGGAAAAAAAGTTTTAAAAAGGAGCCAGAAAAAAATCGCGGACGCCATTTTGAATAAATTAAAACTTTAAAAATTAATATCTGGAGTTAGGAAGCTCCTAGAACGGCGATTTTGGGCTCATTGGAAAGGGCGTGTTTCAAGGTATCAGAATCTGTGTTTCAATTTTGAATTGAAGAGACCAACTTTGGAGCCTATATTTATAATGGCAGGACAGTAATGTCTGAACATAAGGGGGGACCGAAGATTCATCCGAGGGCCAGGTCTTTGGAGGAGATAAAGATGGCCAAAGTTAATGAACAACTTGAAGCCATGGAGGCCAAATTGGTCAAAGCGATGAAAGAATTAATAACTGAAAATATTAAAGAATTAAGAAAAGACATTAAATCATGTGCAGAAGCGGTGAAGACAGAAATTAAAAAAGAAATTGAGGATCTCCGAAAAGACTCACAAGCAACATTAAATAAACTGCATGTAGTTGAAAATAAAGTAAAAGATCAAGATTCCATGATTACTAAGTTGCAAGAGAAAGTAGTTCTACAAGACTGTAAGATAATGGAGAACCAGGTACGTCTGAGAGGAGTTCCTGAAAATGAAGAATTTGAGTTGAAGACATATATAATAGGCATAATTGCTGAATTTTTGGAGATGGACCCTGATCAATCTAGCTATGCCTATGACAATATATATAGGGTCAATTCAATGTAAGCAAAAAAAAAAAAGCTACCAAGAGATGTGGTAGTAAGATTTGTATCAAGAAACATGGTTGGAAAACTTTTAAGTAAACAATTTGAAAAAGCAATGGAGGTAGAAGGAAGCAGAGTAAGAATTATGAAAGAACTGCCAAGAAAGGTCATAAACAACAGAAGACTGTACAAGAAATTAACTGATAAACCACATGACAAAAGCTTGAGATACAGATGGATATTACCAGAAGGTCTAAACTTTTAATTGGAAGGAAAGAGGATTACAATTAATAATGTCCAAGACCAGAGGTGATTTTTTGAGGAACATAGGGATTTTGGGGATACAGAATAAGTGAGGAATCATTATGGATTACAAATTATTATCTTGGAATGTAAATGGACTAAATTCACCACAAAAAAGAAAGGCTACATTTCATTGGATTATAAAGCAAAAATGTAATATAATTTGTTTACAAAAAGTGCATATTAAACAAATTGATTATAAATTTTTATGGAACAAGCAATTGGGTACAGAATTATTTTCATTGGCTAAAGAAAAAAAAGGGGAGTGATTTTTTACATAAAACAGGAACTTAACCCAAAATTGTTTTTTAAAGATGATGATGGAAGATATGTAGCAGTGGAAGTGTCATTAAATGACAAAAAGACATTGTTAGTGGGATTGTATGCCCCAAATGGGGCAAAGGACTCTTTCTTTAAAGAAATTGTACAGCAATTGGACCAAGTGGTATATGAACAAATAATGGTGATGGGAGATTTTAATGGAACAGTTAAAAATATCTTAGACAGATCTGGAAAAAGAAATAAAGAAGGGAAGTTACCAAAGTCTTTTTTTGACTTAGTGAATCAAGAAAGTTTGGAAGACGTTTGGAGGAAATTTAATCCTATGGTGCATGATTATACCTTTTTTTCAGCAAGACAATTCTTTCTCAAGGATTGATATGTTATGGGCTACAAAAGATCTTGGACTTATTATGAAAAAAATAGAGATTCTTCCTAAAGTGGAGGCAGATCATAACCCAATAATGTGGTTGGCAAAGTATGCCAAAAAGACTAGGAGGTAGAGGATAAATGAAGATTTACTACAGAAAGTAGATATAGTGGCGTCTCTAGAAAAAGAAACTAAAGCTTTCTTCCAAATAAATGAAAAAGAGGACATACAATTTCAAACGGTGTGGGATGCGTATAAAGCTGTAATAAGAGGCATTTTAATTACATTGAACAATAAAGGCAAAAGAGCAAAAGAGAAACAAATGTTGGATATCCAAAAAGAGATTGCTAAGAAGGAAAAGGAACTTAGAAAGACACCGGGGAAAAAGAAAATTATAAGGGAGATCACAATATTACAGAACCAGCTAAGACATCTGCTAAATAAAAAAGTAGAATGGAATCTTAAAAGATTGCAACAGAAATCTTTTGGAGGTGCAAATAAACCTGGAAAATACCTGGCTTGGCAAATGAAAAAAAAAGAGAGAGTAAATTTATTAACAAAATTGTATCAGATGGCAAAGATATTGTGGTCCAAGCAGGAATTAAAAGGGAATTTTATAAATATTATGCTAATTTGTTCCAATTTCAAAAGGTGGAGCAGAGTAAAATAAATGTTTATTTACAGAAAATACAAGTAAATCCCTTAACAGAAAACATGCAAAAGGTCTTAAATGAACCAATTGGAAAAATAGATGTTGAAGCAGCAATAAACTCAATGAAATGGCTTTACAGCAAAATTTTACAAAGTCCTTGTACAAAGCCCTGGTTTTAGTACCAAAACTTCAAAAACTGATGAATATAATAAGAACTGATGGGAAAGTGCCAAATACATGGAAGCAAGCAGTAATTTCGTTGATACCAAAAGAAGATAGAGACACCGCAAATGTAAAAAATAATAGACCAATTTCATTACTTAATAATGATTACAAAATATATGCTAGGATACTAGCAGAAAGACTCAAACAGCATTTGAACAATTTTATTAAAGATGAGCAAGCAGGTTTTCTTCCCAGGAGACAAATTAGAGACAATATTAGAACTGTCATAGATGTGAATACTATGAGAAGCATCCTGAAAAAAAAGTGGCATTATTCTTTGCTGATGCAGAGAAGGCTTTTGATAATGTGAACTGGGAGTTTATGTTTGCAGTGATGGAGAAATTAGGATTAGGAGAAAATTTTATAAGAATGGTTAAGGCAATATATACTGAACAACAAGCAAAACTCTGTATAAATGCAGATTTGACGGAAAAAAAGATAATCAGCAAAGGTACGAGACAAGGTTGCCCTCTATCTCCATTGATATTCATAATGACTTTAGAGATTTTGCTTATGCAAATACAAGAAGATAAGGAGATAGAGGGACTGAAACTGAAAGGTTTTTCCTATAAATATAGAGCGTTTGCTGATGATGTAATGTTTATTAATGAAAATCCTATATATGTAACACCATTGCTGCTTCGCAAGATACAAGAGTATGGAAAATTGGCAGGTTTTTATATAAATAAAGAATAATCAAAAATTGTATGTAAAAATATGACAAAGAATCAACAGGAAAAATTACAAAATGTAACAGATTGTGAAGTTGTTTCAAAAGTAAAATATCTGGGTGTGGAAATCACTATGAAAAATATAGATCTATATAAAAATGAGAAGCTTTGGCATAAGATTGATGGAGATTTGGTAAAATGGAATAAATTGAACTTGTCTTTGCTGGGCAGAATTTCTGCAATCAAAATGAATGTTCTACCAAGAATTATGTTTTTGTTTCAGACAATCCCAATTGTGAAGGATTACAAACAATTCAATAAATGGCAAAAGAAGATTTCAGAATTTATGTGGGCAGGGAAAAAACCAAGAATTAAAATGAAAATTTTGACTGATGCAAAAGAAAGGGGAGGTTTCCAATTGCCTGATTTAAAGTTGTACCATGATGCAGTATGTTTGGTGTGGATCAAAGAATGGATGACGCTATTAAATAGAAAACTACTGACACTAGAAGGTCATGGAAATATTTTTGGTTGGCATGCTTATAGGTACTATGGAAAAAATAAGATGGATGGTTTTTTTCACATCACTATATAAGAAGAAATTTGCTGAATATATGGTCAAAATACAAAAGATATGGGGATGAGAGAAAACCGCTTTGGATTGTGCCAACGGAAGTGATAAAATTATATTCAGGTACCTCCAAAGTGAAGTGGTTATCATATAAACAATTGTTAAAGATGCATGGTGGAAGGTTGAACTAAAATCCGTAGAAGAATTGGAATATAAATACAACTGGTTTCAAATGCAACAAATTAAGAGCTTGGTGGAACAGAATATTTAAAATGAAGGCATAAGACAAGAACAAACAGAATTGGAAAGAATGTTGTTTGGTGATAATGAAAAATTGATATCAAGAATTTATAAACTGTTATTGAAATGGTCTACGAAAGATGAAGTAGTTAAATCTCAAATGATTACATGGGCAATTAATATAAATAAAGAAATACAAATGGAGTCATGGGAACACTTGTGGAAGAACTCTATGAAGATATCTACATGTTACAATATTAAAGAGAACTGTTTTAAAATGTTATATAGATGGTACATGATGCCTAAGAAACTAGCAAAAATGAACAACCAGATGTCAGACAGATGTTGGAAGTGTAAAAAGCATGAAGGTTCTTTTTACCACATGTGGTGGACGTGTGAAAAGGCAAGACAATACTGGCAAATGATTCAGAAAGAAATGTCAAAAATTTTAGGTTACGACGCTAAGAGATCTCCAAACGTGTTTTTGTTGAGATTACAAATGGAAAGTTTTCCGAAATTAGATAGAACTATTGTGTGGTATCTACTTTCAGCTGCAAGGATATTGTATGCACAGCTATGGAAGCAAGATAAAACACCAGAAAAATGGGGCTGGATTTTAAAAGTTATGTCTTGGAGTGAAATGGACAAATTTATAAGAATCTTAAAAGACTATGGTTTGGAGAAGTTTAAAATGGAGTGGGAGAAATTTCAAATATATGTAGAAAAACATTGGAAAGTAAAGGGACATTTAGTGATGTCTGAAAATAATTGAAGCTTTGTGGAATGGTGGACTATAGTAATAATTATAAAGAAATGGAATTGTCTTTTTTTCTTTTTTTGTCTTTTGTCTTTATTGGACTATTAGTATCTTTTTTGATAAGGTTAAGAGGATAGAATATAAGGGGTTTTTTTCTAAGAGATATTACCTTGTATTTTTAGCAATTTAAGTAAACACAGGCGGGGGTCAAAATAAGAGGGATGGAAGGGGTGAAAAGTGATGTATTGGTATTATTTTTGCTTTAGTGATTTTTTTAGTGCTTTCTCTATCAATATTGTTACAATACATTGCAATAATAAAATTGGTTTGACACATCGGAGCCTCCTGCAACCCACTGCATCGTGGTGTGGCTGCCAGGGAGATTTTGCCGCCCCCGGAGGGAGAGCGGACGCTTCAGCGCGCTTTTAGGCACGTCTTGAGGGAGCGGGGCTTCAGCGCTTGTATTGAAGCCTCTGATCCCCTTCTTAGCAGTCCTCATCTGGTGCTCGGTTTGAAGTGAGCGTGCTTTCACACTCCTGGCTTGCACAGGGGGTGCATTAGGCCTGGAAGAGGTCGTTGGCTGAGCGGATCATTGCGTCGGTTTGAGCGCGTCGTGGGACCAGTCCTAGGCTTGCCTTTTTTCCTATACGCATCCCTTCTCCTTAGTGCACTTGGGTATAAGGGCTGCTGGCCTCGTGCTTCAGCCCATTGTGAGTGCTTTATAAGGGGCGGATTGTGGTGGTGGGTCATAAGGGCTGTGGGAGGTTGCCTTGTTTTAAGGGGCAACAATTTTCCCAGCACCTTCGGCCTTTTTGGGGAGTTGTGGAGCTTCCTTCTTGTGGCCTTGACGGCCATTTTATGTGAGATTGAGGTGGTTGCTAGTGGGTGGAGTGGTTCGGCCATTTTGTAGGCACCAGGGTGGCTGTTCTTTTTCTGGTGCTTGGTGGCCATTTTTGCTGGGTTCTTCTTCCTCGTCCCTTCTTCTCA
Organism: Heteronotia binoei; assembly: GCF_032191835.1. NCBI lineage: Eukaryota > Metazoa > Chordata > Lepidosauria > Squamata > Gekkonidae > Heteronotia > Heteronotia binoei. The sequence goes on along the minus strand of NC_083226.1, from coordinate 124,891,215 downwards.
GCAGCCATTTTAGGATTTAGTGAGGCGGCAGCCATTTTAGGAGTGAGCTTCTGGCCCCTTTTTTCCTAGTAAGATAATTGAAGAGTTTTGGTGGGTTTTGTTGACTCACCCCTTGGCACAGAGTGGTTAGCTGCTTTAATTTTGACTCGTGCTGTAATTTAAGGGTGGCTAGTATGTCAGGGCATAAAGGTAGTGGAAAATCAAAGGGGAAGCAGCCTGCATGTAAGGTTCCTAAGCCGCCCCAGAGGCGTCCTCCGCCCCCCTCGTCTTCTGATGAGGAGGGAGAGGATGATGTGAATGCAGTCATTTTTCAGAGACTGAAGGCCCTGGAGCGGGCATCTGGGATTCCACCTTCTCAGATGCCTAAGAAGGGGCAGGTTCCTATGCGGGCCTTACAGGCAGATATACTGACCCGTTTGTCTATTTTGGAGGGCAGGTCTGCTGCGACTGCTGCTGGAGGAGCTGTAGGGCTTGTTGGCTTGGATGCTGGAACGGGCCCGTCTGGTGTGGTTGGTGCCGGGTCAGCGTTGGTGCCTGCTCTACCTCCTGGTAAGTCGGGGGATGGTTCGTTGCCTTACACTGGGCCTGTGTGGCCCTGAGGGCTTGGGGATCTGCCGCTCATAATGGGGCTGGTGCTACGTTGGGTAGTTCAGGGGCTCCCTCAACTTTGGGTTTAGGACAGCAGAACAATTGGATGTGGCCACAGGGTCAGTTTGGTCCATTTGATAATTGGCCTGGGGCGGGGCAGCAGGGGGCAGGGACGGCTCTGTTGGGCAGATGGGGTTTCCCATCTCCTTACGGGGTGGTTCCCTTTGGCGCTATGCCTTTTGGAGAGGTCGCCTTACCTTTGGGCGATCACCTGCTGCCTTCCACGAGAGACAAAATCCTAAAAGGGGAATATGTTGACATATTCTCCCTCTTATTTAGGGAATTGGAAAAGAAGGATAAGGAGGAACTGGATGATAAAGAGAAGGAGAAGCTTAAGAAGAGGAAGGTCGATCGGACTTGGGCCAATTGGCTTCCGGGGTTTTTTATATATGCGAGAGTAAATCCCTCTCCCCCTGCACCGAGAGTAAACAAGAGGAAGGAGCACTCTCCTCCCACTTCAGTTAAAGCAAGTTGTGTATGCACCTCTGAGGATCATCAAGATTTTGAGGAGAGTGTAGACTCCTTTTTTTAAAAATGAGGTTTTGGGTTCAATTTATAATGGAAGCATAACTCTCTGATACTAGAGATTGGTGGGACTGTTGTAAGTGTCTGGGTATGTTCCCCCAAGGTATAATCAGCCCATGGAAGGTGGAGTTTTGTTCTGCTCCAGTCCTTAAATTTTAAGGTCTCCAAGGGCTGGGTTATATTATATTATTTGTAGAATAACTTGGCTCAAACTTGATTTGAAATATATAATGTAAAGCTAGTAAAATGAGCTAAGGTTAACTAGTGAATTTTATAAATCTTATTATTTAATCTTTGAGATAAGAATGAAGGAAGAAGATGAAGAAAACATGAAGATATAATGTTTAAGTGTTATTAAGTTTGTATAGTGTAAAAGATTTTGTTGGAGTTGTTAATTTTTAAATTCTTCCATTAATAAAGTAAGAAAAATGCAAAAAAAAAAAAAAGATTGGCAAGCTAGGAAGACTTACTTAAACACTAGAAACAATAACTTATTACCGTCCATTACTGACTGAAAAAGTGTCTTTAATAAATCAGGATTTAAGAGCAAAAAATAATAATAATAATTAATTAATTTTACTTCCACTAGGTAGAATGGACTCAGTTGTAAGGATAATATTGGGAATCAATGTGTATCATTTACATATATGATTGGCATTGATAAAAGTATTCATAATCTAATGTTTTGATCCATATGGTGTAACCTATAGCTCAACAATATACTGTTGCAGCACTTAGGTACAGGTGGTGTGGTTTCTTTTTAGTACACAAAACAGTACCTAGAAAGAATTAGTAGTGGAAATTTCTGTCAAGTTGCAGCCAATGTACGGTGACCATGTAGGATTTTCAAGGCAGGAGACATTCAGAGGGGCTATTCATTGCTGGCTCCTATGTAGCAACCCCAGACTTCCTGGGAGGTCCCCTATTCAAGTACCAACCATGGTTTAGCTTCTAAGACCTGGTAAGATTAGGCTAGTCTGGGCCACATAAATCATGGCTAGCAGTGATTAGTTTCAGTCAAAGTGTGATGGTTCTAGTACTGGTTGGGCAGATGAGTGTCAGAAAATCCTGTGTATAAAGCAACAGGGAAGAGCTGCATCCAGAGACAGAAACTGCTATGAGAAGAAATGAGTGGTTTTACTCTACCAGGAATAGCAGTTGGTGGTGAAGTTATGTAATTTTAGACTTTTCAACCATACAGCCTATGCAGGGGAGGACCTATGCAGAACACATTATAAAAGTCCAAACTCAAGGTTATGAAGAACCCTATTTGAAATTTCTGAAGCTGAAAGAAAGGGATACGGCCTTCTTGGCATTGATAAAAGAATATTCTTAGCTACCTTTACATTGTAAGAAGCAGTTAATTCAAAAACACCCTAAAAAGGCTGCAAGCTTGAATGATCAGAGGGGATTGATCCCCATCAATGAGAACTCTCTTTTTCTAAGACATAAAAAGGTAAAGATAGTCCCCTGTGCAACTACTAAGTTGTTACTGGCCCATAGGGTGACATCACATTACAACATTTTCTTGGCAGACTTTTTGTTATGGGATGGTTTGCCATTACCTTCCCCAGTCGTCTACACTTTACTCTCAGCAAGATGGGTACTCGTTTTACTGATCTTAGAAGGATGAAAGGCTGAGTCAACCTTCAACCGGCTACCTGAACCCAAGCTTCCACTGGGACTGAACTCAGGTTGTGAGCAGAGCTTGGACTACAGTATTGCAGCTTACCACTCTGTACAATGGGGCTTTCTAAGATATAGGACTTGCTAAATAAGTTGTGTCTAAATTTTGTCTAATGTTGGTTAAATTCCAACAGCTTGTCCTCATTTGTTTTCCAATAATGATGAGACTTCAATCACACTCAGCTGTGCCGCTACAGAGGCTGTAGGCGGGGTGCCCGCATTTGCCTCCCTGTCGGAGGGAGGAGGCTGATTGTTTCCTGGTCATCCGGGGCTTGTTGGAGGGTGGAGCGCCAGGACTATAAAGGTCCCAGCCCCACCCTGAGCTACGCAGTTTCATCGTGGCTCTCGGCTGGGCAAGTCCTTTAATGGTGCTGTGAGTGCGCCGGGAGCCGAGAGCCTCATGAGCGGTGATTAATGGGCCGCTGGGAGCCTTGTGCTTGCGGTGCGAGTGTCCAGGAGGCTCATCGGGAGTGTCGGGCAGCAGGCGGGTCATTGCCTCGCGGCCGAGTTGGTCCCTCCCTGGGACTTCAGGCTTGTCTGGGAGGTTTTTGGTATTAGCAGGGAGGTGGTAACGCGATGACTGGGCGTTTGCCACACCTTGCTAGTGGGGGAATGTTGGGGGCTTGCAGCCCATTTGGGAGGGGGTTGCTTTGGAGCTACTTGTCTTCTCCTTCCACCCCCCCCATTCCTTCTGTTTTTGGAGGGGTTGAGTCAGTGGTGGGGAGAGCCTTCTCTTTGTGTGTGTGCTTTCCCCCACCCACCCCACCCCCACACATTTCTTTACCCCCCCCCCCTTTTAACGGACATGGGGCCAAAGAAGGGACAGGGGAAGTCCAAAGGGAAGCAGCCTGCCAAGGCGCCTGGGAAGAGGGGACAGAAAACTACCCCTGATGATGGTGCTGAGGAAGTGAAGCGCTTGTGGCTGGCAATCATGGATAAGCTGGGGGCATTAGAATGGCAAAGGGGTGCTGCTGGGGAGCCATCAGGATGGACTGGGCGGTCTAGGGTTACTGGTTGGTCTGGCACTACTACGTTTGAATGGGAAGTACTTGCACGGCTCTCTGCATTGCAGGACAGTGGAGGCGGCGGGGAGCAGTCTGGAGTACAGCCTTTGGAGAAGGAACCTGACATTGAAGATGATGATGAAGGTGGTGTGGAGGTACCGGAACTTATGGTTGAGCAGGAGAGGCCAGCGTAGTTGGCTCCAGTAGCTGTGGTGGTGGTGCCACCTGGGGGCGAGGGTAAGTATTGGCAGCCACAGCAAGTACAGGCATGGCCCTGGGGCCCCCCTACAACACTTCAGGGTGGTGGCTTGGTTAGTGGGGTTCCTCCACCAGTAGGGTAGGGGGCACTGTAGTCATATCCTGGACAACTTGGTACATCTTGGGCAGTGCCCGGTCCTTCTCAGCAGAGCATGGGTCAAGTGGGCCTAAGCGGGGGTCCCCTGCTTCTGGGGGGGTACGGCACCTGCAGTTTCACAGGGTGTGGCAGGGCAGGCAGCTACTGGGGTCCTTCCATGTGGTGGACAGATGATGCCACAGCAGCCAGGGGGGTGGCCCAGCAGTCAGTTGACCGCCTGGGGCTATTTTCACAATCCTTATGGGTCAGTTCCATTTCAGGCCATCCCCTTTGGTGATACCGCAATGCCTTTGGGGGACCATTTGACCCCTGCTACTTGTGAAAAATTTTTACGGGGTGAATATGTGGATGTATTTAGGTTGTTATTTAGGGAGCTTGAAAAGAAAGAAAAAGACTATCTCGATGAGAAAGAGAAAAAAAAATTGAAGCGCAGGAAGGTGGACAGGACCTGGGCCAACTGGTTACCTGGTTTCCTGATTTATGCTGGGGTTATTGCGCGGGCCCAGCCGTTTAGGGCGGTGCCCCTATTTCAGTACTGCGACATTATCGGGCCTACACGGATTTTGTGGGGGCCTCATGGTTGCAGTACGATGAAGCCTTTTGCATGAGGGCGGCAATTAACCCGGCTCTTCCATGGAACCAAATTAACTAACAGCTGTGGCTCCAGCTTATGTCCCCTCAAAACCCTATGCGGGTGACCGGGCAGACAGTGGTCACATTGTGCAGAAATTGCAGAGCACCCTGGGAGCCTGCAATGTGGCGGGCCCGACTATTACGTTGGGAGTTTACGTCCCAGGGGGTTTGCTCAAGGAAAGCATGTAAGTTTAAGCATGAGTGCCCATTGTGTGGGGGGTCGCATGCGTTTTCATCCTGCACTAAAGCCAAAACCAGAAGCAGTGCCAAGCGAGCTGGGGGTGGGAGTAACCTTTCACAACCTGGTAAAGGGTCCCAGCCCCATACGGATGAAAGTACTTAGGGAGTTATTGAAGGGGTATCCTTTAGTGGTAGACAGTACCTATCTGTTGGAGGGTTTTACCCATGGCTTCCGGATCCCATTTCAGGATACTAGGGCACCTAGTAGGGCATCTAATCTTTGTTCAGTTAAAGGAATGGAGCAGGTTGTCCGGGAAAAAATCGCCAAGGAGTGCAAGGAGGGTCGGGTGATCGGGCCCTTTGATGTACCTCCGGTGCCTAACTTGAAGGTGTCCCCTTTGGGGGTGGTGCCAAAAAAGGCACCCGGGGAGTTTCACCTTATTCACCATCTGTCATACCCCAGAGGTGGATCGGTAAACGATGCCATCCCCGACCATCTATGTTCAGTGCGGTACACCTTTGACCAGGTGGTCAAAGTGGTGCGTGGGTGTGGTACGGGCGCTGAAATGGCAAAATGCAACATAAAGTCGGCATTTCGCTTATTACCTGTCCACCCCAGGGACTTTGAGTTGTTGGGGTTTATGTTCGATGGTAAATATTTCATGGACCAGGCCTTGCCAATGGGTTGTTCAATTTCTTGTGCCGCATTTGAGCATTTCAGTTCCTTTTTGGAATGGGCGCTCCGGGTGAAGGCTGGGCTGACCGAGATGGTTCATTACCTTGACGACTTTCTTTTCGTGGGTCCAGCGGGCTCTGGTCAATGCATTTGTTGAGGCATTTGTTCAGCTGACAGCGGAGTTGGAGGTTCCGCTGGCACACGAAAAGACTGAAGGCCTGTCATCGGTCTTAACCTTTTTGGGCATCGAATTGGACACCTGTAGGCAAACGTCACGGCTTCCGGAGGACAAGGTCCAAAGTCTGCAGGCATGAATAGCAGCATTTATGGGGCAGAGGAAGGTGTCTTTGCTCGAGCTACAGCAGTTTGTAGGGCATTTGAATTTTGCGTGTAGGGTGGTCGCCCCCGGTAGGGCGTTCCTTAGACGACTATGTGATGCAATGGGTTCCCTCCGCTTACCTCATCACAGAATGAGGATAACTGCAGGTATGCGCAGGGATCTCAAAGTTTGGGAAAGGTTTTTGGGATCGTTTAATGGGATCTCCTTTTGGAGGGAGGATATGCATATTGAAGCTGACCTCCAGATAAATTCTGATGCTGCTGGCTCCATCGGCTTTGGTGTGTTTTTCAGAAAGCATTGGTGTGCCGAAAGGTGGCCCAGGGAATGGTTGGCTGGATGGCTCTGCAGAGATTTAACTTTCTTAGAATTTTTTCCTATTGTGGTAGCATTGTGGCTCTGGGGTGAGCAATTAGCCAACCATGTGGTGCATTTTTGATGTGACGATTTGGCTGTGGTTCAGGTGATCAACTCATTGTCCTCCAGATCTGCCCCGGTAATGAATCTGGTCCGAGCCTTTACGCTGCACTGCCTTCAAATGAATGTGCTGTTTATGGCCAGGCACGTCCTGGGTGTTAGTAATGGTGTGGTGGATGCTCTGTCTTACCAACAGATGGAGTGTTTTCGCCAGCTGGCGCCAGAAGCCGACCCATTGCCGGTCAGGATGCCTCAGGACCTGTGGCAGCTTGGAGGGTCGAAGCTGGTAGGGCAATCAGTTTAGCCTTGGTGCCAAGTACCCGAAGGGCATATGAGCGGGCTATACAGCAATTCCGGGGGTTTCGGATCATAGCAGGATTACAGGACATTTGGCCGGTGTCGGTGATCCACTTGATGCAGTTTCTAGTATATCAGAAAGAGAGGGGCTTGGCAGTTAAGTCTATAAAGGGGCAGCTGGCGGCAATTGCATTTGTCAGTAAGGCCCGCAGAATCAGGGAAAACACCGGTGACTTCAGAGTCAAAAAGCTGCTGGAGGGTTGGTCTAGGGAAAGAGGATCTAGGGCTGACACGCGCCAGCCTATTTCACTGACCATGCTTAAGGGGTTAGGTCAGACTTGGCCAAAAGCCTTTTCTGGGGCCTTTTTTGAGAGTTAGCAAGCTGGTGGCTCGGTCCCGGAAGGATCAGTCTACCTGCGCTTTGAGGACTAGTGATATCACTTTTAAAGGGGAGCGGGTGGTGTTGATGGTCAGGCGGTCCAAGACAGATCAGGGGAGCAAGGGTGCAGCTGTTATACTCGGACCGTGTAGTAAGTCTGAATTGTGCCCGGTTAGGGCCCTGAGGCAGTATGTTTCGATAAGAGGGGAAGGAGAGGGTCCATTATTCTGTCATTGTGATGGGTCTCCACTTACCAAATTCCAATTTTGGGCGGTAACCGCTCGGGATAAACTGGGGCTAAAAGGGGTCAGATTTGGAACCCATTCATTTAGAATTGGGGTGGCTTCCACGGCAGCGGCTATGAGATACCCGGGCCCTGAAATACAGAGGGTTGGTAGGTGACGTTCTGTGGCCTACCACTCATATGTACGCCCTTTGCTCCCTCCAGTTTAGGTTTGGCCAACCTTTTCTTAACAAGGTTGGCCATGAATGGCATGTTTGGTTCTTGGTTGACTGTTTTTTCTTTCCAGGTTCGGTGGCCCACCAGGAGAGGCTGCGTATCCTCGTCTGCGGCACAGTTTTGTGTTCTGGGCGGCCCACTTTGCTTGGAGGTCCTCAGTTGGTTCTCAATTGGGCCTCAGTGAGTGGGCCACGGTGGAGTGGCAGGGTCGCCGTGGGCTGCATTGGCCCTGCCTACTGCCTCTCTTATTTCATGGTAGGCGTGGTTCTCCTCCTGATATTTTGGTCATACACCTTGGAGGGAATGACCTCAGGTGGATGAAAGGGAAGGCCCTTTCTCTGCAGTCATAGCTGACCTGCGGGTCATCGCAAGGAGGTGGCCTGGGGTCCACCTAGTGTGGTTCGCCATTCTGCCTAGGCAGGTATGGCGAGGGGCGTGGGACCCAGCGGGCATCGAAAGGGCCAGGAGAAAGGCAAATCGGGCACTTCAAAAGGCAATGGAGGGGGGCCTTGGGATTTTCTTGCCGCACCCAGCAATTCAGGTCGGTTGTGGCTTGTTGTATAGACCCGACGGAGTGCATCTTTCCGATGCAGGTAACAGGGCCTTTTTGGGTGAGCTTAGGCAGGGGCTTCGGGCGGCTCTGGGCCACCTAGTGGGGTGCTAATGCCTAAGTGGAGGCTTGGCATTTGCATTGGCAGAATGAGCAAGGGGTTATAGAAGCCCAGGGGAGCACCCAGGGCACCACACCAGTTGAGTGCAAGCGATCGGCAGGAGCAGCAGATGGGCTCCATGGCTCAATGTTGCAGAATGCCGATTGTGTGATCCCTCTCCACAAGACTGGCTCTTCCTGGGTGATTATGCCAGTGTGGGGTAGGACGATCTGGCCTGGCCAGCCTGCCATGAGCCAAACCTGTGGCTCTTGTCAGGGGCAGGGTGGCTCGCTCATACATGGACAAGGAAGGGTCAAGGGATGACCCCGGGGCTTGTCTGGTTTCTGGTAACCCTTGCCGTGCTAGTTACAGTTTTGGTTATGTTCAATAAAAGGCCATTTTACCATAATTTATGTTGTCAGTCTCTTCATTCCGACCTTGGGGGGCAAACTAGGAAATGCTGAGTAATAATTTTGTAGTGGATGAACAAGGAAGGAGAATACATATAGTCATTTGTACAATGAGGCACTAAGCTTCACATTGCTACACAATCTCATCTACTGACCTCACTTACAAGTTAAATAGGAAGATGGTCAAAATGGAACCATGTTGGATCCTACAAGGAATAGGAAAAGCATAAGTGTACCAGGATCTGCTGTCTTGTCACCAATATCTCATGGTTCATTTTATCAGAGGTGGCAGAAAGTTCAAAATGATTAATAGAGTGTAACTTTCCATATTTTTTAAAGTTGTATTCAGGCTGAGTACCTGACTGGTGTAGTTTAGAAAGCAAAGTAAACTCCCTCCCCCCATGTTCACTGATCAACCTTCTCCCAGAAGTGCAGATTATAAGCAAGGTGGTTGCTAGAAAGGATTTATATTCAAGAACAGTTCTTTGAGTAGGGTCTAAACAAACTCAGATTTAATTCTGATGAGCACCCTGCTATTATGGAATGGAGGATGGGTCAACAAAGAATTCAACCAACCAAAAAGAGATTCAGCAAAGAATTTGACCTTGATCATTTTACAACAGCCAGATATCTTTCCAAGGAGATCAAGCATTCGCCTCACAATACCTTTGTGAGGAGATTTTTTTTTTGCCATCAAAGTCACAGCTGATTAATGGCAATCTCATAGGATTTCAAGGCAAGAGACATTCAGAGGTGGTTTGCCATTGTCAGCTTCTGTGCTGTGACTCTGGTCTTCTTTGGTGGTCTCCTATCCAAATACAAACAAGGTTCCATCCTGCTTAGTTTCTGAGATCTGAAGCTTATTTTGCTGGACTATCCATGTCAGGGCAATGTAGTAAATTAGGCCAAGAGATTGTCACTTGCCCAAAGTCACTGCAGCCTAGTGAATTTTATGGCAGAGTGGGTATTTGATTTTTTTTTCAGATCAGCACTCTAGCTGCCATACTACACCGGCTCTCAGGTTGAGGAAAAGGAAAGGAAAGGTCCCCTGTGCAAGCACCAGTCGCTTCTGACTCTGGGGTGACGTTGCTTTAACAATGTTTTCATGGCAGACTTTTTACGGGATGGTTTGCCATTGCCTTCCCCAGTCATTTATGCCCCCCCCCCCCAGCAAGCTGTGTACTCATTTTACCAACCTCGGAAGGATGGAAGGCTGAGTCAACCTCGAGCCGGCTACCTGAAAACCCAGCTTTCACTAGGGATCAAACTCAGGTCGTGAGCAGAGTTTAGGACTGCAGTACTGCAGCTTTAACACTCTGTGCCATGGGACTAAATTCTTGCTAGATGCCTTCATAACTTATCCAAATTTTCTTCATCAGTGAGACAGACTAAATGAAAACGACAGTCTCTTGCATTCAAACCTGCAACTCCCAATTTGAACCAACAATAATTTTATCTGAAAAAGTAAGTTGCACATTCATGGCAGTGGACTAAATCTTCTTTTGTGAAAACATCCTAGGTTGACTAGGCCATTCATCATTTACAAGACCATTGATGAAACTTTGCAGAAACAATAGGGATTGAGAAGAAAGGTTCTTCTCACTGCTGAAGCCATGATATAGTCTTGCAAATGCAAAGGAAAGAAAGAACCCATGCATACCATATTTGCAGATGAGTGTTCAATAAATCAGTGTTCAATAAATTATCACTAGATTTTATATGATGATTTCCCAGGAATTTTCAAAGCAACTGATTGCAATAAATCTTTAATATGAAAATTTCCCATAACAGAACCAAAACTGAACATCTATTTTTCAACTGCTTCAGAAAAGAATTAGTATTCATCTGAAACATCAAGTAAATTTTGGAGTCTAATTCTGACTGATAACCCTGCAAAGAAACATCTCCAGGAATAAAAAAGTATGCATCGTGCTTGTGCTACATAACAAGATTAAATAATTATTATTTATGACCTCCAAATTGTATATTCATAACAATGAAGAGTGGCTGTAGGCTTTAGAATTGTTTCAGTTTCTTTCACATTCTTCATTACTGGTAATAGTACAATTAAAAGGTAATTTTAGGCTGGAACAGCAAACATGATTATGGTAGCTTACCTTTAGTTGATTTCAAAAATTCCAGGCACTTAGTAGCAGCTTGCACCTAGAAAGCTAGGCCTGGCGACCAGTACTGCATAAGTCAGGAAGCAGGTTTCTCCTTCAATCTCATTTTTGGAACATCTTTGCTTGTAAGATTTGCCAAATAAACAAGCCAATAAACATTTTACTTCTACATGTAAATGTAAAAGAATGTGAACTCACCCAGTGATTGTTGCCATTAAGGGCACTGGGAAAAATACAGGTGGCTGATGGCCTGAGGAGCCACCTCCCCCAAGTAATGAGTGACCCTTGCCTTGCGTGGATTAGGTGGTAGGTGGCTCTCATCCTCTTGCTGGGCCAGTGGCAGCTGCTGCCACTGTGAGCAAGCAGCCTAAGCCTCATGCAAGGCAAGGAAGGAGGAGCAAGGCCTGGCATGGGATGGCGAAGGAGGTACACAGCCTAGCTGTCCCCTGTGCTAGAAAAGAAAGGAGATGTAAAGTCTGACCAAGCTCCATGCTGTGTGAGGGAAAAGGTACCTACCTGAGTCTCATGTGGGAAAGAAGACTCGTAGTCAAGCCACATGTTGCATGGGGCTGGTGCAGCAAGCTCTTACTCCCTCCTTCCTTGAGGGGGGAACTTGGTCAGGCCTTTGCCATTTCCAGTCTACTCTTGCTCATTGCATTGAGGCTGAAATTAAAAGCAACCATGTTAAAAAAAAAATATTGCTACAATTATCTCTTGACAGTCCAAATTCAATTTAATGTGTAGGACAGAAGCAGAAAAAAAAAAAGAAAAATGTTTCTTTTTTGTTTTTCTGATGCAGAAATTGGAAACATTTGGGAGAACAACAAAAAGAAACTTCTACTAGATATTGTTTCTTTTAGAAAGAGTAAAGAGCTTCTTAATGTAAGGTTTTCCACTCTATCTGTATAGCATGGAAAGGTTTGTAGATTTCCCCATTTCCCCAGTGGAAGAATTTGGATGTTTTGAGGATCTTGTATTTCAAATCATTTTCACTCATTTTAGATGTAAAACATGAAAATGTCTGAGGGTTCTGTCAGTTTTTCCAATAGTAATATTGGAAATATTTTGGAATATTGGAATATTTTGAGGATGACTAAAAAACAATATTTTATACTGTAGACATACAGTATTTACATTTTTTTTTTTAAAAAAACCCTATAATAATTCTGGCAACAATTAATATGCTATAATTCATTTAATGGTAATACATTAGTAAACAGTTCAGTGTTTCTATAAAATGCTATGGTAGTATAGGGTGCAGCAGTCTGTAACTCTTCTTCATGTACTGAGTGTTAGTAGGATTGCCAAGTCCAATTCAAGAAATATCTGGGGACTTTGGGGATGGAGCCAGGAGACTTTCAGGGTGGGGCCAGGAGACATTGGGGGTGGAGTCATGAGCAAGGTTGGAACAAGTACAATTGAACTCCAAAGGGAGTTCTGGCCATCACATTGAAAGGGACTGCACACCTTTTCAATGCCTTCCCTCCATTAGACATGATGAAGGATAGGGGCACCTTCTTTGGGGGCTCATAGAATTGGCCCTCCTGGTCGTTTGTTCATTCGTTTGATTTTAATATGGTCAACGACCAGCACAAATCAGAAAGAATTTGCTAAAAAAACATATAAAATATTCAATCCTTTTGAAACTTGGAGGGTGTTTTGAGGAAAGGCATCAGATGCTATGCAGCAAATATGGTGCTTCTACCTCAAAGAACGTCCCCCCCGGAGCCCCAGATTCCCACGGATCAATGCCCCATTATTCCCTATGGGAATCATTCTCTTTAGGGAATAATAGAGTGCCCAGTAGACATTTCCCTCCCCCCCCCCCACTTTCTAAAGCTTTCTAAAGGGGGGGGCTTCCAAGCCGGGTAATCCCCTGCCCCCTCCCTCTCTGTCTCACACACACAAACACTTACTGGGTCTGGTTCCTCCACAACTTTACTTGCTCTGAAAATGAAAGCAAAACAAATGGAGGGTTTGTGCTCTGACAAAACTGCTGCTGACCCTTCCCCATGAAGCGATTCCTGTTTCCTGTTTCCTGCTCAACTTTAAAGGCACACATTTTAAAAATGAACCTGTTTGTAGGTTTCTAAATCTGCCAGAACTCATGCAGGGGCAGCCTGACGCTCCATGGCGCTATAGGCAGACTTGCCCCCCCCGCCACAGCTCTGCGCCTCCCCGCCATGCCTCCTCCTCCTCCCTCTCTTCAGACTCTTTCCCACCCCCCCCCTGTGCAAATTTCAATGCTGGAACCAGCTCTAGCACCGCATTCCAGTTCTCTAAAGCCCCCCCTCCCTGGCCAACACTTGAATCGCGGGTAAAACTGCGCTGCGGGGCCAGGCTGCATTCACCGTCTCTCAGGAATAGCGTCCTGAAAGGGCAACCCCCACTGCCACTGACTCCTCCCCTCCCTGGATGGGAGAGGAGGCAGTGGGGGTCACCCTTTCAGGATGCTATTCCTGAGAGACGGTGAGCACAGCCTGGCCCTGCAGCGGTTTTACCCGCGTTTCCAGTGGTTTTTTGTGAATTGCCAGAAATTTTACATAAAGAAAATTTCCACTAAACTGTGCTTTACTTCAATCTAGTAATTTTGTCTGGGGTCATAAGAACATAAGAGAAGCCATGTTGGATCAGGCCAATTGGCCATCCAGTCCAACACTCTGTGTCACACAGTGGCCAATATATGTGTGTGTGTGTGTGTACACACACACACGCACACACACATATATATATACATACTGTGGCTAATAGCCACTGATGGACCTCTGCTCCATATTTTTATCCAATCCCCTCTTAAAGCTGGCTGTGCTTGTAGCTGCCACCACCTCCTGTGGCAGTGAATTCCACATGTTAATCACCCTTTGGGTGAAGAAGTACTTCCTTCTTGTATTGTGAGAAAGGGAGAAAAGTACTTCTTTCTCTACTTTCGCAATCCCATGCATAATCTTGTAAACCTCTATCATGTCACTCTGCAGTCGACGTTTCTCCAAACTAAAGAGCCCCAAGCATTTTAACCTTCCCTAGGTTAACCGTTTTAACCTAGGGAAAGTATTCCAAGCCTTTAATCATTCTAGTTGCCCTTTTCTGCATTTTTCCAATGTTATAATATCCTTTTTGAGATGAGGTGACCAGAATTGTACACAGTATTCCAAATGAGACCACACCATCGATTTATACAGGGGCATTATGATACTGGCTGATTTGTTTTCAATTCCCTTCCTAATAATTCCCAGCATGGCGTTGGCCTTTTTTTATTGTCTTGACATTTTCAGTGAGTTATCTACCATGACCCCAAGATCAGTCTCTTGGTCAGTCTCTGCCAGTTCACAACCCATCAACTTGTATTTGTAGCTGGGATTCTTGGCCCCAATGTGCATTACTTTCCACTTGGCCACACTGAACCTCATCTGCCATGATGACTCCCACTCACCCAGACACATAATATTATTGTTGACAAGTTGGTAAAAATGTGGTTTGGATCCTATTACTGTCAGATGGATCTGTAACTGATTGACAGATTAATAATAATAATAATACATTTTATTTATATCCCGCCCTTCCCGCCGGAGCCCTCCCCACCAGATTGCACCCAAAGAGTGCTTGTGAATGGTTCCTCATCCTCTTGAAGAGGAGTAACAAGTGAAGTGCCTCAAGGATCTGTCTTGGGACATCTTTTGTTTAATATCTTTATAAATAATTTGGATAGAGGGAATGCTTAATAGATTTGCAGATGATACTAAATTGGGAGGGGTAGCCGATACAGTAGAGGGTCTTCTCTCAGGGTAAAAATCATTTCTTGTGTTCCTTATTTTGCATATTTTAGTAACCGCTGAGTATATTTGCATGCTAAAAATTATGCATGAATAATGTAGAATTTACCTTTACATGTGAAATTTGTGTGTATGGTTGTCATTTAATACATGTTATATACATAAATATGTTTAAAACCACATTTCTAAGAAACATCCTTATAATTTTCATGTTTCTTATCTTGCCACCAGAACTACATTTTAATAGAGCTAAACTTTTGTAGAGAGGTTCAAAAGTTAGTCTTTCTAATGATGTACTGTAACACTATATTGATTTGATCATTTTTTCATAGCATGATCTTTAATTGGGAACAGTATTCTTCAATAGATGCACAAAGATAATCTAGAAAGTAGTATGAATGTTTGTGAGAGTATAAACATACTGGAGAAACCAACTCAGCTAAGTGACCTAAAAGCAAAGGCAAGGTTAAATTACAAACAAAATAAATACACTAAATATTTATAGAAGCATGAGTTGTGAATATTTAGGACATAAAATACTTAACCAAGTAGGATTATGAGAATAAAAGGTGAGGTTTGTGTTTTTTCCCCTTTGTCATTTGGTTTAAGTGTTATCTCTTTAACATATTGTGTTTTCCATGATAAGAGTTTACTACTGCCTATAATGAAATCATCTTGTATCCTGATAAATGCAGAGGTATGCAGTTTTTAATAAGACTTAAAGCATTTATCCTTTATTATTTGTATTTTCCATGCTTCATTTTTTAAGAAGGTGGATGAAGCTGATAAGCATTCAAACAAACCTCAGATAGGTTCCTGACTCATTTCTCATACATGAGGTTTATTTCTTTTGTCATGACTTCCTTATTGTCAGAATGAGATTATGACTGGAACTCCAATATCCTGACTCATGTTCTGGTTGATAAGGACATGCTAAGATCTAAGGCTTGGCCATAACTTTTCCTAAACATACAGCTTGATTTAGTGAACTACTGAACACTTCTATCATGAATATATTTTCATGACTCATGCTCCAGGATAAATTCTAAATTTAGTCCTTTTAAAGAGACATCGGCCATGGTATTGAGGACATATTTCAGGGAGAAGAAAATATATAGAAATGAATGTGGAATTTTATGAATATCACAACTACTCTGGAAACCACTCCAACATAAACCAAATCTGGATTTTACATTCAGAGCAAGTGGATAAGTTCTAGTGTTCTCACAACAGTATGCTATTTCTATGTGGGCGCAGGGCATGGTAGGAATTTTACTTCATATTACAAGAGTTGTACTCTTCTTAAGAACACTTATACTTCAGAATGTGATGAAGTAATTCCTTATCCACTATAACAATCCAAATGACATATTTAGATGGATCTTATGATTTGAGTACCTTGTGGAATTGTTGAGTTCCATGTCATGGGTGTTCATCTATATCTCCAGGCACCCACTCCAGTTATAATTTTCACTGTTCTTATCAAAACATTTTTGAGTTCCTTTGAAATGCATCAGATGTTGGAGAAGAACATCCAGTTTTGCTTTGAATATTATTCTAGGCAAAATACATGATTACTTAGCTATGCACAGCCCCTTGCTGAATAGCCATCAGCAACTCTTTTGGCTACCCTGAACATTCTTCAGGTATTTCACAGTTATTTACAACTCCCAATTTGTTTCAAATTTAATTTTAAGTAAAAGTTGATAGCAGGGCTTTTTTGGTAAAAAAAAAAAAAGCCCAGCAGGAGCTCATTTGCATATTAGGTCACACCTCCTCATGTCACCATTTTTTCACACACAGTTTTTTGTAGAAAAGGTCCAGCAGGAACTCATTTGCATATTAGGCCACATCCCCCTGATGCCAAGCCAGCCAGAACTGTGTTCCTGCTCAAAAAAAGCCCTGGGTAGCAGCTTTACTTCATAGTGGTTTACATGTAAATGAGGCCTGTAACTGATTCAGTACACCACCTGCCTTGCCAATCTGGTATTTCCAGATATTTAAAAAAAAAAATCTAAAGAAGGAAATTTAAGGAAAACCTCTTCTTCAACATCTGGAGAGAGAGGGACAATACTGGGTTGAATGGGCCAGTGTTCTAACTGGGCATAAAATAGCTTCTTATGAGTTCAAAACTTCCATGAGTTTTAGAAGGAAAGGAGGAGTGTCTGAATGTCTGCAATTGTTCAAATTCAGCAATTATTCATAAAAATAATGTTTAACGAGAGCCTAAAATCAAAGGACATCAGTGTGTTTTTGGAGGATAAAAGGAAAAGAGTGTTCTGTGATGGGGACAAAGCTGAAATAAAGTGTAATAGAAGTGTTGGTACTTAAGCATAGATTTTGCTGCACCTCCAGAGAAACACAGCATACAAACTCTTAGGACTGAAGTTGCAAGTGTTCCTAGTGATTGATGTCAGCTATGTCTAATAGAGAAGCCTATAAAGATCTTTTGGCAACTTGATGAGCTAACACACTTTGTACAGTAATTAAAAAGCCTCCAGGTTATTAAGAAAGCAAGCATTTGCTTACAGAATACTTCTAGCAGAGCACCAGACAGCACCTTTGCTAGGAGGGAAAAGAAATTTGTTTCAAATAGCATAACACTGAAGTATTTTTTTCCAAGAGCAAATAAAAATAAACTTTCTTGGCAGGTTATAAACTCAGTGTTATTTGCCTGAAAGAGACTTCCAATCACTTGGGTAAACACAGAAAATAGACTTGTGTAAATACATATTTAGAATCCGCTACATAGTGAGGTATTTTAAAGACATATTTACCAAGTTAAATATACATCTTGGTACCAGGAACATATATATTAAAGTATGCTTCTTCAGAACCATTATAGTCTGAGGGGTAAACAGGCATCATAGACATAGAAATATGCACAAAAATATTAACCCATGAAAGTGTGGAGACTGTTTATGCAGTGGGGAACATTATATAACTGCTTCTTACCTTAGCAGTATTGGATCAACAGCATCATATATTAATCTTATGTGCTGGCTCTTCTGTGGTGGAAGTGTTGTCACTTCCTTGTTTGTTTCAGATTGATAGGCAATCAAGAAATGTGGTAAGGGACAATGGCTGCTTTCATACATGCTAAATAATGCAGTTTCAATCCACTTTCATACATGCTAAATTTAGCATACATGCTAAATAATGCCGTTTCAATCAGCTGCTGTGATTGTTTACAAATGGATTTTGCCATTTCACACAGTAAAATCCAGTTGCAAAGTGCATTGAAAGTGCATTATTTAGTGCATGTGAAAGCATGACTTTCACATGAAAATAGACGTCAATTTGCCTTATATTGAGACAAACCATCCATTCTTCTAGTCAAGTATGAAAAGAAGATGATTAGGGTTTGAAGCTGAGACAGGTATACAAAGCATATCCTCTACCACATAACTCTGTCTCCTCATCTGAGGTTTTGTTTTGATGTACACCAAATCTTCCCAAGTTGTTTTATATGGTCTTAGTAATCCTCATGATGAGGATGTGATCCAAAGGCAATGGAACTCTCATACAAAGTTGAATCCCAAGATTTGGTCATCAGTAAAGACAGACTTGGTATAGGGTAAATATTACAGGAAATTGTTCTAGTTGCAAAATAAAACATAACATCACAAATGTTTTTAGCATCATATTGCAGGTGATTTGAAAGTTAGTCCACAGACTCCCTATACATTTTTTTTATTATTAAAAGTATTGAGGAAATGAAGAAGGTACATGGTATCAGATACATGCCAATACATAAACTGAACAGTCATCTGTAATTAAAATCCTGAGATGACCACCTTACTATGATTATGGCAAGCAGTAACTTTAGATTGTTTTGCACTGCTTCTTCCATGAGTAGCGAGATCTTCAAGGAAGTGTTTATGGGGCGTGGATCTTTTGGAAGAGAGAGCAATAAGCACTCCAGCAATTGTTTAGGCATGAATGCAAAGACTAAGCAGGTATTGCTATAATTCAAATAAATGACAAATTCACTTTCAGTGCTGAAGAAGGATGAAGCACTAAGATGTTCATGAGTTATACTGGATCAAATAGTTTTTTTTTTTTTTTAACAAATCAATAGGAATGTTCTCCATAGTTAGTGATCATGAAAAACTGGTTGGCTACGGTGTGAGACAGGATACTTCACGAGATGGATCACTGCTCTGATCCATCAGGGCTATTCTTATGTTTTTATTAGTAACAAATACAGTTGTGATAAACTGTCAACATTTGGGAAACACTGTCCTATTGTGCATTGGTGTTTTGCCTCACTTTCTTTGTGCATGTCCATAGGGATTTCTTTTTCATTCTGAATTGTCCCCACCCCCCTTCAGTTCTCAGTTCACTTCCCTTGGGTTTTCTGAGAGTGCCTTTGTGATGGTTTTCCCTTGCCTGAGGCAGTTGCCTGGAGCATAGCCTTGGAGGGGAGGGTGCTGGTTTTGGCCCTCCCATCCACCCTCATCCCTAGTGAGGGAAATATATGACCTCAGTCGGTGGCACAGAAGCACAGATGTGGTGTGGGAGGTGAAGCTACAGCTGTGCCACTGCTGGCTGAGCTCACCGCTGGGGCAAGGGTGGGGGAAGGAAGGGTGTGGTGGGGGCAGGGGGTGCCATGCCTGGGGTGCCAGCCTTGTGCCAGCACTGGCTTCACTTCCAAGCTGAAGGTAAGTCAAAAGCATAGAGATTTCTTCAGATTTTCCCCTGCACTGTCCCCAGCCCTTGTTGGTCATTCCTATGACCCATTTTTTTTTCAAGTGGCTTGAGTCTAGCAATATGAGAACACTGCTAGTCTAATGCCAATTGTTAAAAAATGACTCCCAGCTGGACTGCCCTCTCCCACCACCGGGTTTCAACTGGGCAGCAAGAGGAAGCAATGCCAAGCTGTGCCTACGGGGAGCCATAGGTTCCCCTTAGGCACAGCAAGCCTTGCTGGACTGTCATCTTTTGCCACCTGGTTAAAACCAGGTGGCGGGAGGAGGCAATGCACATCTGCACCTGCAGGGAGTTATCCAAGCAGTCAGCTGCAGAACAACTACATGGGAGAAAAAAGAATTGTGTATATGGCAGGCACAGAATCCAAACTCAAGCTTAAAGTCTTGACTGTTCAGATTGTCTACAATAAACTGTGTGT
The DNA here is from genome assembly GCF_032191835.1 of Heteronotia binoei. Lineage (NCBI taxonomy): Eukaryota > Metazoa > Chordata > Lepidosauria > Squamata > Gekkonidae > Heteronotia > Heteronotia binoei. Next base: position 124,871,534 of record NC_083226.1, on the reverse strand, counting down.
GAGTAATAGGCCATTCTTATAAAGCTGGACTCAGTGATAACATCCAAATGGGCTTGCTTTCATTGTCTTTTTCATAACATCTGATATAAACGGCTTGCGGGAAAAGCCCAGCATGAACTCATCTGCATATTAGGCAACACCCCCTGATGTCACCATTGTTTCACACAGGGCTTTTTTTGTAGAAAAAGCCCAGCAGGAATCATTTGCATATTAGGCCACACCCCCTAATGTTGAGTCAGCTGGAACTGTGTTCTTACTCAAAAAAAGCCCTGGATATAAATATTGGTTCAAGAAGCTGAAATTCTTTCATAAAATTTACTGGGAAATGGTCTGGACTTTTGTGACACAAACATTTGATACCTGAAGTGATTTGGAAACTTTGAAATATTAAAATAAAAATCTGCCTGAACAGTAAAGGTTTTTTCAATATTAGTGTATACCTTGATCAGATATTCTAACACACTCTTTAGTTGTCAGTAATTCTGATAAATGTATTTAACTCTGAAGGCATCTTTATTCCTGAATGTGTGGACTATTGTGTTGTCACATATATTCCATCTTTTAAAATATTTTACAGAATTATACTCTTGGTCAGCAGTCCAAGCAGTCCCTTTCACCTTATGCTCATCATAATTACCCCACATTTGTCAAATTCAGTACTCCTCAGCAGGATTACAGAGGTGGAAAGCTCAGTATTAAAACTTTGTGAACATAGAGTTTATTTGCTGAATTATATCATTCATAACCTCCAAAATACACATTGTACTACTTAGAAGCTTTGCATTTTTTCTCATTCTTGCTAATTTTTGGGAGTCATCATCTCTTGAGTCTTCAGAATATTGTGGTATCCTAAAATTAATGCATGTACAGCTTCAGAGGTAGCACTCCACTGTGTCTCTGTGGTCGTTTTCGCACTCACCTCCAGCCGGCGCGACCCCCCTCTTCACCGCGCAGGATCTGTGCGGATTTCGCACTAAATGCCGCGGAGCAGCCTTTTGCGCCGGAAACTCCCGTCGCAAAAGCCGCTCAAACGTAAATCGCCAAAAAGCAGTTTGGTGTTTGCGCGGCTTTTGCAACGGGAGTTTCCAGCGCAAAAGGCTGCTCCGCGGCATTTAGTGCGAAATCCGCGCAGATCCTGCGCGGTGAAGAGGGGGGTCGCGCCGGCTGGAGGTGAGTGCGAAAACGACCTGTGAGTGCTTTTGACATTAAAATTTTGGTGGTCAGCCTTTAAGAATCCTCCAGTTACTGACTGGTGTGGAGAAAAATTTGTATAATTTTTGGAGAGATCTCCAAAACAAAACATGTTCATTGCAAATGTGGACTTATTAACCAACAAGGCTGAACTACAGTGCAGAAGATAGTATGAAGAAGATAGTATGGAATCCAACAAAACAGGTTCAAGCCCCAATGCAGAAGAACCAACAAACCTAAAGTACCAATGCAGAGTCAGTTAATCCCAGCAGGACATTGTGCCAAGCCTAACACAACAAATGTCAAATCAGAAAATCCAAACCAATGTCAAACCAGAGAATTCTCCAAGCCAACCGTAATGGATACCAGTTGCAATGTCAAATGGGTACCAGTTGCAAACACAATGAATGTAAAATCAGAGAATTTGGCATATGTGTAACTGAAGAATCTAAGGCAATGTCAAACATAAAAACCCACAGCAAATCTAACACAAACCAATTCAAGCAAAGAACACAGTGTCCCAAGACCAACAAAACTGCTTTCAAAGGATACAATCAAAGCCAAAACAACATGGCAAGTAGCTACCAAGCCCTGGGAAGACACAGAAACATAATTTTTAAAAAGAAAAAAAAATACTGGAAGCCTTAAAACGCAGGTTCCTGATATTCCCAGTTACTGCCAGGGCCAGTGCTACCCAATAGGCCAGGTAGGCCTAGGGCGCCTAGGGTGCCACCTGGCCACAGGGATGGGGGGCACCTCCTCTTCCTCCCAGTGCTCCACCACAGGCCCCCCACAGCTGCTGTGCTTGCCCCCACTGCCACCCGCCTCTCTGCTGACCTCTTCCACTTCACAGAGGTGGGGGGAACCAGCACCTCCTTGCTCCTTCTTTGCCTGTTGTTGCTGCCCCACAGATCCAATCACCAGCTGACAAGCAGGGAGGGCAGCATGCTGGAAGCTGGCCAGCTTTGCTGTAGGTGGATGGCGGTGGGACAGTGGGGTGGTGGGTGTGCTCCCCCTTCCAGCGTGCCACCTGAGAAAGTCAAAGGATGGCAGGGGTGCCCTTGGCTTGGGCTGCTGCCACCATGCTTGCCCTCACCACCTCCAGCCCCTTGCTGGGCCTGCATGTACTTCAAGAGCTGGATGTGCAGCCAGAAGAAGCAGGTGGTGGTGGTGAGGGCTTTGTGGTTGGGAAGGCATGGAGAGGGTGGCTAGGAGGGAGGAAGGAAGCTCTGCTTGCCTACCCATTTACCTACTGAGTTTCATTTTCCCCACACCTTTTTGCTCAGGAGCTCATGGTGGCTTGCATGGTTCTCCTCCCTTCATGTTAACTGCACAACACCCTTGTGTGGGGATGATGCAGTGACATGGTGGTGGATGTGCTCCCCCTCCCAGTGCACCTCATGAGGAGGCCAAAGGTGAGGAGGTGCCCTTGGATTGGGCTCACTGCCAACACTGCACTTGCTGCCTCCAGCACCCCCCCCCCCCCAATCGCACACATCCAGGTATATAACTGGGGTAGGTTTTGGCTTTGCCCATGGGAGGAGGGGCACAGGCAGCAGGGTAGGAAATTGGTACTGGGGGCTCCACATAGGGTGCCAAAACACCTGGCACTCACTTTGGTTACTGCTGAATATTTCTGGGATTTTCGAGGGCCCATTTCCTGGTATCCCCAAAAATCCCAGATACCACCTGGAAACCCAAATATATCCAAAAAATACCAGTAAAGTATTTTTAGCTACATATTCAGACCAGAGGTATCCAAATGGACATTGCAGCTTACATTAACCAAATATTAATTTAGTAAGATAACAGTTCAGAGTGAGATAGATGCACTTTGTTACTGAAAAATCAGCATGCAGATTCTGGTATTTCTATGGTCCCTTCACAGTTCATTATGCAATGAGATCTTGCCGAGTGAAATCCAGTTTTCTGGATCATTGAAGAATGATACTGTCACTAGTGGGAATGTATTCAGAAGAGTGGGATGAGATTTTAGCTAGAGAAGTCATAGATGCAGAGCTAGAGAAGATTCATCATAGAGTTGGAAGGTACCTCCAGAGTCATCTAGTTCAACCCCTGCCCAATGCAGGAAACTCACAAGTACCTCAACCACACACACACAGTGACACCTGCTCCAAGCCCAGGAGATGGCAAAAAAGAAATCATCCAGGATCCCTGGTGAAACTAGCTTGGAGACAAATTGCTCCCTGACCCCAAAGTGGTGAACAGAATTTCCCTGGGTGTGTAAAAAAGGGCCATGAGAACTAAGCACTGATGCAACCCTTCCTGCCCTCCCTCTCATGATCTGCCTAAGTTCACAGGATCAGTATTGCTGCCAGATGGCTATCTGGCCTCTGTTTAAAAACCTCCAAAGAAGGAGAGCCCACCACCTCCCAAGGAAGCCTATTCCACTGAGAAACTACTCAAATTGTCTGGAAGTTCTTCTTAATGTTTACCCAAAACTCCTTCTGATTTAATTTCAATCTATCGGCTCTGGTCCAGCCTTCTGGGGAACAGAAAATAACCCTGCACCATCTGCGATATGACAGCCCTTCAAATACTTGAAGAAGGTGATCATATCACTTCTCAGCCATCTCCTCTGCAGGCTAAACACACCCAGTTCCTTCAGCTTTTCTTCATAGAACTTGGTCTCCAGACTCCTCATCATCTTTGTTGCTCTCCTCTGGACATGTACCAGCTAAACTGTATCCTTCTTAAACTGTAGTGCCCAAAACTGAACACAATACTCTAGGTGAGTACATCAGATACAGACAATTCTCTGCTAATGGATGCAGTCTGAACTTTGGACTAGATTTAGTAGGAAGAACTAAGAAAGTTGTGTTTGCTTTCCACAATATGTGACACTCACTCACTTCCCTCAATGCATCAGTGGTATCAAAAAGATATGGGAATACTGTGTATTAGACAAAATTGCTAATTGGACTGCCCAACAAAACAGACTAAAAAATAACACTAAAAATATGAATAAATGGGCAGTCCGGTTAGATATATATAGAGAAGATTAAAACAAACTATCCACAAACCTTCAACAGATTTTACTATTACACCATTAATTAATAAAGGTACATATAGCCATGTATTAATTAGTATTCCAGCAATTGGTTAATGCTTTGTAAAAAGGGGAAGGAAACTATGTATAACTCGTAATGTTATGTAGTATGTGTGTTTTGTAGTAGGTAGTATGTACAATAATGTCTCACTGCTACCTGACTTTGTAATTATTAAAGGACTTTGTAAAGACTTTGAAATTAAATTATTAGTTTCAAAATTTTAAAAAGTGTATGTGCTAGCCCTTGAAAGCTGTATCTTGTTATAGAGGTTAGACTTGTTAAATAGGTTGGGCTGTGATGGAGCTGGGAATCTGAAGGCCTAATCAAAGTAATTCATGGAGGTGCCACTAGCTAGCACATGCCCAGCATGATTTCCATGGTTTTATTCATTCATTCATTTTATGTACACTGTTTTTCAATCTTCCAGGACTGCTTTTCAGTCTTCAAGCTATCTTCCTGAAACCCAAGCAAGCTGTAACCACAGTACTCACCAACCTGTTTCTCTACAAAATTTCCCACCACTTCTGAGGGGTGGGGAGGGTAAGTTTGCCAGATCCAGGCTAGGCAACTCCTGGAAATTTGAGGATGGAACCTGGGAAGGACAGGGACCTCAGTGGGGTGCAATGCCATAGAAACCACCCTCCAAGGCATCCATTTTCTCCAGGGGAACTGATCTTGGTAGTCTGGAGATAAACTGTATTAGTGGGGGATCCCCAAATCCCACCAGGTGGTTGGTATCCCTAATCCTTAAAATATGCAATGTTTCATGCAAACACAATTGCCTCTCCAGGATTGCAGAGAGGTATGAGTAATTTCCACGTAGCCTGCAACAATTCATTTAACCTTACCAAATTGCTGCCATTCATCAAAGAGTGACATAAGAAGAAGGCTCAGAATTATAAGATGTGGACAGTTTAGTATGGTAGTATGGTAGTTCACTATAATCATACACACACACACATTTTGCATTTATGAAAAATGTACATAGCCTCCCCTCAAATTACAATAAATTACCAAAATCAAAGGTGTCTAATCAAACTAGATGCAATGCTGATTTAAATTTCAGTAGATGGAATTCCATTTCTGTTATCTGTTCATGTCAGCAGCTCTTTTCATACCAAACCTTAACCTCAGTAATTTTTTTTAAGTTAAAAGAGAGAAAAATAATACAGAAACAATGGTCCAGGCACTGTTCTGAAAGCATGAATAGCCATGCTGCAAACACTGCTAAGCAGAATGGCTAATATGTAGAGTTTGGAAACCATACTGGCAAGAAAACAAACGTTACCATTTTATTTGTTGTTTTGCAGCAGATAGCTGCTAATACTTCTTAATTACAAATTGTATGACTTTCTTTTATTCTGCAGCTATGCTTCTGCTTCCTTGTAAACTTCCTCAGGGAACACAAACTGCTGACTTCACATCTACTGACAGAAATGCCACAATATAAATTAAGTCAGGGATATACTGTTTTTTTGGGGGGTGCCAACCTAGATAAAAAGCCACTATGCAGCTGCAGAGTATAAAACTGTCCAGCTGAGCTCTGATAAAATTTATCACAAGGGCACACATGAGGAGGCAGCTCAGAGAACAATTCTGTGGTAAAATGTGTAACAGCAAAACTGCTAATGGAACATCATTACTTAATTGTAAAAGCATCAGAAGCTGAGAGTCTGATGTGCAGCTCTGGACTAGAAGCCTCTTAACCACTCTTACTTGACAAACTAGGCAGCCATGAACAGCATTTAGAACTCTGAATATTGTCAAATGTGTCACTATAGGAACCCATCAGTTCATCTTCCTATAGCACAAGGAGTCTAAAATACAAAATTGGGTTGATAGGTGATATGCTTATATATATATAAGCATATCACCTATCAACCCAATATTCTACTATATATTCTACTTTAATGTGGCATACCTGCACACGAAATGAAATGGTATCAGCCAAACTTTGTTTGGGCCTATCTTTATTAGAGCTGACATCAACTGAACTTGTGTGTGCAATTTAGTTGGTAGGGGCATATTTATAACCATCAATTGTCAGCAGTCAGCTGATGAAAGACCAGAAATACTCTTTTCTGTATAGCTTTCCAACCAGAAGTTGTCACCCTCTTTAAAATTTAGTATCCATGCAGCTCTTTGGAAGCACGTGGGTACTTCAACAGATTGAAAAATAAATCCAGACAATGGGTGGCTGAATTATTTCTTGGTGTTGTCAGGCCCTCAAACTGAAGACCTCCAGGCCATACTTTTCTTTGTAGTGCAGCTCAGTCATGACTTGATAAATTCCCTGTTTACATGGCCCTGAATAGGCTGCATCAACAGGGGTTTATTGAAAACCTTGACAGGCTGCAATAAGTGGGTGATGCGCTTTGTGTAAGTTGGCCCTTAAATCTGCTACAGCTACTTGGAATGGTCAAATGCACCACTATGGGTGTGAAAAGGCAGCACTTTGGAACTAATTAATGTATGATGTCAGCAGCCTGCTTGATTACATTTTTGGAACAGAGATGGGAGTGACTGAGCTTTCTTGAGTGGCAATTTAGGTTGCATCTAGACCAGTATATCTTTCATTTTTTCAGTATTGCCCTCACTGTCTTCATGCTGCCTGTTTGTGTCAGACTAGGGACAGGATTTAAATACAAGAAAACTCAGTTCTTAAATCTAGGGTACTCAAGAGGAGAACCAGTAACTCACTCTGTCTCCCCCATGCCGTTTATGTTTTAATTGATCCCGGTCATAAACAAGGAGAAATGGATCTCATCAGTCACAAACCTTGGCCAAGTGAGGATGGAAGCACTTTTCCCAAGCATAGAAATTCCTTTGGAGATCTTTGTCCCATAGCCTTCTAGTCATCCAGCCAGTTTATATTGCAGGGTGGGGATCTGGGGGTCTCCCAGATTCTAGTCTGGCTATCATGTTCATATGTGTCAACAGATGCACACAAAAAGAAATAGTGAAGTGTCTGTTGTGAAAGGGAGCACAGGTGCAAATGTATAAATTCAGCATAAAGAAAAGAAATGGGGCTTGGAAATATTATTGTATTTTATTACAGTTATACCCCCCTCCCCTCCTCAGCTCAGTTCATCTTACATACAGCTCAGCTCAATACATCTTACATATAGTTTCCTTGTAGAGCCCCACACAGGTAGCTTCCATAGCCTGACCTGCCATATATCTGTGCCATGTATAAAGAATATTTCCTGGACCATCAGGAGCTGGGAAAAATAGACTCCTGTGTAGACTAACTATTGCAAGGTTTTGTACTTTTAAACCAGTTGCAAGTTCTCCCATTTAAAGGGGGAAAAAACCTGGATCCAGAACACTAAGCAGTAGCAGATTATGGGATCATGTGTGCTCTGTGACACCTACTTATACATTTTCCAGAAACAGATGCAAAAAAAAAAAAATTCTGGATCCCTTAAAGTTACTATTCCAAATTATGTGCTATTCAGAACACTAAGAATTATATTGTCAAAGGTTTGCTTTTTTTTTTTTTACAGACTACGTCATGCAAAAGCAATTTGTGATTTTGGACAGCTACAGTGGCATGTCTGTAAGCGAGCTCTGCATGACACATTGTCCTTGCTTTCTAAAGTAGGCTTCATCTCACTTTTAATGTGTGAAAGGAGAGATTATTCAACACTGTGGTAGACACATTTCTGTTCTCAAGAACACTGTGATATCATGAATCTTCTGGCAAGTCTACAAAGGCAAGTTATGTGAATGCAAGTATTTTGTAAAGCTATAAATAAAGTTTAAAGAGAGACAGAGACAGAAAGAAAGGATAGTTTCTTGCCACTCTTATTTCTGCAATACATGTCATATTAACTATGCTATGGCTTACTGGTAATAACACTTTTAAAAACCTCTTTATGGCTTTTAGAAACCTCTTTAGTTGTCCAGAAAGCATTATAAAAAGACATTCTTATCCTATACCAGAAATGTACTAATGCACTCTGTAAAAAGACACAAATGATGCAAAAAACCACCAACAACTATGGAATACTGTCAGGAAAGCTTAATCCTAAAACCTAAATAGATAATGTAAACCAAGCTAATATAAATTCTGAGCCTCCAAACTGACTCTTATTTCTGCAGGTTCCAAATTCCTGAACAGCAGTTTTCATTGTTTGCTATCAGTGTATTTAATATGACTGTATAATCCCCTGGTCAATATTATTTTATAGAGCTCTTAGTGATGGACACCTAGATGGATGTCCTAATGATGAGAAGGTGGATGATCTTTGCCTTGAAGTATGTCTTCCAGATATGAAGAGTCTTCTCTATGGAAAGCTTGCATTGCCCCCCAAGTCGGAATGAAGAGTCGGACACAAGGTATTGGTATAACTTAGGGCCACTTAATGAAGTATAATAATAAACAGCAAGGGCAACCAGAACTGTAGCCTGGTCAGGGCTAGGGGTCTCAACAGACTGCTCCACTGCCATTAGCGGGCGAGAGACCCAGCCCCCAACCAGAGCTGTATATCACAGCTCCTGCCAGGCTGGCCCAGCAAGGAGGCAAGCCCCAGAGGGCCCAACCACCAGATGCACATCTCAATGGAAGGCACCCTCTAGTTGAGCCTCCAGGACAGTCTGCATTCTCCCACCCAGGGTCATCAAATCCAAGGGCTGATCCTGCCAGACCCCTAAATCCCCCAAAGGGGGATGCTTTCTGGTCCTCTCCTAGCCGCATAGTACCATAAACCCAGTAAAACCTGCCACTACTAAGGCCAAGTCTCTACTTAGGCATTAGCACCCACCAGGAGGCCCAAGGCCACCCGCAGCCCTTGCCGGAGATCTCTCAAGAAAAGCATGTTACCTTTTTCAGAGATGCACCCCATCCCCTCTGTAGAGGTCAGGAAATTTCGTAGAAATATCCGGGTGGAGCAGATAGTGGCCCAACCCCTTTTCCAATGCCTTCCAAATTTCTTTATTAGCTTTGTAACAGGCCCTCTCGATACATGCAGGATCCCAAGTACTATGCCAAACAAGGCGGGGAAGCATGGCTGACCAAATTGTAGTGGTCCTGGGCTATCTCTCCCTAATGTACCAAAAATCCTCTCGGGCCTGCAAGACTTAAGCCTTGCCCTTCACTAGCCCAAGATCATTCCCTCTCAGGTAAATGATTAGAACCTGTGGAGGAGGGCCTGCATTCCCATGGAATAATAATGGCAGCAGGCCAGGCCACTGAAGATCCCAGCACCCCCGCCATTCGATAGTAACATATTGGCTGAGTCCCAGCTGAAAGCTGACCGAAGTTCTCTGAGCCTGATGTGCGGCCCAAAACACATAGCTGTGTCCACAGACAAGAACTCGGCTCCTCTAGCCAGGAACAATAGCATCTAAAGAGAAAAACAAACAACCTAGAAACAAGAACCATAACATTTCAACTCCAAATAAACAAAGCTAGGAACTGAGCAGGGGGCGAACATAAGATTTATAGGCTGATGACCGCCAATGGCCCAGGCGCTGAATGGAGGAAGAAGGATATCCCAGGGCCACAGCTGTAGAGGCTGCCCCAATTCTAAAGGAGTGGGTACCAAACCGCACCCCGGACAACCCCAGCTTAGCTAAAGCCCAGGAAGTCACAGGCCAAAACTGATGCTTTGTCAGTGGACTGCCATTGAGGTGACAAAACAAAAACCCATCATTGGGCCCCCGCACTGCCAAATAAGCAGCCAAAGTGGAAACTGGGCACAACTCAGTCTCAGAGCACGTGCCCAGCTCCAACACGGTTCCTTTATGACGCTGGTCAGTCTTAGAGCGTTGCATGGTAATGACTGCCTTACCCTCAACTAACCTCAGGTCCCATAGCAACAAAGCATTACATCATTTCTGGAGCCTGCCACTAACTCACTAACTCTAAGGGCCCTGAAAAAGGCAATCAAGGAAGCAGCATGGAACAGTGAGGATTCAAAATAAGATGCACACACTGTGCCTCAAACCCTCTTCAGGCCTTTAAGAATCAGAGGGGAAATAGGCTTCCTAGTATCGAGATTAGACCCAGCCTCTCTAGCCCATCCCTCCAGCATCTTTTGAAGCTGAAAGTCTGCTGTTTCCTCCTTGTATCCCAACGTCTTGCTAGCAAAAGCCAGAGCAGATAGGCGTCCCCTAATGGATCACACGGCCAATCCCTTACCTTTTAGAGAAACACAGTAGTGGAGCAACTGCTCCACCGGGAGGGGCCAAATGATGCGATACCCTACCTCTGCCCTAAAGTCCTCAAACTGCTGCACAGCACGTTCATAAGACTTCCTGGTTCTAGGTGCAAAGGCAAGGCCTATTGCTCTGCAGGCCTTGGCTCTCCAATCAGCCATAGGTCCTGGGGCATTGGTGCCGGCTCATGATCAGCATCTGGGGTCAACTGACAAAACCTCTCCATCCGTTTACAAGAGAGAGCGTCAGCCATTCCGTTGTTTACCACAGGAACATGCTTGGCTAAAAACAGTATGTTTAGCCACAGAAAACGCAGAGTGAAGGCCCTCACCAATCTCATATCCCATTGAGATCTGGATGAAGGGGAATTAATGACATGGACCACAGCCATGTTATCGCACCAGAAATGAATTGTGCGATTGGTCTCTACTAAATTCCCTCACAGTCAAACTGCAACAAGAATGGGAAACAACTCGAGAAACATAAGATCTTGGTTCACACCTACCTGAACTCATGAATCTGGCCATGTATTCACGCACCAATGTCCACGGAAATAAACCCCAAAATCTAAAGACCCAGCAGCATCAGACATGACCTGAAGCTCCGCCTCAAGCCTCATGTCGTCTCTCCAAAAAAATCCCATTAAAGGACTCCAAAAATTCTTGCCATACCCTTAAATCTTCTCTCATGCTGCTGGTAACCCGTGTTCTATGTTGGGGCAGGCGGAGGCCTGCCATAGCATCACATAGCCTACGAAGAAAAGCTCGACCAGGAGTAACCACTTTGGAAGCAAAGTTAAGATGCCCAACCAGTTGCTGGAGCTCAAGCAATGTGACCTTTTGCTTAAGAAGAAAGGAGTTAATCCTACTCCTCAAATCTGCCACTTTTTGAAAAGGTATTCTGGATAATTGCGCCAGGGTATCCAACTCAATCCCTAAAAAGATAAGGTTTTGGGTCGAACCTTCTGTTTTATCCTGCACCAATGAAACCCCCAGTTGTGCAGCCAGCTTGATGAAGCTAGACAACAGCTGTGCACACCGTCCAGTCCCTGCAGGACCCACAAAGAGGTTGTCATCCAAATAATGAACAACTTCTCACAAGCCAACTTTTTTGCGAACAGCCCATTCCAAGAATGTGCTGAAACACTCAAAAGCTGCACATGAGACAGAGCAGCCCATTGGCAAAGCTCTGCCCATGTAAAATTGCCCCTCAAAAGAAAATCCCAAAAGCTCAAAATCAGCCGGTTGGACAGGTAGAAGGCAAACACAGATTTAATATCGCATTTAGCCAACTCCGCCCCCTTACAGCAGCGTCATACTACGCTCAAGGCCTGATCAAAGCTGGTATACCTGACTGAGCATAAGTGCTCGGGAATCCCATCATTAACTGACTTCCCTTTGGGGAAGGAAAGATGATGAATCAACTGAAATTCACCAGGTGCCTTTTTTAGCAACACTCCCAAGGGCGAAACCCTAAGGTTAGGCACCGGGGGATTGGAAAATGGGCCCAAAATCCTGCCCTCTGCCAACTCCTTGACAATCTTATCCCTAACTACATGCTCTAAACCTTTAACAGAACCAAGATTCCCAGACCAAAAAGCGACCCGGAGACCTTGAAAAGGAATCCTTTTAACAGGTAAGCGGTATCAACCCTACGCGGATAACTGGACAGCCAGTGCTCAAGAGGTTCCACCTTTTTCGGACTGGGCCCCTTTCCCAGCTTGGAAATTACTTCCACCCCCACCTTGTTTCCTTTGGTTCCTACGTGGCCATGCTTTGGGGCAGTTACTGAAGGAGTGAGAGCCGCCACACATGGAGCATTCATGCTTGAACTGACAAGCTTTTCTACTGCACACTCCTTGGGAGCCGAACTCCCAGCACAGCAGGTGGGGTTGAACCACCTGCCCCACAGAACTGTGGAAAGAGGATGATGAAGCTGAAGGAGTCACTGCCCTGGCCACCAAATGACCGCTGTCTGAGCGGTCGCCCAAATTTGGCCATGCAGGAGACATGACTTGGAGCCACAGCTGCTGGTGAATGCGATCCCACTGCAGGGAAGGGTACAAAGCAGCCCTCATCCGGAATTTCTCATCATATTGAATCCAGGCGGGCCCACTAAACATTGTGTTCCCTTTATAAATATATCCATATACTGGCTAAGAGCAGCCACCTGCCAAGGCTGGGCGCATACAATTACACCAGCATATAAAAAAAACCCCAGGCAGCCACTTGGCCCAAGTTCAGTCTTCTTTGCGCTTCTTCAATTCCTCTTTTCTTTGTCATCTAAATCCTCCTTATCTTTTTTTCCCAACTCCTGGAACAGGAGGGAGAAGATATCGACATACTCCCCCTTTAGGATCTTATCTTTTGTTGCAGGCAACAAATGATCACCCAAAGGTAATGCTACACTTAGGTGAGAAGGGCGGGGTATAAATCCTAATATAAATAAATAAATAAATCCCTGAAAGATAAGGCCGTAAAAGGAACCGCCCCATAGGGAGAAGGAAGCCCCAGCCCCCCCAAAAGAACCTGCAAAACCCTGTTGCCCAACATCTGGCCAATTTCCATAGGGGCCAAACTGTCCAGGTGGCCAAGACCAATTTGGCTGAGAGCTCATACCTGGAGAGGGAGCTACACTTGAACTCTCTGCAGCAATGCCAGGTGCTGCAGGAGTGGTAGGACCCCATGGACCCCCAGGCCAAGCCAGCCCAGTATATGACTGTGAAGTGTCGCCCGCCTTATCCACGGTTCCAATAGGCACCAGTGCTGACCCTGATCCAGCAGCCCCCAGAGATGGAACTGATCCCCCGTCTGAACCACCAAGTCCGATGGCGCCTCCTGCGATGTTTCCAGCAGACCTGCCCTCGAGAATAGATAACCGAGTTAACATATCTGCTTGAAGTGCCATTTTAGAAACTTTTCCCGATCCTACACCTTGTGAGGGAGGAATACCAGATGCTTGCTCCAGCGCCAACAGCCTTTGCATAATAGCTGCATTAACTTCATCCTCACCCTCATCATCAGAAGAAGATACAGGCAGTGGTGGCCTTTTAGGTGGGGCCTTAGGGGCCTTTGGCGCAGGCTGCTTACCCTTGGATTTACCCATCCCTTTTCTACCAGACATCTCTGCAATACCAAGGGCAAATAGCACTACAAATAATTACACCAAATTGGCCCTCTATTAAAACGCTCCCAGCCGCCGCTCACTAATGAAGATCAGCCCCAGGAAGCTGAAAGTTCCTGCTTATGTGAAGCTGCCTTATACTCTATCAGACCCACAAAATGGATTCCCTTCTACAACTCTATAAAATGGCCACAGTCCCACAGAAGAAGAAGAAGGGGAAGCAAATATGGTCGCCGCCCAGCAGTAGAAGAAGGGGAAGCAAATATGGCCGACTCCAACCAAGGCAGCCCAACCTGGCCCCAGCAGGGTAGTCAAAAAACAAACCCCCTTGCCTATAAAAGAAGGTAAAGGGCACACACGCATAGTCCCTAGAAAAGAAGGGAAGGACTTTAACAAAAATTGGGTGTGTGAGTGCACAACCATCCCCCTGGAACACATATCTTAAGCAAAAAGGGGGGGGGGGGTGATAGGATCAAAACTGGAAAAAAGGGGGGGCAACACACGCCATTGTCTGGAGCTCCTCTGCTTCCATTCCCAGAACACCACAGCCCCTGAAAGCAAGGCGGGTCTTTGGACCAACGCCGTGGAGCCCAGAGACGCTGTCGCTGCCATTGAAGAGCCGTGCCTTCCCACCTTATCAGCGATCGGATCAATGATAAGTGAAACTGACAAAAGGGGACCCAAGGAGGAGCGAATAAAACTCTCCCCCTGGCCCTTCAATCGCCCAAACAATGCAGACTAGCCCGGAGCAAAAACAAATGCTCCCAATGATCCTCGCAGTCCAAGGCAATGAAAATAACAAGAAAAAACAGGAGCCAGCGCTCCTATTCCTCCGAGCTTCTGCTGTGGACTGAGATAGAGGGCGGATGGTCCTGCCGTTAGTATGGCAAAGCCCCGCCCCCTCCAGAGCATGCCCAAACAGGCTGCAAAAGTCCTCCCTTCCTTTCCAAGGAGGCAAATATGTTCTCACAGCCCAGCAGCACTGCTGCTGGATGCTAGAAACGGCATATATTGAACTTGGTTCGCTTCTTAAAAATGGTATAAATTATCATTTCAATTAATTACTTTTCCCATTGGCTTCTAGTGAACCTCAATAATATATGGGAAAATGTATTCTACTGGCATTTTCTTAAAGACAGAAGTATGGTTGTTAGAAGCTGCTCAGAGAAATGGAGTGCAAGAAGAATTTGGTCCCTAAGGAGGACTGATTAGTGTTCAGATTGCCACAACAAGGAGAAATGGTCCTAGGTGCGTGTTAAGCAGCACAATGCTTATGATACATTGTCTTTGTAATTTGTCATGTAGGTGTCACAACCACTTAACGTGAGACAGTGACAATTCTTTGGGAGTCATATTTGTCTTTTGTTTCATATATCACAGCACCAATAAACCTCTCATTTTTTAGCAGGGATTATTCTATATTTAATAGAATCACTCTCCTTCAGGAACTGCAAACTGGGTTTGTAGCAAAGCAGTTAACGAGTGTTTAAAGATATTTTTATTCAGAGATCAATGGGAGAAAGTTAGCCCTGCTGGCCATCTGAGGCACAAAGGGGTTTTGGATCATTAGACTTTAGGAGACCAGATGGTCATCAAACTCAGCCTTTTACAAGTGTGTGTGCCTGTGTGCAAACATGTGCACAGGTATACACACAAATCCAAGAAGATCTTCAACAAATGTCCTTACACAGATGAACTCATATTGTCTTAGTCTGAGAATCAGGGTGAATAAGATGCCTGTCGATAACTCACAGTCACTTCTTGCATGGCATACTCAGGTTTGGTTCCCTAAGTGTAAATGACACATGTTTCATGTCACTGTAGAACAGGACATGTGTAATTCAGCATATTTTTTGGAAAAAAAACAGGAGTCTAGTCCTGTCCTAGTTGCTCCATCTATGTAATTTGCTAAGGAGTGTAACAATTTAAATGTTCACCCTTTCTAACTATTGCATGTATTTTGTACTCAGGCATGCCACCCAGATAACAGGAGCAGCAGTGATTTGACCACATAATGCAGGAGAAACCAATGCTTCCTGCTTCTGTCTCTGCAGAGTTACAAGTCAAATCTGACTGTGGGGAGGGAATTCCTTCCCATCTGAAATATGTATAATTAAACGTTGAGACATGAAGCAATACTGTGCCCTATTCCAGAGGGAAATATCACTAGTATAAAAGTAAGAGAAGGGATTTTTTTTTTAAGTTAGAGGACTGTCATTATTCTTGCTTATAATGAAAGAGTATCAGAAACATTAGGTCTTGAACTGAGAATTCTGGGATTGGGACCCAGTTGCCAATAGACATAGACAATGTGTGCTTTGACGGTTTGGAGAGAATGAGGATGTGTAGCCTTGGTTCTGGTATGAGACTGTCTGGTATGAGACTGGATTGGCCAGACCTGCTAGAAACACTAGGAACCTGGTCCTCTGTCTTTGGTGGTGGAAAATACCACCAAGTCACAGCTGACTTATGGCAACCTCATGAAATTTTCAAGGCAAGAGATGCTCAGAGGTGGGCTGCCATTGCCTGTCTCTGTCATAACCCTAATATTCCTTGGTGGTCTCCAACCCAAATGCTAGCAGGGACAACCATGCTTAGCTTGTGAGATCTGATGAGATCAGGCTAGCCTGGTCTATCTGGGTCAAGGCACACTGTGTCGTTACTTGGTCAAAAAAAGCAGAGCTCTCTACATGCTGTTCTTTAGGTTTCAGCTTCTTCAGATGGTTCCAAGTGACTGACCTCAGGAATTCCCTGGATCTAATTCAGGTATGGCTGCCATGTTCTAGAAAAAAATAATAATGGCTGAAGGTGTGTATGTGTTCAGGATCGAATTGTTAACAGGTCAGTTACAAAGTAATCCTCCTGCTGCTGGCTGCAAGGAAAAATGGTATTCCGGTATCATTAACTGAAATCTCCTCATAAATATACATGATGTGGGTCCCCCATTCTGCTGGACAGAAGGTTCCAGACAGAAGCATTCAATGATCCTCATCCACATCAGGGATCATAGCATGCTGAGAGTGTGTAGGAAGGGCTCCTGGTTTTTCTTCTAAAATTAGCAAGATTGTTCTGGAATTAGTGGGCAGCATATGGTGACCTTAGTCTGTAACCCCATTGTATATTTCACAAATTTTGTCCTAAGGTTTTGTGATAAAGTGGGATTAAAAATGATTTACTATTCAAAGTAAAACACAGGGGCAGTCTTAGTCATGGGGCAACTGGGACAAGTGCTCCAGGCCCCTTGGTAAAGGGGATCTGGACTGCCCTGTAACAAGCTGGGAGTGCTGGGCAGGCAACAGTGAGAGAGCTTCTAGTAACCTGGCCCCACTGGTGGACCTCCTGATGGTAACTGGTTTTTTTGGCCACTGTGTGACACAGTGTTGGACTGGATAAGCCAATGGCCTGATCCAACATGACTTCTCTTATGTTCTTAAGCTGCCCTGATTGCTCTTTGCTGCCACCTCTATGCCAGGGGGAAGGAACAGAAGAGGTAGAGGGGGCTCCCAAGTACCTTACAGCTTACTGCTGCCATGCAACAACCTTCTTTCTTAAAGGGCTCTATGCCATCCTTCACCCTCTTCAGTCTGGAAGGCAGAGAACGAAACTAGCTGCAGAAACTTCTTAGCAGATTGTCCTCTAGGGCCATGGTTCAGCTGCGAAAATCTACTAGGAAACACAAATAAGCACACCAGTTCCTTGTTCCTCCTTCTTATTAAGCCTTCTTTGCATTCTAAGAGCACAAGAATATAAGAGAAGCCATGTTGGATCAGGCCAATGGCCCATCCAGTCCAACACTCTGTGTCACATGGTGGCCAAAAAACCCAGGTGTCATTAGGAGGTCCACCAGTGGGCCCAGGACACTAGAGGCCCTCCCACTGTGACCCCCTCAAGCACCAAGAATATCAGAGCATTACTGCCCCAGACAGAGAGTTTCAACAATACGCTGTGGCTAATAGCCACTGGTGGACCTCTGCTCCATCTGTTTATCCAATCCCCTCTGTCTATTCTGTTTTTTTGTTTTAAAAAGGCCAAAAAAGGAATTGATATGACCTAGAATTGCCAGGTTTCTGTTCAGTTTCGTCATTTCTTACATTTTGTGCTAGTTGGTTTCACTCATGGACCAGGATTATTTTAAGAAAGCATTGGAATGCAATTGCTGTTGAAATTTTGAAAAATTGCAATGGGGTTAAAAGGACCCTGCTCATGACCTGAGTTCGATCCCGGTGGAAGCTGGGTTTAGGTAGCCAGCTCCAGGTTGACTCAGCCTTCGATCCTTCTGAGGTCGGTAAAATGAGTACCCAGCTTGCTGGAGGGAAAGTGTAGATGACTGGGGAAGGCAATGGCAAACCACCCCGTAAAAAGTCTGCTGTGAAAACATTATGAAAGCAACGTCACCCCGGAGTTGGAAACGACTGGTGCTTGCACAGGGGACTACCTTTACCTTTTTTAAAAGGACAGGATCAAATACTTTCTAGCTGCACTCAGATGGCTAGCTGTATTGGTCTGAAGCAGCAGGACAAAATTTGAGTCCAGTGATGCCCTTATTCTGGGTATGTGCATGCTCAGTTCTTCAGATACATACAACAGCCTATACCCAGAATAAAACTTTGGCCCATTACACATGCACATCTTACTGCAGATTTTCAGAACTGTAAGCTTGATTTTGGATTCTGTGCCCATCTTTACATACAATTATTTTCTCCTCTGATGTATTTATTCTAAGGCTACAATTTTAAAACAAACTTTTCTAAATTGTGACATGTGGCATCCAAAGTTGTTTTATATTTTCACAATTGCCCTGAGCGAAATCATCTAGCAAGCACTTTCCATTTAAATCCTAGTGGTCCAGGTTTTGTGCATGTATTTGAGCATTAGTTTATTGAATAAAAGGGACCAGAAAGGAACACAGGCAAAGAGAGAAAGCATGTTGACAAACATCTGTGAAGCCCCATTTTCCATACTGCCAAGCACTAGGGGATTCTGTGTCGTGTTATTGGCCGTTGTGAGAAATGGGAAAGAGTAACACAATCTCATAATATGGGAGAGCATGTTGATTGTATAGAATGCATTGTAGAACCCACTGACCCTGGCAAGTTGGGGTTGTTGGCAACATGTGAGTGCACATGCGCATGTGCAGAACTGTGCAGTCAGCTGCAACTCCACCATGTTTTGCACAGGGCTGCAATTTGTATGGGGAAGGAATCCTCTGGCAGAAGCTCTGAAGAGCTTCTTTAGTCTTGTGCCACTATTTTTTTTAAATTAGTCAAAAATGTCCTAGTGTGGCTGCATAGTAACACTAATTTCCTGCTCTTCTTGCTAATTTGTGTGGTTTTCTCTTTCTGATTCTCTGATTTGATCTTGTACACTGGTCATTCATTATCTGGGCAGTTTTTTAGAGCCTGTCTTGTGCTGGTTGCACTCTGTCCTTTGAATGGATTAATCTTAACCAATTCTTAAGTTTGGTGGTTAGCAGAAGGTCCATGTGATTCAACCACCATTTTAATATTAGGCTTCCAGAGATAACCAAAATAGCAACACCCCCCCCCCAAAAAAAAATCTGTTCCTTTTAAACTTTCCCCTAGTTTGTTTTAACTTTTTTATTCAGCAATCTGAGACTAGCAATAGTCTCATATTGCTAGATTCATGCTGCTTGTAAAAAAAAAATTAAAAAAATAAAAATGAGGGGGAAATGGAGCTTGTACACTGATGAAGGGAGGAGGAGAATGGAAGATGCAGAGTGGGCTGAATGACCCCAATGTGGCTGGGGGAGGGACCTTCAAAGTTGGGGGGAATCCAAGGGAATTGTATGTTTTTGAGTTACCTTTGGCTTAAAAGCAAAAGAAGGGAAAAATTGGCACAAATTTTTTTGGCACCCAGAGAAACTGTGACCAGAAAGCAAACTGAGCACTGAAGGGAGGAAAATCAATGCAAAACAACAAAGAAAACCCGATAGACATGAATGGTGAAAGTGAGGGAAAACACCCATAATAGGCCTTTGTTGATCTTAAAGGTACAACAGGACTCAAACTTTCTAGCTTCATATGTGTCTGTTAGCCCTTTTTATTATCTTCCATTCCATATTTCTCCCTTGCACAAAAAATGATCTGCAGAATTCAGAATTTAATATTCCAGAATGTTTGGGGAAATAAGTGGGAATTGAAATGGAAGAAGAAACAATTGGTGTGAGGTTTTGTTTGTTTATTGGCAGCTGCTTTGGGCCTGCCTGTTTTCTGGGACACATTATGGAAAGAAAAAGTGCAAGATCATGGGAGGTTTCTCTTCCCTTGACTTTAGAATGAATGACAGAATAGAAACATTTTCCATCTTCCCACTGTGAAAACATTGTTGTAACAGAGCTAGCCACAAGTGGAGAGGAGGAAGAAGAAACAGCAGTTGTTGGTGCTACTTTCATAAACTTTTGCCTAACTGGCTAGAAATGTTTTACTCTAAGAACTCCTATATCTGCACTTTTCTGAAGTTGCATGAATGCATCTGAGGAATGAATGACCAGAAGGGGTTTCATTTTCCTGCCAGATGTGGAACTCATCGGCTCTTGCTCCAGCAGCACCAGCTGTGGCTCAAGTGGGGATATGAATGAAGTAAACCAATAAATCAGTAGGTTAGGTGAGAGGAAAGATAGGTATTGGGAGCCCCATCCTTGACTCTTGCCCAGGCATCTAGAATTACTAACACTAACCCTAGTAAAATGTAGGGTAATTATAAGACCACCTTGAGCACCTTCCCATGCCACTTTCTCTGGTGCCCTCTATTAATTCTTTCACAAACAGAATACTACATGAAAAAGTTACACATGGATACCCTTTTAGAAACTCTCTTCATTATCAGGTATTGGTAACCATCTGACAAAATAAGGCTTGTATATTAGAGTTCAAGCACTATGATCTCCAAAAGTTGTTGAATGGGTGCATTTATTTAGCCCCATCAGAAGTGAGACTCAGCAAGTTAGTGTGAAATAGCTTCAAGGTGAAGTTGGGTCTGCTCTCTGATGGAAGCTATGTTTAAAAACCAAGGCCCAAATGCCCTCATATTAGCAGAGTCCCAGTGCCCCTCTGTGCAGTGTCTTATAATGATACACACAGACTTTGCTGTTCAGTTCTCAGTTACTCCAGTGGCAGAAGTATTTTAAGCTAGTACTGACACAAATCAATTTCAGATCTTGCCTTTGGATCAAAGCCTACAAAAGCAGTGCCACCTAATTTTTAGTTATATTTTGTGATTTGTGTGTGCACTCGCACACATTCCTTCTAAAGTTGTTTTTTGTTTGTTTTGTGTATTGTTTATGGTAGCAATGCTGCTGGATCTCATATGGGGAGTGTCTGGGGAAAAGTTCCTCAAGCCAAGTTCAGTATGTATTGTTGACCCATTGGTCACAATTTGTGGACACAATTTGTGATGGGCTCACTATGCTATCCCTTCCCATTGCCACCCCTTTTCACATTCACCATGTCACTTTCTCTTAGGTCTTCTGCATTATCACAGCAACATTTTCCAAGTTTTCTGGCAGCTCTAGACCCTGGCTAGATCTTAATGGAGATCCCCACCATAAAAGTCACTGCCCTGTTTTGGGGACAGGGAAGCCTTCAAGCCCTATTGGGTTTCAGGTAATGTCACTGGGAATTTGGACCAGGCTTGGCTTAAAAACCAGTTGCATTATATTTGCTTTAAAAACAAATTGCCTTATCAGAACAAGAGAAGGAGAAGGAGCTAATCTGCCCAACAGCTTTTTCTTAATAAATGCTGAACTTGTGCAATAGTATTGGGGCAGCCTCACATCTCCTAATAGCTTAGGGAGAGATGGAAGAACTTTGTGCAAGGATCAAGAAGTGGTTTTGTAAGTGGCTTTGAATATTTGCTGGAGAAAAATAAAAGTGGTACATAACTGATAGATTAAATAAATAAATATAACATTACCAAGCTTCAAGCGAGTAGCCAGATTTAACTCTGTTAATACAGTGAATGGCTCATGTTTAATATTTGTCTGGTTTTATTTAATGGCCCAGTAAAGATGGCAGACTAATAATATAATGGCTAGCAAGAAGAACAGCATAAGGCTTCTGGACTCCTTTTAATATAGCTGCAAGCATACAGTGTAGTAATCTTACTGAATCTGGTAGGCATTAGGGATGTGAACCTTTAAAAAGAAAAATTATGTTCCCCTTGCTCCAGATATCAGGGAGCAGAAAGATATTGGTATCCCCAGTTTTCTGGGTTTCAGGTACTGGTTCAGTATTCAGATCAGGAATAGGAGGGGGGAGGAGTCTGATTTTTTTAGTTCCATATTTCCTGTGGGGAATCTTTCTGGGGAGCTGGAGAGACTGTTTTTAAAGCTACTGGCACCAAAATTACAGCAGAAATGCTGGTGCCTAACCTTTAAATAGCACCCCCCCCCATTTCACGTGAATTGGGCCAGGAGGTCCAATTCTATGGCTCCTGAATGAAGTGCCCTCAGCCATCCTCCATTGATTCCTATACGGAAAAAAGTTTTTAAAAATCTGTAAAACCTGAGAATTGTCACTAATGCACATCCTGAGAACTGCCCAAACTAAACTGAATAGGAACACCATTGCAATCCTAGCAAATGTAAAATCAGAGAAACCAACCAATGTACAACATAAGAATCTACAGCAATGTAAAACTTGAGTATTGCCACCAATGTAACATCTGAAAATCTACAAGTAAAACCCAAGAATCACCAAAAATTTATAACCTGAGAATCTACAGCAAATAAAGCCCAAGAATTTCCACCAGTCTACAACTGAAGGATTCCCCGCAAAAGGAAAACCTAACACTGAGCAACTCAAACAAAGAGCACAACTTTGCAAAGTCAACAAGAACAATTTGAAAGGGCATAATCTAAAAAGATATAAATCTAGCAAGATGATACCAAGCCCAGAAAGAGACATGACCCTTACCTTCCTCCTGACCTTAAATGACCTGAAGATGTTACACAGTTTTTGATTAAAGTGGGGTGCAAAGTGGGGAGATAGGAGCCTGTTTTTTCCCCAGACCCTGATGCTACTCTGAATGGGCCCTGCAGTGGTGGTAAATTCCTGTGGGGAATCTCTCACCTGTATCTTGCTGCAAGTCAGGCTATTTTTTTTTGCTAGACATTAGGAAGAACTTCCTGACAGTTTGTCACTGGGATAGGCTTCCTCGGGAGGTGGTGGGCTCTCCTTCCTTGGAGGCTAGATGGCCATCTGGCAGCAATGACGATTGTGTGAACTTAGGCAGATCATGAGAAGGAAGGCAGGAAGGGTTGCATCAGTGCTTAGTTCTCATGGCCCTATCCAACATGCCCAGGGAAATGCCAAATACCACTTGGGGGCTCATTCAGCAATTTTTCTCCAGGCCAGTTTGGCCAGGGATCCTGGAGGGTTTTTTGCCATCTTCTGGGCATGGAGCAGGGTTCAGTGAGGGTCAGGGGAGATATTTGTGAATTTCCTGCATTGTGCAGGGGGTTGGACTAAATTCCCTGGAGGTCCCTTTCCAACTCTATGATTCTTGGATAGGAGACCTCCTAGGAACCCCATGTAAATTCAATGCTGAAAGAAAAGTAGAATTTAAATATAATGAACACTAACAATATGATGCATGCTTCTGAGCAAAAAATAAATACAAATAAACACAGGAGTACAACCATTGACAATGCAATGTAGATTGTATGTGCATATAAAGTACAAGGAATTTTCAAGGCAAGTGAGAAGCAGAGGTGGTTAGGCATTGCCTTTTTTTGCAGTGTGTTCCTTGGTGGCCTCCCTTCCAAGTACTGATCATTAGATCAGGAAAAATCAGGTTATACCATGCTGCCTTCCTTTGACTGTGATTGTAAGAGATTAAAAAGATCAACTGCCAGTGTAAGCAACACCACAAAGTAAGATTTTTACAGTAAGACAAAAGAATGCCAGTTAAACTTACTCTATAGCATTATTTCCAGGCTTTAATTTCTTACATCCCTTTGGATATGATTCTTCTTTGAGACTGCATAATATAGACAAGGTAGGATTGTGGCTTGGCTCTATGCTAGTTCTCTATTAAAGAGGCTTCCAATAGATGAAAATAATTTCCTTTTATGATGAGTACTATAATGATTGATTTAATTTTAATTTTACACGCTCCTTCCAACATTCATCTAAGCTAGAGTGTTTTACAGGCTGTTTCTGCAGCTGTGCTTGCTTTGTTGCCTGAACAGTCATTCAAATCTACTCCTGTGCTGTCTTAACCTGCTGTTAGCCCATTACTTGAAATCTGTGGGAGGAGAAAGAGACAAATTGTGTCACTGTTCCTTATCAAAGGACCACACAGTTGCTCGCCACTTTGACTCCATGATGGATAGTTATCTTGAGGCATGACAGGTGTGAGACTAGAAATTTTGAAGGAAACAATGCAGGAGCCCATTCACATTTTGTTATTGGCACTTAGGGGATAATCAAGAGGGTTAATCTAGATCTCTTCTGCTATCCCAAACCACCTTTCTGTTTGTCTGTAAGATGCTTTCCTCCCTCCTCCCTTTCCCCATCAGATTGACACTGTAGGAAAAGGGTCAAGGAGATAACAAAGAGCATTTTTTCTCTCTGTCACATTTTTTTTTAATTTGCACTATCAAGGCACAAAGAAACATAAGAGTATGGATTATAGTACAGGGCTGGTGAAAAAGCACTTTCTATAAAAAGTGTACCAGAAAAATATTTATTTCCTTTAGAAGAATGTGTGTATTTTCCCATGAAGTCTCACCATATCATACAGGTTTTGGGCTTGGGGAGGCGTATTGCTATCATTTAGGTAAAAAAAGTTGATGTTACTGATTAACTGACAGTGCAATCCTAAATAGGTCTTCTCAGATCAATTCAATGGAGTTTACTCCCAGGAAAGAGAGCCAGTTTGGTGTAGTGGTTAAGGGCATGGACTCTTATCTGGGAGAACCGGGTTTGATTCCCCACTCCTCCACTTGCACCTTCTGGGATGGCCTTGGGTTAGCCATAGCTCTGGCAGAGGTTGTCCTTGAAAGGGCAGCTGCTGTGAGTGCCCTCTCAGCCCCACCCACCTCACAGGGTGTCTGTTGTGGGGAGAGAAGACATAGGAGACTGTAAACTGCTCTGAGTCTCTGATTCAGGGAGAAGGGCGGTGTATAAATCTGCAATTCTTCATCCAGATCACACTGTCGGTCAACTAGTGCTGCTGTCCTAAGCAGACTTACAACCTTCTAAGCCCATGAAAACACATAGCTTTGCCTAGGATGTTACTGTAACAAACCTATTGAAATTATTAGGGCATTTGCTCAACAGACAGAAAACTGAAATCTGGTGTATAACAGGTTTAACTCATAGCTGCATTTTTGAAATTCAAGTAACTTGGCTTTGTCCCCCCCTCCCAGATTTCTCCCCCCCTTAAAACAGTGATACTAGTATTATGCCATTTGTTGAAGCACATTCCCGATATTAATCTTTGTTTTATAGGACATTCAGAGTAGGTTAGCCATTGCTCACTGTAGGGCTTATACCTCCACATGACCATGGGTCTCTACATCATTTGTTCTCCCTTTTAATGCTTATGACATATGAACATATGGACATATGAAGCTGCCTTATACTGAATCAGACCCTCAGTCCATCAAAGTCAGTATTGTCTTCTCAGACTGGCAGTGGCTCTCCAGGGTCTCAAGCTGAGGTTTTTCACACCTCTTTGCCTGGACCCTTTTTTGGAGATGCCAGGGACTGAACCTGGGACCTTCTGCTTCCCAAGCAGATGCTCTACCACTGAGCCACCGTCCCTCCCCATGCTTACTCTATATGCAGAAATCTACACAAACCAGTCACAAGTACCAGTTATTATCAAGGAAATGGGAGAGCATATCTGCAAGCCCTAATCTAGAAATTCACAACTCAGCCTCTAGCAATAACTGATGTTTGCTCAGTTGCTGCTTGGCCAACTGAAGCTTCACTTTCTCCTAAATGCTGCCGAATGCTCTCCAAGAGACTTCATTTGCAGCCCTACATCCTGCTAGAGCTGCCTCCTTACTGGACATATGACACTTTTTGTTTGGGACCACCAGCTTTGAGTCATTCCCAGTGTGTCTATTTACATTTGGGCAAAATCTGTCAGTCATTGCTGCCACCCCTAGGCTTCCAGTACCATCTGGCATCTTCCTCCTGTCCCAGGGCCTTCAGCAAGTTCTTGCAACTGCCTCTGCAATGCACAGGCCTACAGGAGCTGGTGGCATCATCTGCCATAGTGCTCAGACCCCCAGTGGCTTTCAGCATCCTCCACTGCCACCAGACCCACAGTGGTTGCTGGCATCCACTGCTGCTTGGCCTGGAGCAGTTGCCAGAGTCCTCCCCTACCACAGCGGCTGGCATCTACTGTCACTGCTGAGCTGGAGCAGCTCCCTCAGTCCATTGTCTATGCATACTTTGACAACACAGTTCTATTTGGGGGAGATTTATTCCGCCATATATTTTATTTTTGATTTATTTTTTTCTGCA
This sequence comes from Heteronotia binoei, assembly GCF_032191835.1. NCBI lineage: Eukaryota > Metazoa > Chordata > Lepidosauria > Squamata > Gekkonidae > Heteronotia > Heteronotia binoei. The sequence goes on along the minus strand of NC_083226.1, from coordinate 124,845,487 downwards.
AACTTGGGAATTCCTCCAAGCTTTTAGGAAATGTGTTTAGTGTCAGTGTGGCTCCAATCCATGGACTTAGATATCTACAGATGGAGGCCACATATCACTATAAGTTTATAGGTGAGGCTTGAAAAGTATCCTTTTGCTCCTCTAGTCTAGGTACCAGTGAATATTACTGAGACCTGTCTAGTGCCCCACCTATCCAGAGTGAATGCTCCCATGACACTGTTCTCTTTCCCTTTTAAAAAAATAGTACTTATTTTTAGATATTAAAGATTTTTAATCCATCTGTGGGGTTTAACTTTCTTTTAATCAGTAGTTACTGTCATAGTCCTTCTTTGTCTTCACACAGACACATCATGTACCTTCACCCTTCCTTCACCCAGGAAAGGGTCACCTACTTCCAGTTTCATTAACAATTAACTATCAGGGGTTGTGTTTGAACAACGAATGTCCATTGAGAAAACACCAGACAGCCTTATTGGTCATTATTCTCATAAATGCATGATCAGACAACATTTGTGACAAGGATATTATAGATAACAATGGTGGGCTAGCAATGATTGCACATGACATACTGCTTGCACTGTTCAGGCATTCTGTTTTGACATTCAGCCACAAACAAAATTGAAATGGGGGTATCACTGAGTCCTTAACAAAGTGCTACAGTATATTCCACATCAATATCCATCCTCATGGGCAAGATCCTATGATGCATCTACTTGGAAATAAATTGCATTCCAAAAAGACTCAGCTTATCTCCAGACTTCCTCCTTTCCCCTTTATTTTCAGGTTCATTAATTACTCCCTGCTCTCCTGGGGCTTGCCAGTTCTCTCCAGGGACTCATTAATCAAAGGTTAATTGTATGTTTTTGTTCCCTTGGGAAGGTGGAGGACTTCAGTACAGCTTTCTTCAGTACAGCCAGTCAAAGTCACTGCTCATTATATTTTTATGTTTAGAAAATAACAATAGTAAAAACAGCAGTGACTTTGGCAAAGTACAAAGTGCAAAATAGACACTTATCCTTCCTCTCCAAAGGATCAAGAGCTGATAATTTACAATTTAATATACTAGCTAGTGAAAGTATAAGAAGCAATTAATCATGCTAGATGAAAATTTAAGGGAACAACAGTCCCCAGAAACCTCAATTGCACCTTGACTGTTTCAACAAAACAGCCCAACATTGCAATATTATTTTAAGATTTTTTTTAAAAAAAATATGATAATGTGGAAAAAAGTCAGCCAGAAAATAGTAGAATGCAACAGATTGACTACAGTATTCTATAAGTGATCTGCAAAACCTTGCTTGGACAAATCATGGCAATTGCTGTCTAAATGGCTAGTGTGGAGTCAACTGTGGAATGAACCCCTGATCCATCATAGGACCATAATTACATTCTATGTTGCAACTGAAAGAAGCAAAAACTTTAAAGACTTTAAAAGATAACAAAAATATGAGAATAGCCTGATGATAGGAATGTGAAAGACATCATCAAAATATACTTCTGCTCAAAATTCAGGAAGCAAATGAACAAGTTGAGTTGTGCTTTCTCTGTACTCTGACATGAAAGAAACCATTTGAAACACCATGTTTTGATTAAAGAAGATTAACTTTGCATCCATGTCAGTCACTACCACCACAGGGAGGCAGTTTTCCACAGTACTGCCCTGGTGGCTATGTGATCCAGTCTGTAATTAGTTCATATGTCACCACTCAGGATCTAATTCAACATAGTGGGCGTGGAGCATCTAGGATTACATACATGAGCCTTTAAGTGAACCCCCACTAATTACCTGTTTGGGGTAGGAGGAACCAGTCTGTGGTATTTCTGTGCTTTTTGAAGTGCCAGGAATGCATTGCTGTGGCTGTTGGATTAGAAAGAGGAATTTGCATGCTCAGTACCATTTTATGTTCATGCTTCATGTTCATCCTGCTAAGAGAGATATTGCATTTGGTTACAGTTCAGTCGAATTACTGCAATATGCTGTATGTGGGGTTGCCCCTGAAATGTGTTCAGAAACTCCCAGTGGTGCAAAGTGCCACAGTCCGGATGTTGACTGGAGTGAGTTGTAGGGACTATATCACCCCAGTCTTGGCCATCTACACTGACTCCCAATCTGTTTCTGGGCCCAATAGAGTGCTGCTGCTGACTTTTAAAGCCCTATGTGGTTTGGGCCCAACATACCTGAAGAACCACCTACTCCCTTAGGAACCTACCCAAGCACTATGACTATCTTCTAAGGCCCTCCTTGGATGCCCCTGCCTTCTAAAATTAGGCAGGTGGCAACCCAAGAAAGGGCTTTTTTGGTCATGGCATCAAAACTCTGGAATTATGTCTCCCAAGAGATCCAAGTGTCCCCTTCTGTTGCCATCTTCCCTCAGCAGATGAAGAGTTTTTGTTTTGATTGGTGTTCCCTCAGTGATCCCTCCTTTCTGCCTAATGTTTTGTTGTTGTTATGTTTTTGTGTGTATTTTAGGACTGGATTTAATTGTTTTAAATATATGTTTTTGTTGGTTTTAATGTTTTTAGGATGTGATATTATGTATGTTTTTAATTTGTCCATTGCCTTGGTGGCCCTTATGAAGACACAATGGTGAAGTACGACTTTTGTAAAAGAAATGAATTAAATAAATATGTTCTTTTATTTAAGAGATAAACTTAATTTCACAGACATATGGCCCCTGGCTGAATTGATGCAAGTCTTCCTTGAGATACACTGATGTGGTTGTGTCACCCCATAGTAGATAAAAACAGAATTTCACAGTTTTCTTTCACTGTCCCTTCAATCCACTCTTTTGATACCTTTGAAGATAATTAATCAGGAAACTGGCCCATGTGAAAAGAAGGGATTCTTACCTCCATGCAGCACACACCATTTATAGTAATGCTTGACAGCTACAGCTGCTTGCCTGTCAGAATGACTTCGAAGCAGAAGGGTAGGCAGTTTGGTTTATTGCTGCCCTGTGGTAGATTGTTACTTCGTAGCCTTAAGCCCCTTCTTCTTTTGCTCTTTGGCCCTTAAAACCAGGTTTTGGCATGCTATCCTTTCTTTCTGTCTCTGACTGTAACAGCTGAACTACACAAATGTCAACAAGCAGAAGACTCCCCAAATAGCAGCAGTAATGTAAAAACATGCCAATGTGAAGCCGGCATTTCTGTGTCTGACAAGGTCCAAAAGCAAAATTTAGTAAATATCACTGGTTGGACAAAATAGACAGTACCCTGTCTTTCAAAGAGAACTGTTGTTTGAAACCTGTTAAACTGGCAAGATGAAACTCAACAGAAGAACTGACTTAAAGAAGGATAGTGCCAATCTAAACCCCCCAAAGAAACACCAGCAGGGATGTAGCTAGTAGATAAATGAAAATAATAGGAACAATACCACTGATATACTTCATAGAGCTGTTGGAAAAATTAACTAAAATGCTGAAAGTAAAGGGGAAAACCCAAAATAAATACAAAGTATAACAAAATACCTTTTGAAGATTGTATATGCCCCTGCTGCAATGAATCTTTAGTGCATGTCCTGTATAACTGCAAGGTGTACAGCATTCACCATGAAATACTTCCTTTTCCTGCAATCTTGCCTACCACTCTTAATCAAAAAATGCAACAACTGAAGGATCTTTTGAATGATAGGAACCCTAGGGTTATACTCAAATTAGCTAAATTTGGCTGGCTTGCCACTAGAACTAGAAAGTCACTCATAGCTCTGAAAGGAAATAGCTAGACATTTTCTTTCTCTTTCTCTTAGTTGGTAGTTTTTAAAATGTTTAATCCCATTATTAACTGTATGTATGTATGTTTAATAACGGGCAGCCCAATCCAGACATAAGTGGCAGCCAACCGTGGCGTAGCTGCCATGCCACTAGTAGACTTCCTGAGAACTTTGGCATGCTGGAGCGTGGGGAGGGGAAAGGTGTAGCTTGCCATGAGAGAGACGGTTGCCATGGCAATGCCACTAGCATAGGCATGCAAAGGAGGTGGAGGCAGCTGGAGGGGAGGGCCAGCCCACCTCCCCCATTGGTCAGTCCTGGTGCATGCGCCGCAGCTCATGACAGTCAGGGATGGGGAGAGGCGGACCCAGAGAGGCTGATAGCCATCCCCAATTCACCCCCAAACAGAGAACGGAGCCAATGATGGGCAGACCATCAAAGGCAAAGGAGAGACGTCCCACCAACACGGGGAGGGAACAGGAGTAGGGCTGGGCATGCGCACACGAGAAGCCTGGCTTGGTGGCGAGGTGGGGGTGGGAGCGAGACAGGCCCGCACAGGACCACGGAGAAGCCATCAATCCCCTCACACCCTCCCACTGTCAGAGACTCTGCCAATGACAGACAGACAAGCAGGAAGTACCAGGGGCTGCAGAACTCAGAGTGTGAGTGCATCAGCTGCAGAACTCTGAGTCCACTTCATCAGCACCCCCTTAGTGCCCTGCTCACAACAGCCCTGTGGGGTTGGGTAGGCTGTCAGCCCAGGCAGGTTGAGGTGCAACACTCCCCTCCTCTGTCCAGCCATGTGGGGGGCAGCATGGCGGCTCATAGACCGTCCCCCCCGAAAACCAAGTCTGCCCACCCTCCCAGGCATTCCCTCGGAGAGGCCACTGACAGAGGGGGTGGGGGTTGCCCAAGGAACATGCAGCAGATGCCAAGCAGGAGAGACAATAGAGGGCACAGCTCAGACTTTATTTTTCCGGAACAGAGTGCAACAGTCTCCCTGGCACGTGCTGGGCAGTCTCACTGTGGGCGGGGCTCCATTCCAAGTGGTGGGCAGAAGCAGCTGAGGGAGTAGGGGGTGGTGGAATGACACACACAGAAGCCTCTGTGTTGGCAAAACAGAGATAGAGATCAAGAGCACCTGCAGGGTTGGCGGCTGGAAGAGCAGGCTGCATTTCAGCCGGGTGCTCTCTTAAAGGGACAGCCTCTGACCCTTCTCCCCACAACGGAGCAGCTGCCACACACACACATCCTGTGCCCTGCCAGGGGTTGGGAACGCAGTAGACCAAGGGAAAGAAGCAGGTGGCAGCATAAGGGAGCGGGGTCAGCAAATGCCCCCTGCCAGAGCCCACTGCCTGATTCAAGTGCCAGAGACACTCATACACCAAGCGGTCAAGAGTGTGGGGAGGGGGAGGCTGAGGGGGGGCAGTGGAACTTACCCAGCTATGGGCGACAGTCCTTGCATGCAGAACCTCCAGGAGCCTGGAACCTGTGGAGATCTGAAAACAAGAGCAGTTAGCCCCGAGGGAGAGACCTCTCTCTCCCCCTCGTAAGTCAAAGATACTGTCAAAGCAACCACACAGTGCAAAACAACGTGCCTGACTGTCCCTCACCCTAAGTCTGTATGTCCAGGAACTCGCTGGCAGAGCTTCCCACCATGCACTCCTCTCCCTAACAACTGAGTTGTGCAAGGCCAGAGTGGAAGTATTTCTAGGAGGGGGGAGATCGTGATTGGGTGCTGAGGAGAGGGATCGTCAGCCCGAGGCACGAGGGGATTGGCGAGGCAATCACGCCGCTCCCTAAGGGTTTGTGAGCTTCTGCAGCGGCGGAGACAACCTTTGTTTTTGGTTTCAATGAGTGCATATGGGACACTGCTATTTTTGCTGGCGTAACGTTGAGCCTTTCGGGGGGGAGCGTGTCATGGGCCAAACTGCTCAGGAAACTTCCTAAGCCTGGCCATGCCCCCAACTTCACCCCCTCCTCCACCTGAATACCGCACTCCGCCTCACTTTCACCCACGCTTGGGTACAGCCCTCAGGCGCCACTGCCCTTGGGTGGAATGGCACTTGGACAGCCCCCTGCCCACATAAGTCCCCTCCGCTGTGGTGGCACTGGTCGTACATCGGTGCAAACCTTTCCTGCACCCACTTAGCTGCTCGTCTGCTCCCAAAAGACTTTCTGCCCCCCCCTCTGGATTGTGCTGAGATTGCAGCAATTTTACCTTTGTTCTCTCAGCATAATTTATATATTTATAAATTTATATATTCATCTGGATCAAGGCGGGTCAGTGCTGCTACTATTGCTAGATCTTTCAGCAGTGTTTGACAAGGTCAACTACGATCTAATGACCTACTGCCTTGCTGACATAGGGAGTCCAGGGGATTGCCTTACAGTGGTTTTCCTCCTTTCTCCATGGTTGGGGACAAAGAATGGCCCTTGGTGAGCAGACCTCTTTGTGACACCCACTAGAGTGTGGTGTACCACAAGGAGCTATTCTCTTACCAATGATGTTTAACATCTATATGCGCCCCCTTGCTCAGATTGCTTGAGGTTTTGGGCTGGGCTGTCACCAATACACAGATGACACCCAGCTCTATCTGTTGATAGATGGCCATTCAGACACCACTCTGGAGCATTTGACTGGGGCCTTGGAAGCCTTGGCTGAATGGTTGTGACAAAGCCGGCTGAAACGCAATCCAACCAAGACGGAGGTCCTGAACCTGAACAGTGGGGGACTAGAGTTGGGCCTTCGACTCCCAACCCTGGATGGTGCATGTTTTGTGCTGGTTCAGAAGGTGAGGAGTCCGGGAGTGATACTGGATGCCATGGAAGTCCAGGTCACAGCAGTTGCTCGATCTGCCTTTCACCACCTTCGGCAGGCCAGGCAGCTGTCGCCCTACCTATCCCCCCAGGATTTAGCTACTGTGATCCATGCAACGGTCACTTCCAGGTTGGATTACTGTAACTTGCTCTACGCAGGTTTACCCCTGTGGCTGATCCGGAAACTCCAGCTAGTGCAGAATGCGGCAGTACAGCTGTTAACTGCATTGCCTTTACAGGTAGGCATTCAGCCAGTGCTGCACTAACTGCACTGGCTACCTATTGACTACCAGATCCGCTTCAAGGTTTTGGTACTGACATTTAAAACCTTACGTGGTCTGGGACCAACATACCTGAGGGACTGCCTTTCCCCATATATGCCCCAGAGGTTGTTGCAATCGGCTACACAACACCTCCTGACCACCCCTGGCTTTAGGGACATCTGACTTGTCTCAACCAGGACCAGGGCCTTTTCAGCCCTGGGCCCTGCCTGGTGGAATCAGCTCCCTGTGGAGATCCAGGCCCTACCTGAATTACTGCCATTTTGTAGGGCCTGCAAGACAGAGCTGTTTCGCCAAACCTATTGTTGAGGCAGTGGGTGTCCTATTATTCCATCATTTGACCTCCCTTGTGGTGACATCATGCTTATTACAGTGCTATCCTATTGTTATTACCATCGTATAAGGTGGGCCTACAACTGGTTATTGATATGCTGTGCCCTGTCCATCGGTGGTGCATTTTATTTCTTGTTTTTATTGTTAATTGGTGTTTTAACTTTGATATGTAGGTTTTTATTGTTATTTTTATATGTTGTGATCTTCCTTGAGCCCATTTATGAGAAAAGGCAGAATATAAGCCTATTAAATAAATACATAAATAAAATTACTTGAGAAGGATTGGTTAAAACTGGATAACAAGAGACTGCTAGAGTTAGAAGGCCACGTCTTAAAGTTAGAGTGGCATGCATATATTTGGTAAAAAAAATGAGGGGCAGAAACTTTTTCATAGTCATTTGGTTAGGAAGTCATTAGGAATGGTGTGGGGAAAAATAAAGAGACAAATATATAATAAGATTCCTTTATGGGTCAGACAATCAGATGCTTTTACCCAATCACATCTAATTGAGCATGAATCTTTATATGGCTACAAAGATGTATTGGATCAGGGAGGACAATTGAAGTCTGTAGGAGACCTGAAACAGAACATAGTTAAAGACTGGTGGCCTGTGATGCAATTAAACTCAAGATACTGCAAAGATAAGGAACTGGATTTCTGTGTAAAGGAGCATGAAAAATTGATTAGTAGAATCTATAAATATCTTCTTTTAATAGAAACCCAGGATGAAGAGGTCAAGGAAGTGATGGTCCAATGGGCCAAGAATATAGGACAGAATTTGGAACTAGAAAAGTGGGCCCAGGTCTGGAGGATAAATGCCAAAATGACAAGATCAGTGCCATACAAAGAAAATATTTTTAAAATGATATATAGATGGCATATAACACCAGAAAAATTGGCAAAGATGTACACAGAGTTATCCAATCTCTGTTGGAAGTGCGAGGAGCAGGTAGGTACCTACTATCATATGTGGTTGACCTGTAAGGTTACCAAGGGGTATTGGATAAAGGTCCATGAACTGATTAAAAAAATGCTGAAACTGTCAATACCATTTAAACCTGAGCTGTTTCTGTTAAATGTTTTTAACTAAGATGGCTAAACCGACAAAATATATGATAATTCATATAATAACAGCTGCAAGAATTATATTTGCGCAATGTTGGAAGAAAAAAGAGGTCCTGACTATAGATGACTTGATAGTAAAGATAATCGATATAATAGAAGTAGACAAACTGTCATATAGACTCAACACTCAAGCATGTAAGAATAAAGTTCAGGATTGGTCAAAGTTCTGTGAATGGTTATGTAAATGTAAATAAAAACAAGAATGTAAATAATTTTAAGTGAGAGTGGTAGAAGTAAAGAATAGTGGACTAAGAGAGAAATATATAGAGATAGACACGGTCGTGGGAAACTGCTTACCTCACCTTTGTTTTTTCATATGTGGTTCAGTTTTTATGATATATTTTTATGTTATGTTATGTTATATAAGAAGAAGACTGCAGATTTATACCAGACCCTTTTCTCTGAATCAGAGACTCAGAGCCGCTTATAATCTTTTATATCTTCTTTCCCCACAACAGACACCCTGTGAGGTGGGTGGGGCTGAAGGGGCTCTCCCAGAAGCTGCCCTTTCAAGGACAACTCCTGCGAGACCTATGGCTGACCCAAGGCCATTCCAGCAGGTGCAAGTGAAGGAGTGGGGAATCAAACCTAGCTCTCCAAGATAAGAGAGAATAAAATATTGGAAATTGGGGGGGGGGAGAGTTTGAGAAGGAGACAGTGATATAGCAAATATGTGAAAGAAATTTTTACAAAGATCTTTCCACCAAACAGGATTGTTTTGATATGTCTTTCTGTCCAAAGCTATTTGCACTGATTGCTAATTTGGAGGAAGGTTATAGGATTTGGCAGGGAGGATCCCTTGGCTGATAAGTATGATGTCTGGCAATTTCACCCCTATTGAATGCTGACAAAAGTTATCTTTGGGAATATGTTAGCAGTTGAACATCAGGGTAGCAAGTAATGCATACAATAGAAATAGATGGGGAAAATAAAAAAACCAGGCTGTGCAATAAAGACAGTAAAAATGTTAAGACAATTAAACAATGAAAACAAACTACTATGAGGCACATCAATTTCCTGATGCCATGGCTCTCTTGGTGTACATTCATCCCCCTTATCTTACCCTTTTTCCTGCAGTGCCCAAAGATATACCTGTTTCAGGCAGGCCAGAAACTGGAAGCACTGGCAAGAGTGACAGAGGAACACAGAAACAGCAGCATGTCACTCAGCAGCTAGTGACTACTCAGGTCTTGTTTGTATTCAGAACCTATATCCTGCAGTGGATACAGTGTCAGACCAGGGTTCAAATTGCCAAGCTCTCATGAATTTGTCTGGGGGCCTTGTGCCAGTCACTGTGTTTTTCCGGCTAACCTACTTCACATATTGCTGAGAATATTAAATGCAGATAATCATCTACTCCTATGATGGGAGTTTTTATGAAAATAAAATGTGGTCATTCTGATATCACTGCCAATAATAGGCAGCATAAGTGTACAGGCATTCAGGGGTAAGCATGTGAATATAAGTCAGTACAGAGTACCAGTAAGAAAGTGGCACATCCCATGTTCTGTTTTGAGCCTTCCTGATGAGAAAGAGTACTGGTAAGAGAATTACTTTCACCCCTGCAGGAAATGTGCCCTAATCATATTAGCCAAAGAATCCACAAGGAGTAACAAGAGCAGCTTCAGAATCCCAACCAAGCTGTCGTTCAAGCTAAAATTTTATTTATCCTATGACTGTCTAGCCAAGGTGACAGAACTATCTGGAAGAAAAAAAAATAGATGGGCTATCTGGAGATTTTGGACCACTGTGTTTCCACTAATGTGAGTTTTCTTTCTTTCTTTTCTCTCCTTTGTCTTTCCTGCATGCTTATGCTCTCCAGGGAAGGAGTGTCTCTTAATATGTGTATGAGCAGCACTTCTCACAATATGATCTTCTTCTTAGAATGGCACCTGCAGGCACTCTGTATAATAAAATAATAGTTTAAGACTTTCAAAACTCAAAGTCCCCTTTCAAAATTATAAAATGACATTTTCTATTGATCTAAGCTCAGGACAGGAATAATGTCAAAACAGCAGCCGTTAGCTGAAGCACAACGGTACAATTTTATTGTTCAAAGCAAGAAAGTATAAGGAGCATTAGACTTTGATTTGTTCGTAATAGTGCTTAACACTTTGTTAAAAATAAAAGGCACAGAAGAAAAACAATAGTCTGTGCTCGTACAAGTTAAGTTTTGCTCTTGTTAAAGCAGTCAGGAATTCAAGTTGCATTCTAACATGCTTTGAGAAAGAAAGGACAAGCAGGTAAAAGTACATATTGAATGAAAGAAATGGCACAATAGGATTTACAATGCGTTACTTTCTATCTGAACATTTCTGCACACAACACAGTGTCTCTTTTGTTTCTTGTTCAATTGGAAGAAGTGGATGAAATCAGATATGGTGCCAGCAGACTTTCTAATAAAATATTCCACTGATAAGAATTTTTAGTCTGTTCAAGTACCCTTTGTCATGTGGATGGTTCTGAAAACATTAAATATTTTAAATTATTACCAGCTCAGAAGCTCCAGCCATAGAAAATAGCTGTATGTGGCAGTCTGTTCCACAACAACAAAGTTAAGATTAGAAAGTTCTTTAGACTTTAATTTTCTTGGGTTATGAATTTTTTAAAAATGGACTTTATGGCAACAGAGACTAAGGATGCAGGCTTGACTTATGTTCTGTTTACTAGTGAGAAAAAAGGACCTAATTTTGGGATGTACTATTTGCAGGGCTTTTTTTGAGGAGGAACACATAGGAACCTAGTTCCAGCTGGCTTCGAGTCATGGGGTGTGGCCTAATAAGCAAATGAGTTCCTGTTGGCCTTTTTATAAAAAAAATCCCCAGTGTGAGACAATGGTGATGTAAGGTTTGTGGCCTAATATGCAAATGAATTCCTGCTGGGATTTTCTACAAAAAAACCCCTATTTGTATTCTTGTTGACCCAATTATGGGTATTTCTGCAGGCTGCTCCACCATCCCAATTAATATCTAATTCTCATCATAGCCAGATCTGTGCGTACTTGAATATGGATATTGGAGTCATGAACAGACAAGACAGATCTTACAAACCTGAACAACACCCCAGGATTTCGGAAAAATCTGACACCCCTCAACACTCAAATGATAAAAGGAGAACATTTCATTTGAGAAGTGGATGCCCTCAGTGGCCATTGCTAAATAGCCACTGTAGGACTGCCAGTGATCAGTCCTTAATTTCTGTGAGCAAAAGGTAAGGGGAGGAGGTATGGCATTTTGTAGAGCTGCTTTGAAGCCATGCTTGGCAGCACCCACCACATTACTAGATACGACCTGACTTGCATGAATCACCAAGACCTCTTTGTGGATCTCCTGCCATGCAGCTGTGCCAGGCCTGGTGGTCGGCAGTGTGCTACTGAGCTGTAGATTTCCTGGGAAGAGGCTGCTGGAAAGGAGGAGGAAAAGCTGAAAATGAGGATGGGGCAAATAATGGCTGGCTGGTTGTTGGGTGGAATTCTGCTTAGGGTAGGAAGGAAAGAAGAAAGCAGGGGAAAGCCACAGGTTTGCAGAAAAACTGGAAAATAAAAAAGAGGGTATAAAACTCCCCAATACTAGAATTATTGGATTTTTCTCCAAAATTCAGGATCCCACCCCATCCTGGTTTGCAGAAAAATCTCAGACTTGTGGCTTATACAGTCATTCCCTTTATGCAAGGATTGTGCTGATTATTGTAACAAAAAGCAATCCTAAACAGGTCCACTGAGAATCCTACTCAAGAGTGTTGACTGGGACTTTCTCCTTGGAAGCTGTTCTTATGATCCTGCTTTTGAGCTACTTCATTGGCATATCCAGTGAAGCATTTTAAAGAATATAAAAAGTTTTCAAACTTTCAATTGTATGCCTTCAAAGGATAAAACTTTTATCTATGCTATACATCATTCAGGGTTGACCCAACCTTCAGGTAGAGTAAGGGGACTCATTTAGGTGTTTGAAAACAGTCATCTGTCAGTTATTATAGGGGGCATTTTTGCCTCAGAAAACAGGCCCTTTGGATTCTTTTCCATTGGGTTAAAAACAATCCTTGAGTCAGACTCAGTGTCTTCTGTGGAAAATAAGAAGCCCACACTTTAAGTTTTCAATTGTATCTAGTAAAAAGTAAAAGATATAGAGCATTCCTACTGCCACATATGACGAAACAACATGAGCACATTGCCTATGCTAACTCAAACCCACAGTGCTGGTGATGATGTTATGAATTGCTTAGGCTTCTGTTATGTGGTTCATGCTGGACAGAAAGTCTCTGAATGAAACAATTTTCCTTCTTTTTCAGCTTGAAGCATTACAGTACAACCATCACTTGGTACTTTGAACCACTTAGATGGCTCATTTAGAGACACGCTTCCCATTTTGTTTTGTTTTTTAATTCAGCCTTCTCATGCTTTTCAAGTACTTTTTAATTACACTGTATTCCTTTGAAACAGATGCTTTTAATATTCAGCTTGAGTATTTTATAAGCTATACAAATATTTTGTTTGTGGTATTTTATGGGGCTCACAGCCAAAATATGCTAGTCACTGCTTCAGAAGGACATTTTATTATCCTGGAACCTGAGGCAATTCAGCTTCTGAACAGTTTTCTCTTTTTCCCCTGTAAAATTAACATGATGTTATATATGCACAGTTTTGTTAGTTAACCATAGTACACTTGGTGCTAGAGTTTGATTATGTAAGGTTTTATGTGCCAAATCAGAGCATTAAAACAATTAAAGCAATTTTCTCACTATAAAACTAGATGGTCTTTTGACTTCCACCCCATGCATCTACCTTTCTTGTCGGTTTCTGTTCCTGTAGCAGTAATGACATGTTTCTATGATGAACCATTCCTTAGTGACTAACAGTGCCATCTTATGAATACTTTTCTGGGCGTAATCCCCATTGAATAGACTTGAATAGGATTCTGAGTAAAACCACTAAGGATTATCAAAGATTTCAGGTTTTCACGGCTGGTAACATCATTAGGGTTTGTAGAATCTTTCGGGATCAAGTGCCGTGTTCTACTGGAGAAAGTTTTCCTTCCAGACGTTTCGTTCTCAGCTGCGGAGAACATCCTCAGTGGCGTTGCAGCCGGAGCAGGCGCTCAGACCTTCTTGGCTGCTGTGCATTGAGTGCACAGCAGCCACTCAATGCACAGCAGCCAAGAAGGTCTGAGCGCCTGCTCCGGCTGCAACGCCGGAGATTGATCTCTAAAGTGGAGTGGCATACGTTTAAACAATTTTATTTAGTAACATATGGTAACAATATCTATTTCTTGCATCGTTAATAACTTCTTTTTATCTATCCCATATATTACTGTCTACCCACCCCTCCCCCCGTTACTTGACCCCCGCTGGTGTTATTTACTTAAAATACTAACATTTAAAGGTACCCTTAACTAATAAAAACAAAGATTAATATTCTTTTTCCTTCTAAGACTTAATCATTATAAAAATTGTCCGATGTCCTTTTATTTTCCACTCTTTTTCTACATATCTTCTAAACTTTTTCCGCTCCATCTTAAAAACTTGTAAGTTATAGTCTCTTAAAATTCTTGTTAATTTGTCCATTTCACTCCATGTCATAACTTTTACAATCCAATCCCATTTTTCTGGTATTTTTTCTTGCTTCCACAACTGCGCATACAGTGTCCTAGCAGCTGAAAGCAAGTACCAGATTATAGTTCTATCTTCTTTTGGAAGTTTTTCCATTTGTAATCCCAACAGAAAAGTCTCTGCAACTTTCTTAAATTCATATCCCAAGATCCTAGAAATTTCTTGTTGAATCATCTGCCAATACTTTTTTGCTCTTTCACAAGTCCACCACATATGGTAGAAAGAACCTTCATGTTTTTTACATTTCCAACATCTATCTGGCATCTTATTGTTCATCTTTGCCAACTTTTTAGGAGTCATATACCATCTGTACATCATTTTAAAACAGTTCTCTTTAATACTATGACACGTCAAAAGCTTTATAGAATTCTTCCACAAATATTCCCAAGTTTCCATTTGTATTTCTTTATTTACATTAATTGCCCACTTAATCATTTGAGATTTCACTACTTCAGCTTCCGTAGACCATTTTAAAAGTAATTTATATAATTTTGAAATTAATTTTTCATTGTCTCCAAGCAGAACTTTTTCCATTTCTGTTTGCTCTCTTCTTATTCCTTCAGTTTTAATATCATTTTCCTCCAAGCTCTTTATTTGTTGCATTTGGAACCAATCATATTTATTATTCAACTCTTCAGCAGTTTTCAATTCTATTTTGCCACTTTGTATTTTTAATAGTTGATTGTATGACAATCACTTTTCTTCACCCGTCTCAGCTGTTATTTTTATTACTTCTGCTGGCACTATCCATAGCGGTTTTCTCTCATCCCCATACTTCTTATATTTCATCCAAGTATTTAGCAAATTATTTCTTATTTTATTTTTATTTTTTATTAATTTCATTTATATCCCGCCCTCCCCCACCTTGGCAGGCTCAGGGCGGCTAACAGCAATCCATAAAAACACACCATAATAAATAAAACATTAGAATTACATTATAGAACAATAAAACATTAAAACATTAAATTAAAAACCAGTCTAGTAGATACAATTATACTGCGGTATAGATCTTTGGACCGCATTGGCGGATCTTTAATTACCATTTTTCTTAGCAGTCCGAATATGCTGATTTAAAAAGGATGGTCTTGCAGGCCCTGCGGAACTGTTCAAGGCTCCGCAGGGCCCGCACCTCCTCGGGGAGTCGGTTCCATAGGGTAGGGGCCGCGATCGAAAAGGCCCGTATTCTGGTGCTCTGATATTTAACTTCCTTCGGCCCAGGGATAGTCATTAAGTTTTTCCCCGTTGACCTCAGTGCTCTCTGGGGTTCATATGGGGAAAGACGGTCCCTCAGGTAGGCAGGTCCTCGGCCATATAAGGCTTTAAAGGTAACGACCAACACTTTGTACTGGACCCGGTATATAATCGGCAGCCAGTGCAGTTCACGTAGTCCCGGCCATATATGCTCCCGTTTCGGGAGTCCCAACAACAGCCTGGCCGCCGCGTTCTGCACTAGCTGCAATTTCCGGGTCCGGCACAGAGGTAGCCCCAAGTAGAGGGCATTACAGTAGTCTAGTCTTGAGGTGACCGTTGCGTGGATCACTGTTGCGAGGTCCCGGCGCTCAAGGAAAGGGGCCAACTGCCTTGCCCGCCTCAGATGGAAGAATGCTGACTTGGCAGTGGCTGCTATCTGGGCCTCCATCGATAATGAAGGCTCCAGTAAAACACCCAGACTCTTTACCTGGCGCGCTGCTTTCAATGGCGCACCATCGAAGGCCGGGAGAGCTATTTCCCTTCCCAGAGCGCCGCGACCCACGCATAGGACCTCTGTCTTCGCTGGGTTCAACTTCAGCCCACTCAGCCTGAGCCATGTCGCTACAGCCTGTAATGCCCGGTCGAGATTCCCTGGAGCGGGGCCGGGCCAGCCATCCATTAGTAGATAGAGCTGGGTGTCATCTGCATATTGATGACAACCCAGCCCAAACCGCCGGGCAATCTGGGCAAGGGGGCGCATATAGATGTTAAACAGCATCGGGGAGAGAACTGCTCCCTGGGGCACCCCACAATCCAGTGTGCGCCTCCGGGACCGCTCGCTCCCGATAGCCACCCTCTGTCCCCGACCTAGGAGAAAGGAGGAAAGCCATTGCAAGGCCAACCCCTCGACCCCAATGTCGGCGAGGCGGCGCGTCAGTAGCCGATGGTCGACTGTATCAAATGCAGCCGACAGATCTAACAGCATCAGTACCGCAACGCCGCCCCGATCCAGTTGCCGTTGGAGGTCATCTACTAAGGCGACCAGCACCGTCTCCGTCCCATGGCCCGGCCGGAAACCAGACTGACATGGGTCTAAGACAGAAGCATCATCCAGAAACCCCTGTAGCTGCAACGCCACGGCCCTCTCAATAATTTTACCTAAGAACGGTAAATTGGACACCGGCCGGTAGTTCGCCAATTCGGCCGGGTCTGCTGTAGCTTTTTTCAGGAGAGGGCGGACCAAAGCCTCTTTCAGAGGTGTTGGAAAATGCCCCTCTAAAAGGGATCTATTTATGATGTCCCGTAAAGGGCATCTAAGCTCCCCTTGGCAAGATTTAATCAGCCAGGAGGGGCAAGGGTCCAGATCACATGTTGTCGGGCGAGCAGCAGAGAGGATTCTGTCGACTTCCTCCAGGCTGAGTGGGTCGAAGTGGTCCAGCACTAAACCTGAAGACAGGCACGGAGCCTCAATTTCACTCACTGTATCTAATGTGGTAGGCAGGTCTTGGCGGAGCAGCGAGATTTTATCTGCAAAGTATTTCGCAAATGCCTCACAGCCTATTCCTAATTCTCTAACATTTGGTTTGCCTTGTGGCAACGTTGTAAGATCCCCAATTATTCTAAATAATTGTGCTGGGCGCGAGTTTGCAGATGCAATCTTGGTTGCAAAGTAATCTTTCTTTGCAGCCTTGACTGCCACCTCATAAGACTTCATAAACGTTCTATAGGATGTTCTCGTTGCTTCGTCCCGAGTATGCCTCCACTGCCTCTCTAGTCGTCTGAGCCCTTGTTTCAGCTGGCGTAACTCCAAGGTATACCATGGAGCCAGCTTCGTGCGAGGGCGCAGAGGGCGCCGGGGTGCAATTTCGTCGATAGCCCTGGACAGCTGGCCCTGCCAGATTTCCACCAGGTCATCGAGGGAATTGCCAGTGGGCCAGGGATCCCTTAGGGCCGTTTGGAACCGTTCCGGGTCCATCAAGCCCCGAGGGCGAGCCAAAATAGGCTCTCCGCCCATACAGGGTTGGGGCGGCATCCCCACACGGGCCTTAAGGGCTAGGTGATCCGACCATGGTACCGCTTCTCCGGCGATATCGTTCACCAAAATCCCGGCTGCAAAGATCAGGTCTAATGTATAATGGTGAGAGAAAAAAAAATCCATCTTTTTTTCCCTCATAGCACATATAAGCGTGCCAGCCAAATTTATTTCCATGACCTTCCAACGCTAAAAGTTTTTTGTTTAACAGTGTCACCCATTCTTTTATCCACACTAGACAAACTGCTTCATGATATAATTTTAAATCTGGTAATTGGAATCATCCTCTCCCTTTTACATCTGTTAAGATTTTCATTTTAATCCTTGGTTTCTTCCCAGCCCACACAAACTCTGAAATTTTCCTTTGCCATTTATTAAATTGTTTACTGTCTTTCACAATCGGAATAGTTTGAAACAAATACATTATTCTTGGCAAAATATTCATCTTAATTGCAGCTATTTTGCCAAGCAATGACAAATTAAGTTTATTCCATTTTATCATATCTTCATCCATTTTACGCCATAGTTTCTCATAATTGTTTTTAAACAAGTCAATATTCTTCATTGTTATCTCCACACCCAAATATTTTACCTTAGAGGTAACTTCACATCCCGTTATCTTCTGCAGCTCTTTTTGTTTGCTTACTTGCATATTTTTACATAGAAGTTTTGATTTTTCTTTATTAATACACAGTCCCACCAATCCCCCATATTCTTGTATTTTAGCTAACAACAAAGGTGTGACTTGTATGGGATTTTCATTTATAAACATTATATCTTCTGCAAATGCTCTATATTTGTAAGTAAATCCTTTTACTTTTAATCCTTCTATTTCTTTATCTTCTTGGATTTGCATCAGTAAGATTTCAAGAGTCATTATAAACAACAGTGGGGAAAGCGGACAGCCTTGTCTTGTACCTTTGCTAATTTGAATGTCTTCTGTAAGATCTGCATTTATACATAACCTTGCACGTTGTTCAGTATATATTGCTTTTATCATCCTTATAAAGTTTTTCCCCAACTCCATTTTCTCCATTACTGCAAACATAAAGTCCCAATTTAAATTATCAAATGCTTTCTCTGCATCCGCAAAGAATAATGCTACTTCCTTTTCTGGATGTCTTTCATAATATTCTACAATATTTACAACAGTTCTAATATTGTCTCTTATTTGCCTTTTGGGGAGAAACCCCGCTTGATCTTCCTTTATAAAATTTATCAAATATTGTTTAAGCCGTTCTGCCGAGATTCTTGTATATATTTTATAGTCATTATTTAATAGTGAGATTGGTCTATAATTTTTTACATTCGTGACATCTCTATCTTCCTTTGGAATCAACGAAATAACAACTACCTTCCATGTATTTGGTATTTTCCCTTTTATTCTTATCATGTTCATCAATTTCTGAAGTTTTGGAATTAACTCCTCTTTGAAGGTTTTAAAAAATTTAGCTGTATATCCATCTGGTCCAGGTGCTTTTCCATTTTTCATAGCATTAATTGCTGCTTCAATTTCTATTTTTTCAATTGGATCATTCAAGACTTTTCCCATATTTTCTGTTAAGGGTGCTATTTTAATCTTTTGTAAATACTCTTCCATCTTTTCTTTCTTTATTTTAACACCCTTAAATAATTTGACATAATACTTAAAGAATTCTTTTTTTATTCCTTCTTTATCTACCACCTCTCTTCCATCCACCACAATTTTATTAATAATTTTATTTTCTCTCTCTTTCTTCAATTGCCAGGCCAAATATTTTCCAGGTTTATTTGCTCCCTCGAAAGATTTCTGCTGCAATCTTTTCAAATTCCATTCCAGTTCTTTATTTAACAAATGTCTCATTTGTGTTTGTAATATTGTAATCTCCCTCATAATTTTCTTTTTCCCTGGCCTTTTTCTCAGTTCCCCTTTTTTTTCTTTATTTCATTTTGAATGACCAGCATCTGTTTTTCTTTTGCCCTCTTGTCTTTATTATTCAATGTAAACAATATTCCTCTCATTACTGCTTTATAAGCATCCCACACCGTCTGAAATTCTATATCTTCTTTATTGTTTATTTGGAAGAAAGCATTCGTTTCATTTTCTAGAGATGTCACTATTTCTTTATTCCGTAGTAAATCTTCATTCAATCTCCATCTTCTCGACTTTTTAGACAATTTTGTAATCCACATTATTGGGTTATGATCAACCCCTATTTTAGGTAAAATCTCTATTTTCTTTGTTATAAGGCCTACATCTTTAGTGCCCCACAACATGTCAATTCTGGAAAAAAATTATGTCTTGCTGAAAAAAAGGTTTGCCCACCAAGGTCGGAATAAAGAGTCAGACACAATGCACTGGAATAAAATTGGGCCACTTTATTAACTCACAACATGAACGGCAAGGGCACCCCACCAGCGGCCTGGCCAGGGCTAGGGGTCACCGCGACTGCTCCCCTGCCATTAACGGGCGAGAGACGCAGCCCCCTAGCCGGAGCTGAGCAACTCAGCTCCCTCCAGGCAGGCCCAGCAGGGAGGCCCGCACCAGAGGGCCCAAACCCAGACGCACGTCTCGGCAGAAAGGCACCATCTAGCTGAGCCTCCTGGACAGTCTGCATTCTCCAAACCCGGGTCTCCAAACCCCAAGGTCGATCATACCAGACCCCAAAATTTCTCAAAAGGGGGATGCTTCACAGTCCTCCCCTAGCCGCATAGTGTCCTAAACCCCTAAAACCTGCTAACTAAAGTGACCACCTATTTAAAGGCACCTTCCCCAAGCCAATTCCCCAATCCACTGCACTGCTATGCAGGGTAGGCAAAAAACACACCCCAGCACCAGCCAATCAACCAGGGCGTAAACAATTCCTACCCGGCTCCCCAAATGAGGCAACCAGCAATGCCTACATAACACACAGGGTGGGTGGGAGGGCTGATCGACGAGGGACTGACATGAGGGGACGGGGAGCTAGCCGTTAACACGGCTAAACCCCGCCCCCAACAAAGCGCGCCCAAACGGGCGAACTCCGTCTCTTCCTGCCCTGGTGGGCAAACAGATCCAAGCAGCCTAGCAGCTAGGCTGCAGGCTGCAAGATCAAGAATAGTCCCGCATAGGGTGGCCAGACCGTCCCGGTCTCCCGGGAAAGTCCCAGTTCTGGCCCCCAATTCCCGGCTCCCAGGCTGGCTATACCGGGACCATTAGAGGTCCCGGTTTAGCCAGCCAGAGAGCCGGTGGGCCACGCGCGCGGGCGGGGAAGGCGGCGAGTGAGGGAGGGAGCGTCCCTACACGTGCGCAGGGCCATTGTAGCGGGCTCTGCGCATGCGCGGGGACGCTCCCTCCCTCACTCGCCGCCTTCTCCGCCCGCGCGCGGGGCCTGGCAACGGTGGTGGAGGCCGGGGAGGCGGCGGAAAGGCCGGCGCTGGTCGCTGGAGGCCCTCCAGCGACCAGCGCCAGCCTCTCTGCCGCCTCCCCGGCCTCTCTGCCGCCTCCCCGGCCTCTCTGCCGCCTCCCCGGCCTCTCCGCCGCCTCCCCGGCCTCTCCGTCGCCGCCGCCGGGCCCCGCGCGGCTTCCACCCGCCCTGGAAGCAGGTAAGCAGGGCAGGCAGGGAGGGAGGGGGCTGAAAGCAGGGGGGGCGGCTGGCGGGAGGGGGCATCCTTCCTTCCTTCCTTCCTTCCTTCCTTCCTTCCTTCCTTCCTTCCTTCCTTCCTTCCTTCCTTCCGTGGCTCTCAAATATCCGATGTTCATGTCTTGCGGCTCTCAAACATCTGACCTTTATTCTGTGTTGCTCTTTTGTTAAGCAACTCTGGCCACCCCTGGAGTAGACAATACTGACTTTGGTGGACCCAAGCACTGATTCAGTGTAAGGGAGCTTTGTGTTTGTGACTGGAGTAGACAATACTGACTTTGGTGGACCCAAGCACTGATTCAGTGTAAAGGAGCTTTGTGTTTGTGACTGGAGTAGACAATACTGACTTCGGTGGACCCAAGCACTGATTCAGTGTAAGGGAGCTTTGTGTTTGTGTCTTCTGGTGCAATTTTGTTCTCAGATCCTGTATTTACTTCATCAGTATATGGGATAAGGCACTTTCTCAACTGTGCTGCATAATGCAGCCTATTTATTTTGTCCTGTTTGCTCTGTTGGCTCTATCTGTGCCACCTTCATCACTTTCGGGGAGTGGATCCCCCAGTGGGGTGGTCTCCCAACTCCCTCCGCTGGCTGTTTCTGATAGCCCTGCGCCCCCTCTTTCATTTGATATGTGTCCCGTGCGGGTGCCACCCTCCAGCCAGGAGATGCCGCAAAATGAGCCCCCTTGAGGCTTATGGCGGCAGGGTTCGGGGGAAGCGAGCCAGACTGCTGTTCTTTTGAGGGGTTATAGAGTGTTTCGAGCCCGTCCCTGTGGCATCGGTCCCATCGTTGTGGGTCCCAAGGGGCCGGCGCAGCGGCACGCTGAAGCAGCCTGTCGGTCACTTCCGGGTTCCTGTCCTGCATCTTGACCTGTGTTATTAGTGACCGGCTGCTTCGGCGTGCCGCTCCGCCTCAAAGGAGCCCCTCCCGGGACTCTCTTTTAGCCAAGGTAAATCTCCTCAAAGTTTCCTGTGCATATCTTGGACTGATCTCTAACTGAGAAAAGTAGGCAGTAGGCATTAGATTGCCTTCCACTACCCCGAACAGAAGTTCCAGCTTGCTCCCCTTCTGAGAAGCAGTTCAGCTTGGCATTTTCCAACCTCGGAAGTCTGTAAACTGGAGTGGCATAAAGGGGTGAAAGGGTTATCATATGATTCATGTTGTAGTAAAGGTGGTAAGAATTTTTCTTTGAAGAGTCTCTTTATAGTTTTTATAGCTATAAAAACTGAATTTTGCAAAGAAACCACAACCAAAACAAAGGCTTGGAACTACTCATCATTTCCACTGCTGAAAAGGGGAGGCCACTGGCTATGTTGAGGATCATGGGACCTGGTTGGACAAAATCCATTTGAGGTAGGTGTAAGCTAAGGAAGGAAAATGGGCACAATTGAGTGAAATAGCTAGGATCCAACCCTGTATCTTGCTCATACAATGGAAGCACAATGTAATGTCAGAGCAGTGTAAGCCCATGGGTTAAATGGATTTCACCTGATTCTCCTTCTTAATTGCAGCTTCCTGGCCAAGATTGGTTTTTGCAGATGTAATATGTAGGTTTCAGAGAACTGCTGGGGAAAAGGAGATATATGTGAAACAACCACATCCTTACATGTACACTCTGTCATTATTTCACCCATTGTGTCTATCACTCTCTATTATGTGCTATGATTTGTCCTGTGGTCCTCTCAGCTACCTTACAGTATTCACAAAGATTAAAAATAATACAATGATAATTACGTAAAATATGAAACCTTATGTTCAGTATAAAACCTTTACCTTACCAACTATCCAAGTTATTTCACATTATTGCTTTTATTTTATTTATTTATTTATTTATATTTGGACTTATATCCCGCCCTTCTCACCGAAGTGTCTTTTGAGGTAGAAAATTTACTACAAGGTGAATTCCTCTCAACATTCACATGATCGTACAAAAGGCTTCTAAACAGCATAAAATCTAAAAAATTCCTGGTATTTTCAGAACACATTAACTTACCAGGTAACCTATGTTTGCCTTTATAAAAATATCCACAGAGAACTTCAGAAACTGACACTGCTAAAATAAAAGGCAGTAATGCCAAACCATCATCAGAACCTTATTAGGAAACAGAGCAAAGTGATGGGAGACAGTGCTCCAGGAAGACAATGCTTAAAATGGAATACACAGTTGTGTGTGTGTTTCCCCCCCCAAAAGCATGTATGATTTCACTTCTGGCCTTCACATAATGCTGAATGAGGTAGTAATATAGTGGTAAAGTACTGAGATAATAGAATAGACTGTAGTACTTCAGATTTGTATGTCTTCTTTTTCCATGACTCTCTTATAAGCTTTGCTTGGCTGTGGGATATAACTATTTGATCCTTCAAATTGTCTTGAAGAAACATTACCCCAGATTTCTTAACCAAAACAATCCAACAATATGCTTATGAACTGGCTTTTAAAAAAACATAGCAAATTGGACACATCACATGTAATCGCTTCACCCAATTTCAAGTAGACAGAATAGTTTTTTATGGCTCTGCAAACAATAATCTCTTCTGTGAGCCTAAAACCAAGAAGCACATTTTGAACAGTGCATTTGCTTTTCATTTAGAGAATGAAGAACTGGTTCTGGGGCCACTTTAAAGTGGTTTTGCACAGTTGCAGATGCCCAACGTGCATGGCTGATTTCTTCACCCACAGTCAGCATTAAGGGCTACTTTCAGATGAATGGCAACAAATGAGATTTCATTTACTTCTGTCAATTTACCACATGTCTCTTTGGCATAAAAAAGTCACTTCTTAGAAGCTCAGATGTCAGTTTCATATTTATTCCACAGCTCTTGTTCTTTTTCTACCAAATATATGGAACACAAATTTCACACTTTGGAATTGGACTGGTTTCTCAATGAACCTTTTAAAAAGTGGCTTTAACTAAACAAGCTCTGCCCCCAGTTTATTGATCTCTGGTAGTGAATTTTCAGTGCTACCCAAATATATAAGAAAAATAATAGACACACCTGAGCAGCCAAATAAATAAAAGTTTCTAGTGTTTCCTTTTTTAGTCTAACAACAATCCTGTGAGGAAGGTTAGGATGAAAGCCCCATAGCTATACTCATGACTGAATGAGAATTTGAATCTAGGTCTTGAATTCTGTCACAACACTCTAACCATCACTCACCACTGTATCTGAAATTGTCTGGATAGAAGAACTACAGCTGCAATATTGTACTGAAGTAGAATGTTTGTTTTCCAGCCATAGTTCAGTGATAACAATGAAGAACATTCCCTGCATCTCCAGTTAATAAGATGTTGTGCGGTAGTGCTGAAAAAGACCTTAGTCTGAGATGGTGGAGAGCTACTGACAGTCAGAGGAGAGAGGATTAAATTAAAAGACCAATGGCCTGACTGAATATAAGACAACCAATTTTATATTATTTTTTTCTTTTTAGTATTTTAATATTTTTAATTATTCAACAGTCTAAATGGTGTATCATTTTCCCAATGAGATATGCACATATACAAATTCATTTTTGTTCTCTAGGTGGAGATTCAAATCAGAAACTGGTGGAAAGATAACCCTAGAATCTGAATTTGACACCTTCACCAGCCTCTTTGATACAAAGGTTAGTTACATGGTGTGAGAAAAGAAATAATAATTATTTTTATCAGAACAGTTTATTTTGACCTATTAAACAAATAAGGTAAAGATATTCATAGTCCAAAACAAACAAAAATCTTCTGTATCAAACTCATAAAGAAAATGCAATGGAGTTATTTTTCATACATAAAAGAGATGATGATGCAATCCTAAGGAGATGTAAACCCTTCTAAGTCTATCTAAGTCAAAGTAGCATATACAAATAACATTTTATCCCCCCCCCCCCCAAATTAATTTCATATGCTAAGTGTTGGGTTAGGTAAGCCACAGTAAACTGTAGCTCTTCTGTGCCCAGAGTAGCACTCTCTGCCTTTATCAAAAGCTCTGGAAGAAAGGAAGGAAATATTTTAGGTATCGAACACAGTCATGAATAGGTGCCAAGATATTCAGATTCATTTAGAGACAGTATTGTTTTCTGAGCCTTGATACTATAGTTTGTGTGCTGAGCCATGATACTAAAGATAGAAGGAGCCGAGCCAGCAGAAGAAAAGTCCATTGTGGAGATACAAAAATAAAAAGAAATGGAATCTATTAATCTGTGGCACACTTTCTTCTGCTTTGCCCTCACTCCATTGAAACAGCAACTAAAAGTATTATGAATATTTGCATAATTTCAGACATTCTGCTCATAAATTATTTATTGGTCATGGTGAAATGAATGTTCTTTCATAATTATCTTTTTCACAAAAGATTGCATAGTTTACAGAGGCATTTCAGTGGCAATTGAAGATCCATAGTATCTCTTAATGTGGCAGTGAAGAAATGGCACTTTAATTGTAGAGCTGCTATACATTTGCTCTTGAAGTGTAGCAAAGTGAAAAGGATTACATATAATTTGAAGTTATTTTTAAATGACTGCTTTAAAGAAGAGGCATAATACAGTGCTTAGTGCTGGGCACTCAAAATTAATCAGAAAGGGTGATGAAGCTTAAAAGAAAGGAACCACTTAACATCGAATGCTTTGTAGAAGCTGAGTAACAATAAACATTCTGATGCTAGTCTTTTCCTGTTATCAGCAACGTCTGTTTTTCAGTTCTTCACATGTACAAAGAGAGAGAGGGAATAGACTGAATGGTGGCATGCAGAATGTGAAATAGAATTTCCGAGTTAGAGGACTGTTCCTGATTAGGGATTGGTCCTGAATTGTGCACGGGATTGGACTAGATGACCCTGGAGATCCTTTCCGATTCTATGCTCGTAGGGATGGGCATGAACCACACAATGCAGTTTGGTTCATAGTTTATGGGCAAACCACGAACCCCACAAACCCAGTCAGTTCCCATGCAAACTAAACAGGGCTTGTGAGGTCCATACCTGAAATAGTTGAGCCAAGGGGACAGCTTGTCCCTTACAGCTCAGTTGTCTCAGGCTCTAGCCGTGGCAGCAGGTTGTCCCTGTGGCTCAGCTGTTTCTGATTTTTTCATGGCTTTCACAGGGATGTTTTGATGGCTTTTGCAGGGAGGAGACAACAGAAGTTTAAACCTGTTTTTGCTCCTCATTAACTGCCTTAAAAGTTTGTTGAGGCTTATGACTGCACTGCAGTTTACAAGCCCAGAACCAGCCAAAATTGATCATGCACTTTACAACTGGATTTTACAGTG
The DNA here is from genome assembly GCF_032191835.1 of Heteronotia binoei. Classification (NCBI taxonomy): domain Eukaryota; kingdom Metazoa; phylum Chordata; class Lepidosauria; order Squamata; family Gekkonidae; genus Heteronotia; species Heteronotia binoei. The sequence goes on along the minus strand of NC_083226.1, from coordinate 124,819,548 downwards.
TGAACTTGCAAAAAACCAATTGGAAAGTGCATTCAAAGTGGAATGGAAGTGCATTATTTAGTGTGTGTGACCACACCCTAGGATTTGCATAGATTATCATGCGGGGAGGGGAAGCAACAGAAGCATCTACTTCCTTAGTGAAGATCTTGCCTTAGTGCAGATCATTGTACAATCTCCCATCTCATGGGCTGGTATGGAATCTGTAATGCAAAATATTCCAACCAGATTCTGACATATGTTCACCATAATGCAAGGCCTGGGGATATCCTGGGTTTGCCATACCAGTCTGTAGCATAGGTGACCGTGACTTTATTGGGTACATATTAAAATAATATCACAAACTGGTGTCAGAACAATCTTTTCTGGTTATCTATGTTTCATTCCAATTATTTACAGTAATTTTTCTCTGTTACATAATTACTTTAAATTGTTTTAGATAGTTTTTTTAAAATCACTCCTGAGCATCCTTCTTCAACCGCACCCTTTCATATGCTTGCTTTTGTGTTTTATGGCAATTAATTTGGACTCCTTTGTTAGAAAAGATGCCATCTCTGTATGGGAACTGATTGAACAATGCACCTAATCTGATATTTGATTCAGACCTTTGTAAATGAAGGAGGCAGCTTGCCTTTAGCTTCCAGCAGGACAAAGTAGTACCTGTTAATATTTGATGAGAATGATTATTTTAAACAGTTTGGGATGATAAAAACCACTCACCAGAGGCTGTGTGAACATTGCTGCACATCACAGCAATAGATTTGCTGTCAAAAGAGAATGGAGAAGAAGTTTTTCTTCACTACCACACAGCCTGCTCTTAAAGCAGAATCACTCGTGCCACTGGTTTAATCAGCTTTGTAGCTCTACAGATCAATGTGATGGGATTCTAGGGCCCTTTCTTACAAAATCTATCTAAAATCCTCCCATGGAAGGGAACTCAAGGACCATCCAGCTATTAGTCCCACTCACAGATCTCCAGGGTAATCCAGACTACAGAATGCCACAAGGAGATGAGCATGTGCTCTGCAGAAGGATGCCTACTGGATAGCTACTGGACAGCTAGTTCCAGGCAATTTACATAAGCAAGCCAATTCATATACAGCATTAGAAGAAAGTGAAAAACCCCATGTGATTTTGGTTAAATTCCTTCTCATTCCCTTGCAGAGTTTGCATTTTATCAGAAACATTGCTTTCATTGCTGGGTAACATTAAAACCTCTGACAATTATGCCATTGATTTTAATGGCATTTTCATTATGATCTTAATTTCCTGATTATAGCTGAGGATGAAAGGCCACGTGAAACTGTTCAATTGCGTGTATATCTGTGGCATTGTACATTACCTAAAATGGCTGAAGTAAGTCCAGATTAATTTGGTAGGTTTATTGGGCAATGAAAAGCAGAAGAACCATGTGCTTGTGCACAATTTTGTTTGTTTTTCTACCTGCCATTTCAGTGGACATATTTCCAGCAAACCACATTCACTTATGAGTCTTGATCAGGGCTTTTTTTGAGCAAGAATGCACAGGAATTCAGTTCCGGCTAGCTTGGTGTCAGGGGGTGTGGCCTAATATGCAAATGAGTTTCTGCTGGGCTTTTTCTACACAAAAAAGTTCTTGTCTCGATTAATCCTGTATTCCTTCCAGCATTTGCTCAATCACAGCTCTTAGATGGAAGAATTGGGTTTTGCTGGTAAATTTTCAAGGGTCTATCCATGGCTGACAATCAGTCCCACAATTGTATCTACAAAACCAGTTGTCAACTGAGCATACATGTTCATACATCTAAAAGATTCAGATAGACTTTTCAAGAAATTACCATGGCAAAGTCTTAACCAGCAGATAGAGAGCAATCACTGCTATTAGTTTTATTTTGAAATCTGCAAAGTATATCTGAGGAAAGAGACACTTTTTCTGAACTAAGATCTCAAAAAATATGAAATTTTAAAAGATTCTTTACAGAAAGACACCGATGAAAGTTGCTTAGCATTCTTCCACTAAGAGATTAATCTGTAATGTGTGAAGGGTGGTGTAACAGCTGTTGTTGCTTAGAAAACCAATATTTGTAATGATTTCCGGATGCACATCCATTAAGCCAACACCAGTCTAGTACAAATATTACAAATCACTCACATTTTCCAAAGCTGAACTTAATCTCTGCTTCAGAAAATAACTAACATGTAAAATGGCCTTTGAAAGAAAGAGAAGAAACAGAATTCAAATATCTCATTAACGAAACATGCAGATATTTTCTCTCCCATGATCTTTGGAAAATTGACACAATTCCCACTCCTTAAATCTCAGTAGCATTAATTTTTTTTTTTTTATGAATAAACAATTTTATTAGTAACATATGGTAGTAGAACTATAACTACAACTTATAAAAAGCTTAATATATATTAAGAAAAAGACCATCATTCTACCCCACATCTTACTTTCTCCCACCCCTCCCCCAATTACTTGACCCCCGCCAGTGTTATTTTCTTTAAAAAAACAGATATTAAAGGTACCCTTAACTATCAAGAAAAAAAACGAAACAAAAAAGAAACATAGGGAAGAAGAACCCCCTTCAAGAGTTATATTGTTATCTTAAAAATCTTAATCCTCAAAAATTGTCCAATGTCCTTTTATTTTCCACTCTTTCTCTACATATCTTCTGAATTTCTTCCACTCTTGGTTAAAAAGTTCTAAATCACAGTCTCTTAATTTTCTTGTTAATTTGTCCATTTCACTCCATGACATAACTTTCATAATCCAGTCCCATTTTTCTGGTATTTTTTCTTGCTTCCACAACTGCGCATACAATGTCCTAGCAGCTGAGAGCAAGTACCATATTAATGTTCTATCTTCTTTTGGAAATTTTTCCATTTGTAATCCCAGCAGAAAAGTCTCTGCCTCTTTATTGAATTCATATCCCAGGATCTTAGATATCTCTTGTTGAATCATTTGCCAAAACATTTTAGCTCTTTCACAAGTCCACCACATATGGTAGAAAGAACCTTCATGCTTTTTACATTTCCAGCACCTATCTGGCATCTTATTGTTCATCTTTGCTAATTTTTTTGGAGTCAGTAGCATTAATTTTAACAGGCAAGCTTGACTGGCTGGCAAATAGAAAACTCTTATGATGAACTGGGATAAAATGTTGAGAAATGAAGTTTTGAAATATTTCCATGTGGAAATAACTTTAAAATCCATTTTGTTTAAAATATTTTTGAATGAAACAATATGTTTTCTGTACAAAAAATCAAACATTTTTCTTAAGGAAAGCATTTTCAATAATGGCTCAGTTCAACCCCTTTCACTTTCTCTACTAGAAGACTGAGATTATACCTTCATGCCCTGCACACTGGATGGAACCATCCTGGAATTCATATGTAGATATACATTTGAATAGGAGTAGAAGCATAAAATAAAAACCATGAAAGCTCAAATTGCACTTATTTTGAAATCAACAGTATAATTTGTAACTACTGCACTGGAATTTACCAGTGTAGACCTCATTCAAATGTCATGCCTTTGGATGTACAAAGTCTTAATGGCAGCATAGGAATGTAAGGTGGGCAATGGAAATTCCGCCCCCCCCCCCTTGCAATGTGAAGGTATGGAACCACTCAATATTTTGTTGTTGCTGTTCAGCTAGGTCTTGTGAGATCAATTGGTTCTGTTCTAGGATAAAACTGTTTTTTTTAATGCACCTGGTTAAGGAATGTTATGCTCAGATTAGCAATCCATGGGATGCCATCATGTACGTAGCTAATTAAATATTGATGTCCTAATAAACAAAACAGACATGGTGTCATATAAGTTTAAATGAGCTAGAACTTATAGATGAGTGGTAGTTCTTAAACATATATGACACAATACATGTGTTACAGACAATCCCAAACTGTTACACCCTTCTAAATCCATTGAAGAAGGATTCTTTTTAGGGTTACACTGTTAGTCTTTCAGGAGCCACTGGACTCTTGGTTGTTTTGCTACAGCAGACTAAGATAGGTAAGCAGTAGCAATATGTAAGGGAGTGCCATCAAGTTGCAACTGATTTATGGTAACCCCAGCAAGGGGCTTTCAAGGCAAGTGAGAAGCAGAAATCATTTGCCAGTGCCTTCCTCTGCAGCCTTCCTTGCTAGTCTCCAATCCAAGTACCAACCCTGCTTAACTTCTAAGATCTGATGAAAGCAGGCTATACCATGCCGACTATCATCAAGCAGTAACGACAATGGAGATAAATGTATAAAGAAAGACAATTAGAAGCAGGTAAGAATACTATAGTGATAACAATGGAGATCTATGACCACATCTGCAGCACCAGCACAAAGAGTTGTAACAAGAACAGGCTTAGCAGAACTTCTTGTTTTAGCATAATGAACTGCATTATTCTAGTCTTGCTCTCCTCATAAGTGTTTTTAAAGGGCTGCTGTGGAATTTTCAGGCAGGGAGAGGGCCAAAGAAAAAGTCAGCTGCTAGTTCCCAAGGGACAGCAACATAATCAGAATGGGGAAGGGTCTTGCTATACTGTTAGTTTGGTTTTGAACATATACATCTATCTTGTGAAATATGGCAGATACTAGGAATAAGGCCAGTTATGGAGGAAAATACAACAGGCTGTAGAAAGAGGCTCTGGGTGAATGCCCCTCCCCCACCCTTGCTGTCTTTTCACCTACCCTAGTGAAGGCATTCACTCCCTCCCCCCACCTCTAGTCTGTCTGTCTTCCACACAGCAGTTGTAATTCTGAGTGATCGCCGGCGCTCACCTGGAAACAGTGGTTCCCTGGGTAGAAATGGCTGGTTTGGAGGGTGGAGTCTATGGCATGACTCCTGTCTGAGATCCCACCCGTCTGAGGTCCCACCCCTCAAACCCTCCTCCCTCTCCACATTTTTCTCCACTTTTGCTGACACTGTGCTGTATACTCTGTAAGAAATCACTATTGAAACTGCTGGTGGACAGTCTAACATCCCTCCTCGATGAAGGTGCGGCGCCACTGAAACGTGAAGATTATTGTCGACTATCCATGTTGAGGGCTCCGTCAAGACGTCCACACCTGGAATGTTCGGGACTTTATTTCAAGTATCTTACCAGCACTTTGTTCTTGTCAATTTCAATTTACCAAGCACTTGTGCACATTGTGAAGAAATATTAGAATTATTCTGGTCTTATAAGGCTTTTTTGTAACACAATTCTGAATTTTACATGTGGAATTGGGATTATATTTATTGACTATAACTTTTTGCATTAGTTATTTTTCATGGATTTGTCTATTTACATAGTTCTTGTTTCCATGATTGTCTTTGTATTTGGCTTACTGAACAGGAGCAAGCAGCCAGGCCTAGCTTGAGAGCCAGTTTGGTGTAGTGGCAGACTCTTATTTGGGAGAACTGGGTTTGATTCTCCATGCCTCCACTTGTAGCTGCTGGAATGGCCTTGGGTCAGCCACAGCTCTCATAAGAGTTGGCCTTGAAAAGGCAGCTGCTGTAAGAGCTCTCTCAGCCTCATCTACCTCTGTTGTGGGGGAGGAAGAAAAAGGATATTGTGACTTCTCTGAGATTCAGAGTGTAGGTTGGGATATAAATCCAATATCATCTTCTTCTTCTTCTTCTGTCATGCCAGCCAGGTGGCATCAAGTCACCTAGAGGGTGCTGCCAGGCCTAGGGTAGCCAACTGCCATGTGGAGCCTAAAGATCTCCTGGGATCACAGCTGAACTCCAGACAACAGATCTCTCTTCCCATCCTGTAGAAAATATCTGCTTTGGAGGGTGAACTGTATGCCATTCTATTCACCTAAGCCTCTTCCTTTTTGAAAGAAGCAGCCTTGGTTGTCTAGCAACAGCCTCTGGCTAGGGGTGAGCCTGAGGAGAGGAGAGAGAGAGGGACTGACAGGAAAGAAGCAGTAGCTATGGACTCTGAGGAAATGCTTTCAGCAGGGCCAGGCCTTGCTGCCTAGTCACATTAAGGTGGCAGCAGCTCCCTGGCTATTTCTGCAGCCTTTGGAGACTGCATGTGCTGGGAGGCCAACTGTGCGAGCCATTGGTGGAGTGGCAGTGGTCTGTTGCTGAGACGTCTTTCATGAGGCTGATTGACAGAGAGGACAGAGAAGAGTTGAATATGTGTCCGTCTCTGAGGTAAGACTGTTTTGGTTGTTTGTTTAATACACACACACACTCACACACGAAGATGCTCAGAAGTCAATTGAATGACTTAGTGATCCCTTTTAGATTAAGGAAAATCAGATATATATGTTCATGTATATGTTACATATACATATTATTTAAAGAAAAATATATTCAACTAGATTACTTGAAGGGAAATTTATTCCATTTCCTTGATGAGTTCATTTAAATAAATATCCATTTTGGCATAATTTCAGCACAGTTTCCCCACCCTTACCCATTTTATTTCACTGAAACTTTCCTAGTCATTTTTGAAGGTTCTATCAGTTTTGACTGATATGTTAAGTTTTCCCCACCAAGATTTCATCAGCTGGGGAAAAAAGACCTGAACTATAGATATTATTTCATATATGCTAGTTAAGGGGGGGGGGGAACATTTGTTCATGATGAGCATCAATCTCGTTTGTTCTGGGTTCATAGACTTCCTGCCTGTTATCCTGTCTTTCTACTTTTATGAAGGATCCACGATTAAAGACCTTTGGGTTTAGGAATCTTCAGTCTAATGCAGAATTATGTATAGCATCTTTTCTTGGGAAAATGGCAGATTTTTTGTTTTAATATAAGAGATAAGATACAAAAGAGAATCTGCATGTCTAGAATTCTTTATTGTTGCTTATTTTTAGAAATGAAAGGCTAATATTCTGGAACCCTATAATAATTTAAAAGGGCAAAATTCTTGTCCTTCTACAGAGCAGAAAGAATGGTCTAATCTGCTGATGATGTATTTCAGCACTAGCATATATCGGGGGGTTTTGCAATGAAATAATTGTAGCAAATCCATCACGGACTTCTTGTTCAAATAAAAAAGCCATATAATTTTGTGATTGCTTACACACAATTCTCACAAGTCAAACAGTGAAAAATAAAACATGATAAATCATTGGCCCTGGTAGGTCCAGTATTATCCCACCAGAAATTATGAGTCATGAGGGAAGAATGTATTTGGGCAATTTATAGCTTCCTGTGAGAATAGGAGAGGATCCCATAAGGTCAGGCATTTTAATGGGTGGTGGAGTGTGGGAATAGCCTTGTCTTATTAGCTGTGCAATATATGAAGGATTTAAGTTTCATCCCTAACAGAAAGTCAGGCCAATGATGAACAGAAAGTTGATTCTTGGGGGTGATTTTGCAGTTGAGAAAAGCATGTATGAAAGCACAACCACAGTATTGAGTTAAACTAAGACATTTCTTTAAATGAGCTGATTTGCAACTCTATCAAACCTAAAACACAGGTCACAAGAGGCTTGCCACACAAGTATTCTAAATGGGCAAAACCACCCCTGCTCCAATCCAGATCCAGAAATCATCAGAATCTTTCACTTCATCACCCACACCAATGTTCATAGAAAGGAAGAGAGGCACAGTCTCAGCCCTTGACTCCCCAGCCTTAGGGCCTGCCATATGCCCCCCAATCCCGAGGTGTATTCATCCAGGCATCCAGACTGTAAAGTCAATAAGTATTCAGACTGAGAATCCCCATTTACTTCAGATATATTGAGGTGCTTGCCAATAGACCAGTGCTTTGACCAGTGTTTTTTCTGCCTTCTTAGTTAGGGCCTTAGTTAGTTAGGAAGATTATCACCCTCCCTGCTTCACTGTGGGTGAATCAGTTCTGAAGACAGTGCAGCAGTTCAGCTACCTGGGGTGCATCATCTCCTCAGATGCCAAGATCGACAAGGAGATTGACAACAGGCTGGCAAAGGCAAACCGTGCATTTGGCCGACTGCACAAAAGAGTGTGGAGCAACAAGCATCTGAAAAAAGGCACAAAGATCAATGTTTACAAAGCGGTTGTGATGACAACCCTCATCTACGGCTCCGAATCGTGGGTTTTATACCGTCATCACCTGCAACTCCTTGAGCGCTTCCATCAGCGCTGCCTTCGCACCATCCTCAACATCCACTGGAGTGACTTTGTGACCAACACTGAAGTCCTCAAGAGGGCGGAGGTTACAAGCATCGAGGCACTGCTGTTGAAGACGCAGCTGCGCTGGGCAGGGCATATTTCTAGGATGGAAAACCACCGCCTTCCCAAGATTGCTCTGTATGGCGAACTTTCCACCGGCCATCGAAATAGAGGGGCACCAAAGAAGAGGTACAAGGACTCCTTGAAGAAATCTCTTGGCACCTGTCGCATCAACCATCACCTGTGGTCTGACCTAGCCTCAAATCGCAAAGCATGGAGGCACACCATCCACCAGGCTGTCTCTTCCTTTGAGAATGCACGCATAGCTGGTCTTGAAGACAAAAGGAGATTGAGGAAGAATCGCACTGCTACAGCACCAACCCCAAATCAGACTTTTCCCTGCAGCCACTGTGGCCGGATCTGCCTGTCCCGCATTGGTCTTGTCAGCCACCAGCGAGCCTGCAGCAGACATGGACTACTGCACCCTTCTTAAATCTTCGTTCACGAAGTCAAGCCGAGAGAGAGAGTTATTTTATTTATTTATTTATATTAAGATTTATACCCCGCCCTTCTCACCTAGGTGTCTCAGGGCGGCTTACCTAACCAGAAAACAAGGCCTATTTAAACCCTCGACAAACTATGTGGAGCAGGAGAAAAAGGAATTGCCAATTTAAGGGGAACCAAAAATTCCTACTCAGCCCCAAAAACTGACCAGCTAATCCCATATGATCCCTATAGGTAGGGCAGGTGGGAAGATTGCATCAGACAGAGCATTCAGCCGGGACTGTTGCCTCCCCCAATGCTTCCTCTGCCTCAACCGGCCATTACCAATGGGTTTAGTACCATTAACTGCCTTCCCCCATGTGTTTCCATTCAATGATAGGGGGATGGGTTTTACTAAATTCAAGCAGGAATTGGTCCTGCCCACCCATCCCTTGAATGGAAACATGACAACAGTATTGGCCTAAACTAAGAAGTTTAATTAAACAAGTTGATCTGCGACTATATTGAATCTGAAGCACAAGTCACAACAGGATTGCCATGCAAGTCTTCTAAACTGGCAAAACCACTACTGTTCTGATCCAGAAATTATCCAAATTTTTCACTTCATCACCCACATCAATGTGTGTAGAGCCAGTTTGGTGTAGTGGTTAAGTGTGTGGACTCTTATCTGAGAGAACCGGGTTTGATGCCCCACTCCTCCATTTGCACCTGCTGGAATGGCCTTGGGTCAGCCATAGCTCTGGCAGAGGTTGTCCTTGAAAGGGCAGCTGCTGTGAGAGCCCTCTCAGCCTCACCCACCTCACAGGGTGTCTGTTGTGGGGGAAGAAGATAAAGGAGATTGTGAGCCACTCTGAGATTTGGAGTGGAGGGCAGGATATAAATCCAATATTTTCATCTATGATCAACTATGATCTATTGACCCACTGCCTTGCCTTCACTGGAATACGGGGGGGAGGGGGAGCCTTGCAGTGGTTTTCCTCCAGGTATGGGGACAAGGGGTGATGTTGGGTGAGCAGACCTCCCTGCAACACCCACTTATATGTGGAATGCCTCAGGGAGCTATTATCTTGCCCATATTATTCAACATCTATATGCGCCCCCTTGCCCAGATTGCCCGAGATTTTGGACTGGGTTGTTACCAGTATGCTGATGACACCCAGCTCTATCTGTTGATGGATGGCAGACCATCTTCTGCCCCTGAATATTTGTCCGAGGCATTAGAGGCCATAGCGGGATGCTTGCAGCAGAGTCGACTGATGTTAAATCCAACTAAGACGGAGGTCCTGTGCCTGAATCAAGGGGGGAGGTTGTACACCCAGCTCCCAACCAGGTGAAGAGTCTGGAAGTGATCCTGGATGCATCACTTTCTATGGAGGCCCAGGTCACAGCGGCTGCCGGGTCTGCCTTCTTCCATCTAGGGCAGATCAGGCAGCTAGCACCATATCTTTTCCCCCAAGACCTGGTTATGGTAACCCATACAATGGTCACTTCCAGACTAGATTACTGTAACTCGCTCTATGCTGGCTTGCCCTTGAAGCAAATCTGGAAACTTCAGCGAGTGCAGAATGCGGCTGCTCGCCTGCTGACTGCATCACCTATACAGGTGAGCATGTGGCCGGTGCTCCGCAGCCTGCACTGGCTGCCTATAGAGTACTGGATTCGCTTCAAGGTGTTAGTTCTGACTTTTAAAGCCTTTTGTGGCTTGGGACCAACATACCTGTGGGACTGTCTCTTCCTGTATGTGCTCCAGAGATTGCTTTGTTCGGCCTCCCAAGATCTTCTGACCATCTCCGGCCCAAGAGATGCCCGTCTTGCCTCTACCAGGTCTTTCTTAGTCCTGCCCCCAACCTGGTGGAATCAGCTTCCTATGGAGATCCAGGCCCTACCTGGCTTGCTAGCCTTTCCTAGGACCTGTAAAATGGAGCTGTTCCACCAGGTTTTTGGGTAAGGAGGTGGGCATCTATTCACTAGATCAGTTGACCTCCCCTACTGTACTATTCTACTGTGCTGTTTTGCTGCATCATATTGTTATGCCATCTGGTCCTGCTGAACTATTCTGTTGGACTGAATATTGTAATTGGTTTTTACTATTATGTTTTTATTGTTATGTTGATTTTATTATTCATGTTGTGCTCTGCTCTGAGTCTCTGCGGGGAATGGGCAGAATATAAATAAACAGATGATGATATAATAATAATAATAATAATCTTCTAGAAGGGAAGAGAGGCACAGCCAAAATTACCTACCAAGAAGCCAGTTTCTGTAAGGCGATACTCAGGTGATGGAAATTGCATGGTAGTTAGATAGTAGGCAGTTATGGCAACTAGATGCTGATAAAATGTTAAACTGTTTTAAAATTATTTTAAAATATTTTAAAATCTTGACTGCCCAGTACAAGGACTCTATTATTAAAATAAATGTTCGCTTTCTACTTTCAAACATTAAGTCACTTGAATACATGCAAAGGTAAAATGGCATTGAGTTTGAGCTAAGCTGGACAGGTGGCTATCATGCATTAAACAAATATTTTAAATATTATAATGTTCAACACTGTAATATTTCCATGTCTATAAATTATGCATGGTTTTCCTGCATCCCATAGAATGTTAGAGTAAGAACTTGCAGGCATGGCTATGATGTAATATGTATTTCAAAACACAAGTATGTCATTCCATGGATTGGCTCAGCACTGGTGCTACCTTTGCATGTGCAATAGTTATAATACTGTGGCACAACCCTTCCACATTTGGGTTGCTATTATGCCAACATGAGGCTCATAGATAAGGTTTGGCTCTGAAGCCTGCTGTATCCTTTGGCTAGAGTTTGCCCTTTATGTGGATCCTATGGAATCTAACTTCAAGAGTTATAGAACACAGACTCGGTCTACCCATCTCTATTTCCTTTGAATCTGTATGCAGTCTCTCTAATATATCTCCATGTTCAGAGTTGTGGGGAAACGAAATTTATATTCCTGGAAAACCAAAGCAGGTAACTCAGACTTGCAGCTCTGGAATGTCTTGAAGTATTACTCTAAATACAACAGGGAAATGGAAAATGTGATTATTTGCAATGCAGGTTATTTATTTATTTATTATTATTTATCAATTAGATTGAATGCAAACTACAGTTGCTAGAATTTCAATAAGAAGCAATGCTTATAATTATTAATTGAATGAAAATAGTTTTAAAATGCCAATCCAGCTACTGAAAATAAAAGTTGCAAAGATCAAATAAGGTTAATTTCTTGCTGAAGTGAGATGAAAGATGAAAAAATCAAGAAAAAAGTGACTACCGTATAAGCTGTTCTGTGTCCTTTGCAAAGCAGAGGAGAAAGACTAACTGTTTAAACTCTAGGGTCAGATGACTGATAGAGCACATTGTCTGGAGACTTTTACAGCTCAGGTTAATGCTATCAAACCTTTTAATTACACCAATATATAGCTGATAAGAAGCCCTAATGGCCCTTTCATATCTGTATAGTAACCAGGACATACACCATGTATGGGTGTAAGATTGATTCCTATAAGGCTTCACTCTGATAGCTTGCCTTCCTGTCAAATGATACATTGCAGAAACGACTTCCAGATTTTGCCCTTCCTCTGCAGTGTTAAATGTTGTTTCAGTGCATGAAGAATGGGGCAGTTAAGTGGAGGAGCATGGTTCCTAAATGTGAATTGCCTCAATATGGAAAAGTACTCAAGAATTTTACAGAGACAACAGTTCAATATTTTTTATTGAATGTAGATTTTATATAGTCCCTGGGAGGCAATGTGCAAAAAAGTACTTTGACTCAGACTAGGTTCTCTTGTCATTTAAAACAAAAAAACTTGACAAATACATTAATACCAGCATTAAAGCTAGTCCCATTAGGAAAGCAAGCCACTCATCATGTCCATTGATTTCAATGAGAAACATATATATTGGTATAATCCCTACTCCCAATATGATTGACATAAAACTCTCAGGAATTATAGCTCTCTCCCAAGGCATCTTTCCTAACAATTTGTGGGAGTTTAAAAAGAAAAGAAAAGGGTGGGGGGGAGGCAATTAAAATAATCTTTCAGAAAGCAGCAACAAGAAGGGGTGAATTGACTATGCTTTTACTTCTCTTCTCTCAATCTTTAAACGGGGGGTTTTTTAAAATGAAAATTGAGTATGCAGAAGGGGAGGACACAATAGTGTGTTCCTTTCTATAATTTTTTTCCAGCCTATCTAATGTCTTGTATTGGATCCTGACCATGAGAAAATACACTTTAAATAACAGAATACATGAAGGCAAGGCAAGAGAAGGGACTGTTAATTCTCCTTATTTGTGGATTCTGGTTTGGCTTAAAATAGACTCCCTGCTTTACTTGTGAGGGGGTGAATATTCATATTGAGTCCCCTTACAATTGCTTTTCAATATATTAATAACAAGTAAATTCATAGATCATGAATTGATAATAGTCTGTCACACAATGAATCTAATCCTTCATCACTGATTCTGGCATCTCCTAAGTATGTGTTTACTTTTTTATTATGGAAGAGGAAGAGGTTTAAGCCTCTGTCTTTATACCCCTCCCCCCCATCACTCTGCAAGCCTCTTGCTGAAGAGGGAAACTTCTTGTTGGGGAGGGAAACTTTTCTGTCATTCCTCTCAGAATAAAAGCTAGTTAAATCAGTCAGTCCAGTAGTTGTTTCCATGAGTTTTGATAGGAAACACATTTCTGGTATAATTTTCCCAGCATCACCTTACTTGGACAAGATTTCCAAGTGTTCTCCTTACCCCGATATATTCCCCATCACCCTATAGACAGGGAGTGTTCCCATTTTAATGTCATTTAAAATTATCCCTTGCAGAGGGGGGCAGGAATGCATGACAACATTGCTGTTTGAGTTTGACTTCAGGGTTTAGTTGCCCTAACCCAGTGGCCCCCAATCTTTTTTGACACCAAGGACTGGTTTTGTGGAAGACAATTTTTCAATGGTCTGGTGGTGCTGGGTTTTTTGCTGCCACAGGCTGCCCCCAAGCCCACACCCAATCCCTGCCCTCCCTTCAGGGGTGGGGTCTTTAAATGAGGAGTAGGCAAAGGTCTCTGCCTCACTCCACAGCCCGGTTGCTAACAGGCCACGGACTGGTACTGGTGCGTGGCCCAGAGGTTGGGGACCCCTGCCCTAACCCACATGTACCAGGTTTGTTTAAAACTAGAGCCAGCCTACCCATTGTTTTCTTGAATGGAAGGCTGACTACCTTTTTGTTTTATGCAGCTAAATAGCAACTGGGGATACAGTTGTTTTGGCTATATGGCTTAATGCTTTCCTATAAATTTAAAGGGACATCAGGCCTGAAGTTTTGGCCTCTGGGTACTCATTGGCCTTACATCTAGAGAGCTACACCAAATCTTTCTTTTTCAAATATGCTTTATGGCTTCTTGTTTGGCTGTGGTTTTTTTTAATGGAGGGAAACTAACCTCAGCAACCCTGCTTGCATCTTGGCCTGCTTCCCAGAAGGAAAGAGGGTAAGCAACATTTTTTCCTCTGTCCCATGTAGGAAGGCTGGCATGACTTTCTCTTCAACCGCTGGGGCAGACTGGGAAGGAAAAACAGCCCCCCGAAGGAGAGAGAAAGAGCAATCTGCCTACCCAGCTGCCTAGATATCTCTTTCCATGTTCAGGGTGGGATGCGGCCTTCCGTGAGCTGTGTGGGGCTGGGGCAGACTGGGTGCAGCTACCAACAGGCTTTGCAAGGCTGGGGCGGACTGGGCACTACCTCCTCCACAGCAGGCTCAGGCAGAATGCATGCAGCCTTTATTCTATTGGGCTACTGCAGCCCATGGAGGGAATGTTATCCGACCCCTGGGAAAGGTCTTGGTGAGGTGACCATGATAGCTAGTCTACCCCTGTCCAACTGGATCTGCTTTTCTGCGCAAACAAGCAGATGGTGGTAATGGTGGAGAATGTAGTTTAGCTAATTTTTGCCTTGATCTGCTCCAGGTGGCCAAATAGGTCAACTGCAACAAGAGAAGGCTTGATCTCTACTCTCTCCTCCAGGCACATAGTCTTGCCTGCCAGCTATGTGGTCGATGGGTGCTAAAGTGGAGTCCCAGAGACCAAAACTGGTTATGCAAGCAGGATCTGTTCCTTTGCAGAATTATAAACTTCTCCCAAAATCCAAGAGAGCACAATGGTTGGCAGAAAGTAGAAATGTTATGTAGAAAAATTCCATTGTGGTTATTCTGTTTGGTGGGAACAAGGACCAAGTCTTATGACAACAACTCTGAAAAGCAGGTGTCTGCTGAGTCCCTCTCTCTCCTGCATTGAAAAATGAAAGTAAATAGTGAGGTGCCAGAATAACTGAGATTGGGCAGTTGTGTTGGATCCGGTGGAAGAGTTCATGGAAGAACAGGTTTATCCTTGCCTTTTCCTGCCTTTGTAGCCTGTCATTTGTCCTGAAACAGTTTCTTGAATATCACAAGAGTCTCCCAAGTAAAGTGAGCCTTAAAATGGGACACTGTAATGGTAAGGGGGAATCAGGTACCACTGACACAAGTCACAAGTGGAAGAGAGCAAGATAGTGATTGTTCATTCACAGATGTTAACAAAAATTTAGATAATGTTAAACAGTGCATTTTACTCAGAATGAATCTTGTCCCATAGAGACAAAGCATAGCACACTCAAGTTTGTGTGAAGTTGTAAAGTGAAATGTTAACTAGAAATATAGTCCAGTCATCAAAAGTTAAACCAGAAAGATACTTGAGATCTTTAAGGATAGTGAAACAACATTCAGGGAAACACTGTATCATGTGTAGCCAGTCACCTCAGAAGTGTTCTGTGAGCAGTTGTAAATGTCTGTTTCCATCTGCTAAAGCCCAAACACCTATGTACATATCAATCCCTTTTCCTGCCAACTTTTGTTTAATCCTTTCCTTTGCCTACTGTGTCATTTTCTGAAGGGCAAATTTTTAAAACAGAAATAATGACCGGATGATCGATTTTAATGGAGTGCTGGCCCATCACATAATAGGTGGCAACGGTCAGGATTCAAAATCCCCTCTTGTCATAGTTGGAATAATGATTCTTCAGCATCATTGTTATCGTCATCGTTGTCGTCGTCGTCATCATCATCTTCATGGAATAATATTTATGATCCTTAGATTCACTGTATACTCCTCAACAACAGAACCAATGGTGCTTAAAGTTTTCAACATCTTGGAATATTTGGAGTGGGTAGAATGTACTGACCCTTTTCATATAGCCTTCAGTGACTGAAACATATAGAAAAGCTTTCCCCCCCCCTGGACTGGGGACTCTTAATTGCATCTGACCAATTCATAAGATGAATGTTGCTACATGGACAATCAGACAATGAAAATGCAACAAAAACCTCAAAAGGTTTAAGTATTTACAGAATAATTGTAAATCTATGTGCTCATTAGGGAAATGATATTAAAAAAACCTGCTGGCATGCACATGTAAAACAAATTAATTTTGTATTAAAAACTTTTCCCTGAAACATTTGTTTTTCATCTGGCATCAAATGAAATTTAACTTCAAGTTGTTTTATGTCATTTTCAAAAAGATGCACAGGAGGTTCCTAAACTTATGTATACACATCTCATTATTTCTCAGTGGGATCTGTGTTTTTACCACCTGCTCGCAATTGGGAACACTTCCCCTAATGCCACTGTAGCAAACTTTACCACTGGGCCTCTCTTCACAATACAGTTTCAATCTCTGTTGCATTGTTTCATACAGCATTAAAAAAAACCCCTTGCATATGGACTCAAGGGGGGAAAAGACAACCATGTGACTCTACCAGTTCTCTTAATTTGGGAAGACTAAATAGTGTTTTAAAACCGTAGGAAGTTGTAGAAGCAAAGTTACCAAGTTTATATCTATGCTAATTACTAGGATTATTTACAAAGCAGAAATATAATAAAACAGAAAATGCTATGGCACCTTAATGGCTAAGGCTGTAATCCTACACGTTACTGGGAGCCAATTCATTGGACTCAATCAGATATCAACATGGAACTGGTCTGTACAGCCACAGTTGTGTGCATATCAGAGACCTTGATCTAGGAAAAGAGATTTCATGTGGCTCACATTCACACAATGAGCTTCATGGCTGAAAGGGAATTTGAATTAGATCTCTCTTCTCTGACACTCACCACTAAATCACACTGAGCCTGAACATAGAATTGAATTACAAAATCCCAACCTAGTCAAAATGAAAGTCAGTGAGGTGACTTCCTGTAAGTATCTACTGAATTACTTCTGTACTAGTAAAAACAACTAAGAGTTCTCTTACTGGCCTCTCAGTAAACAACAGTTAGGGTGGCATAAATTTAATCCCTCAATTTCACTCAAATTGGTGAGGAAAATGAAAGTGATTGTTATCTGGAGGAAGGCATTGTGTTATTGGTTTCTTTACAGCATTCATTTTTGTAGCAACGTATTGGCTTTTTGTATTATCATCATCACGTACCAGTACAGCTGATGCTTTGGTGTGTGTGTTTTGCTCTTTCAACTTCACTTACACACTTGATATTATTGCTTTCCCTACTCACCAGGAGATGGGGAACAAAGTGCAACAGTTTCTGTAGTACCCAAGGGAAAACTGTTCCAATATTTTCATTGCCACAGTGCTGGATTGCCTCAAAGCTATACACCCATTACAGTGTGTGAAAATCATTGTGACGTGAAAAACAATTGGCATGTTAATTGCAGCTTACAACAAACACCTGTCAGTCAAATAAACCTTTAGACAAATGGTGTTCAGCACTAAACTTTATCTCAAACAGCCCTCACCCCAGGCAGTGAGAAATGTTTATGCCTGAATAAGTCTTACCATATATCTAGATCTTAGCTATTTTTTAAAAAAAATAAAACATGAGCAACTGCAGCAGTAACTTCTTACAAAGGCCAATGCTTGTCCATCTTTAGTATTGTTATTTTCTTTCACTCAAAGTATTAGTAGCTCTGCTGGTCCCACTGAATGAGAAACACAATTCGATACTTGCAGCCTGCAGCAATGCTGCTAGGCTGCAGTAGCAAGTTTGCCTCCTTTGGAGGGAAGGGAGGATCTACAGCTCATTTGGGCATGTATTTGAGGGGAGGGACCAGGCCATTGTAACGGTCAGACCTTCGCTCTCTGCTGCAGTCCTGACGTTGATCGGTTCTGGTGGGTCGCTTTTAAGCTCTCTGGAAGGCGTGGTGGGGGGAGTTCTGGCTTTGTGAGGCCCTTCCTCCTCGTCGGGGCCAGCGTCGTTCATGTGGGGAACGGGAGCGTGTTCCTCGGAGCCACGGAGGTTGCGGCGGTGGGATAGCTTGGAGCAGCATGTTTCGGGGTGTGGCGGCGGCCACTTTATCGTTCGAAGGGCTTCTCATGGGAGCTGTGTGCTCCATGCATTGTCTGAGGCTGCTTGGACGAGCTCCTTGGGTCGTCGGTGGCTGGTTGGAGCAAGCTTCACATAAGGCAGTTCTATTATTTTCATTTGCTTGGGGTGGCCTGCCCTCTCCCTCCTTTTTGGCAAGGAAGTGTTTTTTTGTTTTGTTTGCTTTTAATCCCGGCAGGAGTTGGGAGGAGTGTTGCCCTAACTGGGTCGCCATTTTGCTTCCCTGCTATTTCTGTGGGGTGTTGGCCATATTGGGCCTCCCTTTTTTATTTAAGGGAGGGTGGCCATTTTTAGAAAGCACTTGTGTGGAAGCCATTTTGAGGGTCTGCCCTAGCTTACAAAGATGCCTGGTGTAAAGGGGTCAGGGAAGTTAAAAGGAAAACAGCTGGTGCCAAAGGCCCATAAGTCCTCCATCCCAGTCATCGTCTTCTGATGAGGAGGGTGATGAGGCAACTAATGCTAACATTATGCAAAGGCTATGGGTGCTGGAACAGGCGTCGGGCATTCCTCCTTCTGAAGGGGTAGGAGTGGAAAGGGCTTCTAAAAGGGGGCTCCAAGCAAATGTGTTAACCAAGTTGTCTATTCTTGAGGGCAGATCTGGTGCATTCATCACTGGTAGTGCCATGGGTCTCGGTGGTCCAGACGCGGGATTTCTGTCATCATCAGGAGCTGCTGGAACTGGGTCAACGCTGGTGCCTGCTGGATCTGTTGGTAAGGCTGGGAGCATTTCGCAGGCATATGCTGGGCTGGCTTGGCCTTGGGGGCCTTGGGGTCCTGCTTCACCTGCTGGGCACGGCATCCCTGCTGTGAGTACAGGGTTTGCTTCCCCCACAGGTATGGGCTTGTTATCAAATTTGGCTTGGCCAACTGGACAATGTGGCTTCTGTGGAGCTTGGGCAGGTTTGGGGCAGCAGGGTATTGCAGACTCTTTTATGGGGAGTTGGGGCGTCCCTTCTCCTTATGGGATGGTTCCTTTTACCGCCTTACCTTTTGGGGAAGTTGCTTTGCCTTTAGGGGATCATTTGTTGCCTGCAGCAAAAGATAAGATCCTAAAGGGGGAGTATGTCGATATCTTCTCCCTCCTGTTCTGAGAGTTGGGGAAGAAGGATAAGGAGGATCTGGACAACAAGGAGAAAGAAAAATGGAAGAAGCGCAAGGTGGATCGGACTTGGGCTAATTGGTTGCCAGGGTTTTTTTTAATCTATGTTGGAGTGATTGCACGTGGCCAACCTTGGAAGGTGGCTGCGCTCATCCAATACATGGATATAATTTATAAAGCGTATGCTATGTTTAGTAGGCCTGCCTGGATTCAATGTGATTTGGAATGCAGGATGAGGGCTGCATTGTACCCTTCCCTTCAATGGGACCGCTTTCACCAGCAGCTGTGGCTGCAGGTCATGTCTCCTGCTTGGCCAAATTTAGGTGACCGCTCTGATAGCGGCCATTTGGTGGCCAGGTCAGCTGCAACCTCCTCAGCTTTGGCAGCCTCTTCCACAGTTCTGCGGGGCAGGCAGTTCAGCCCCGCCTGCTTTGTTGGGAGTTTGGTTCTCAGGGAGTGTGTAGCAGAAAGGCTTGTCAGTTCAAGCACGAATGCCCCATGTGTGGCAGGTCTCACTCCTTCAATAACTGCCCGAAAGCCTGGGTACGTGAGAATCAAAAGAAGCAAGGAGGAGGGGGAGGAAATTATTAGGCTGGAAAAGGAGCCCAGCCGATAAAGGTGGGTCCGCTTGAACACTGGCTGTCTAGGTACCCATGGAGGACTGATAGTGTTTACCTACAGAAAGGTGTTAAGTTTGGTTTAGGACCCCTTTTTCAGGGGCCCCGGGTTCATTTTACATGGACATAGCATTGCCAATGGACTGCTCTGTATTGTTTTCCGCTCTTGAGTGTTTCAGCACATTCTTGGAATGGGTATTCGCAAAAAGGTGGGTTTGCAGGATGTCATTCATTACTTTGATGACTATTCTTTTGTGGGTCCTTTGGGGACTGGGCTCTGTGCATGGCTGTGTCTGGCTTTATGGAGCTGGCACAGAACTTGGGGTTCCTTTAGCTCAAGAAAGGACAGAGGGTCCGGCCCAAAAACTGATCTTTTGGGGCATTGAGCTGGATACCCTGGGGCAGCTGTCCAGGAAACCTTGCCAAAAACTAGTGGAGCTAAGGAACAGGATTCATTCCTTTCTTCTTAAACAGAAGGTCTCCCTGTCTGAGTTGCAGCAGCTGGTTGGGCATCTTAACTTTTCTTGCAAAGTGGTTGTCCCTGGGCGAGCCTTTCTCCATAGGCTTTGTGACGCCATGGCAGGCCTATGCTTGTCTCAGCATAGAACAAGGGTTACCAGCAGCATGAGGGAAGATTTGGGGGCTTGGCAAGAATTTTTGGAGTCCTTTAATGGGATCTCTTTTTGCAGAAAAGACATGAGGCTTGAAGCTGAGCTCCAGGTCATGTCTGATGCTGCTGGATCTTTGGGTTTTGGAGTCCATTTCCGCAGACATTGGTGCGCTGATGGTTGGCCAGACTCCTGGATGCAGGAAGGAGTGAACCAAGATCTTATGTTTTTCGAGTTCTTTCCCATTCTGGTTGCAGTTTGGCTGTGGGGGATGGATATGGCCAATCGCACAGTTCATTTTTGGTGTGATAATATGGCGGTAGTCCATATCATTAATTCTTTTTCATCCAAATCCCAGTGAGTTATGAGGTTGGTGAGGGCCTTCACTCTGTGTGGTCTGTGGCTTAACATATGGTTTTTAGTCAGGCACGTTCCTGGGGTGAATAACAGGGTGGCTGATGCTCTCTCTTGTAAACAGATGGAGAGGTTTCATCAGCTGGTCCCAGATGCCGATCGAGAGGCGGCGTCAATGCCCCTGGAGCTATGGCTGATTGGAGAGCCGAGGCCTGCAGAGCGATAGGCCTAGCCATTGCGCCTAGCACCAGGAAGTCTTATGAACATGCTGTGCAACAGTTTGAAGACTTTAGGACTGAGGTGGGTTATCGAATTGTTTGGCTCCTCCCGGTTGAGCTTGCTCTACCACGGTGTTTCTCTACAAGGTAAGGGACTGGCTGTGCGATCCATTAGGGACTGGCCGTGCAATCCATTAGGGGGTGCCTGTCTGCATTGGCTTTTGCCAGTAAGGCGCTGGTATATGGAGGAAATAGCTGATTTTTGTCTCCGAAAAATGCTGGAGGGGTGGGCCAGTGAGGCTGGTCCTAGGCTGGATGCTCGGAAACCTATTTCCCCTCTGATTCTTAGGGGCCTGAAGGGGGTTTGGGGCACGGTGTGTGCTTCATATTGTGAGGCCACTTTGTGTCATGCTGCATCCTGGGTAGCTTTTTCCAGGGCTCTTAGAATCAGTGAGCTAGTGACATGGTACAGAAACGATGTTTCTGGTAATGCTTTGTTTCTATGGGACCCAAGGTTAACTGAGGGTTAGGTGGTCATTAGTGTGCATCGCCCTAAGATGGACCAGTTTCAAAGAGGTACCGTGCTGGAGCTTGGCACTTGCTCTGAGCTTGAGCTGTGCCCAATTTCTGCTTTGGCTGCTTATTTGGCAGTTCGGAGGCCCCAGGAAGGGTTTTTGTTCTGTCACAATAATGGTAGCCTGCTAACAAAACATCAGTTTTGGGCTATGATGTCACGGGCTTTTGGTGAGCTGGGGTTGTCTGGGGTGCGGTTTGGGACCCACTCCTTTAGAATTGGGGCAGCTTCAACAGCTTCTGTCCTCGGGTATCCTTCCTCCATTCAGCGCTTGGGATGTTGGTGCTCATTTGGCTTATAAATCTTATGTTTAACCTTTGCTCAGTCCCTAGCTTTGCTTGGTTGGCTGAAATGTTACTGGTCTATGTTCTTGTTTGACTGTTTTTTCTTTTTAGATGTTGTTGTTTCTGGCCAGAGGAGCCGAGTTCTCATCCGTGGCCATAGCCATGTGTTTTGGGCCACTCATCAGCATGGAGAACTTTGCTCGGCTCTTAGCTGGGACTCAGCCAATATGTTTGTATCAAGTGGCAGGGGCGCCGGGACCTTCAGTGGCTGGGCCTGCTGCCTTTGTTATTCCAAGGGAGTATGGGACTTCCTTCTCAGGTTTTAATCATTCACCTAGGAGGGAATGATCTCAGGCTAGTACAAGGCAAGGCGTTGTCTTGTAGGCCTGTGAGGATTTGCAGTACATTTGGGACCACTATAATTTGGCCTGGGACCACTAATAATTTGGTCAGCCATGCTTCCCCGCCTTGTTTGGTGCAGTGCATGGGAACCTGCAGCTATTGAGAGGGCACGCTACACAGCTAATAAAGTAATTAGGATGGCATTTGAAAGGGGGTTGGGCCACTATCTGCCCCATCTGGACATTTCTACGGAATTCCCTGACCTCTACAGAGGGGATGGGGTAAATCTCTCAGAAAAGGGTAATATGCTTTTCTTGAGGGATCTCCGGCAAGGGCTGCGGGTAGTTTTGAGCTTCTCGATGGGTGTGTAAGCCAAAATGCCCTCAAAACGAGGTTGGGGAATTAGTTTAATGGACACTTGGCTTTAATAGGAATCTTTTTACCAAATGTATACCAGGCTCAATCATCCAGATAGTAAATGCTCAATAAAATAGACTCTAATTTAATAAAAACCAATTGTAATTTATTTAGAATAATAGTTCTTTCACACAAGATAAAAATACAAAACAATCACACATTCACACAGGTCTAAGAAAATACAGATAGATTGATAGGGGTAACATCTATGGGTAGACAAACAGGGTCATATTTACCATCGTAGACTTCAGGGAAGGTTTTCAATGGTGACATAAGAGGACAGGGGAAATGGACCCAAAACTGTGGCCAGAATTGGGGATGGATCTAGACAGCGGACCTGGGATACTGTTAGATGCACACATGAGTGGAGTTGGGTCAGAAGTTAAATAGACTCCCTTAGACCCTCAGGGGCTGGGAGGTCTTGGGGAGGAGCAGGGGGAGGCTCTATGATGACCAAGGAGGGCTGGACATTAGCACAGCCAATGGTGAGTCCTTTGCTGACACCTAATTGGATGCCAGTTTTGACCAATGAACTTCACCTTAGTCCAGTGAACCTGGAAATTTCCAAGCTGCAATGCTGCCTGGGGCGGCTCCAAGGTATTAGACTGGGGTGAGAAATGGGAATGGCTGGATACTTAAGGTTAAATGGGATTATCTGGGAAGGTGACAATAGGGAATCAAATACTGGCCTAGGTATCCCCGGTGTAGACAAAAGAGTTGACAATGACAGGAGATGTTCTTCCTCTTATCTCATCTTCTGCTGGACAAGAGTTATTGTTCTGGTATTGCTGAGCAATTAGGATCAACAGTGGAGCTGTTAATCCATTCATGGGGTAAATGGGTTGCTTGCAGGCTCAGGGTGTGTACGTGAGATTCCCACTAAGAGGGAATGAGTCCAGCCTGGCAGGGTATGCTTGGATCAGGAAAGCAAGATGGATTCTGCTGTTAGCCTTTGGTTCATGGAGACAGGCTGGAAACATGGTGGCCTGGCTTCTTCCACTGCAGTGGCCAAGACTGGGCACACAAGGAGCAGCTGGAGCATGTCTGTAGTTCTGGCTAACACCCTTCAGAGATGTAGAATGCAAAGCTGCCACATAAGCCTTAGAAACTGTAAGCAAAGTCCACTTCTTAGAGCAGATGTGTGAGAGTCAAATCTCCAGGCACCCTGGCAACCACACTGGCGATCACGATGTCCACATGTATGAAAAGTAGGGGGCTTTTCCTCACAGGTGCTAAGCCCTAAGTAGAGACTTGGCCTTAGTAGTGGCAGGTTTTTCTGGATTAGGGTACTATGCAGCTAGGGGAGGACCGTGAAGCATCCCACTTTTGGGGAATTTGGGGTCTGGCATTATCAACCTTGGGTTTTGATGACCTGGGGTGGGGAGAATGCAGACTGTCCAGGAGGCTCGACTAGAGGGTGCCTTCCATTGAGACGTGTGTCTGGTGGTTGGGCCCTCTGGGGCATGCCTCCCAGCTGGGCCGGCCTGGTGGGAGCTGTGTCACAGAGCTCCGGCTGGGAGGCTGGGTCTCTCGCCTGCTAATGGCAGGGGAGCGGTCTGTTGAGACCCCTAGCCCTGACCAGGCCGCAGTTTGGGGGCCCTTGTCATTTTTATTATTATGATTAATAAAGTGGCCCATTATTTATACCAATACATTGTGTCCAACTCTTCATTCCAACTCAGGGGGCAATTCGATGCTTGCAGCCTGCAGCAACGCTGCTAGGCTGCAGTAGCAAAGTTTGCCTCCCTGGGAGGGAAGGGAGGATCTACAGCCCTTTTGGGTGCGTATTTGAGGGGGCAGGGCCAGGCCATTGTAACAGCCAGACCTCCACTCCCTGCTGCAGTCCCGACATCGATCGGCCCTCCTGCCCGCCCTTTTTGTTATGTGAGCGATTGCTAATCATCTCATGTCTGGGGAGCCGGGTAGGAATTTTTTGCTCCCCAGCTGATTGGCAGTTGCTGGGGTGTGTGTTTTGCTGCTAAATAGGTTGATCACTTTAGTTTGGCAGGTTTTTCTGGATTAGGGTACTATGTGGCTAGGGGAGGACCGTGAAGCATCCGCCTTTTGGGGAATTTGGGGTCTGGCATGATCAACCTTGGGGTTTGATGACCCAGGGTGGGGAGAATGCAGACTGTTCAGGAGGCTCGACTAGAAGGTGCCTTCCATTGAGACATGTCTCTGGTGTTTGGGCCCTCTGGGGCGTGCTCCCAGCTGGGCTGGCCTGGTGGGAGTTGCATCACACAGCTCCGGCTGGGGGGCTGGGTCTCTCACCTGCTAAAGGCAGGGGAGCAGTCTGTTGAGACCCCTAGCCCTGACCAGGCCGCAGTTTGGGGGCCCTTGCTGTTTTTATTATGATGATTAATAAAAGTGGTCCATTATTTATACCAATGCATTGTGTCCGACTCTTCATTCCGACTTGGGGGGCAAATCAAGTAATACCATTTGTGTATGTTTTTAAACTACCAGAAGTGGCTTTCAAGTTATACAGAATTCTCTTTCTTTGTCTTAGACCCCCCCCTGCCTTTCTCCCCCCCAAAATCCCAAGTCTCATTATGGAAGCACTTCTAAAACTGCTTATTTTGTGTGATTCATTGTTTAAAGCTTTTGTCACAGATTTCAAAAGCATACCATTGAATTGGGAAAGTCATCAGTCCTTTGATTCAGCCTCTTTTTGTGCTCAAAAAGTACCTCTTCTTGAGTTACAGAGTTCAGACAGACTCATACATTTTTGAGTGTGGGCTACTGTCTCTGATTATAACTGTTGTGTGTGACATGATATTCTTCCCCATCCAAGGCTGAGCCTCGGACACATGGACAAGTGTATCCATAAACACGGAATAAGCTGTCCCTCTGCTTCTCTGGACCATGCATGCCTCCAAACACTTGGGCTGGAAGAAGTAAGGCACTCCACTTATCCAAATCCAGTCTTATTTAGTTAGCAAAAGGACCACAAAGAAATATGGAATGGAGAATGGACTGGACTATGGAAATTTAATTCTGAAAAAAATCTCATACCCTTCCCTCCCTCCCCCCCCCCCATCTGCTATGGTATCTTGCAGATATGTCATACCTGGACTTCAGATTTTTTTTCTTCCTTTTTAATAAGAAACATATTATTTTTCATAACTTAATTTTGGAATCATTCCTGGTTTCTGGAAGCAAATTACTAAAACTGAGCATATGGAGGTCTTAAAGTAGAACCTTATGGAAGGGAGAAAAATTGTCTCCAGTTGATTCTTTCTATTTTGCGGGATCTTAAAATAAAAAAGAAATGATTGCAAACTTTGGTGAAAGAAGATGTTCCCTGGAACATTTTTTCTTTTCGGGTTACAATGTTCAGTTTTCTTCTGAGTGGATATTGCACCAAAGCACAATTCTTATGTTCAAAAGGATTTAGTTGCACTATATGTTTGCAGAGTCTCCCTCCTCCTTTCTATTGGCTCAGTCTGTAGAAAAGGAAAACAAAAAACGTGATAAAGAAAATTGCATCTTGAGAAATGAAAACACAATATCTATGTTTTCTTTACTTGAGTCTTCTTTTAAGCCAAGGCAGGGAAATAAAGGAAAGTCTTCCATTTAGCCCAGTAAACAATGGATTAGGACAGTTTTGGAAGCTTCAGCCCCACTTGGGGCAGGAGGGGAAATACATATTGCAGAAGTGCAGACATACAAGAGGTCTTCCTAACATGTAGTAAAATGTATTTCATGATGTCATTACACTGTGTTTCCTGGTCTGTGCTCCATGTCGTTAGCTGCCAGGGCAGGAACGAAGGTGATGGAATCAGGTGGGAAGAATGAAGTTGTTCTTTTAATACGCTATCCCTGGTTTCTTATCATATGATTCTCATAATTCATGTATATATAACATGTGCATGTGCATATGAAATATATATATGGCATATGCACATACAGGGCTAGCACATATAAAAGGGGGGGATAAGGAGTGAGCATTAGTGTACTGATTCTACCCTCAGCTTGTACCAGAACAAACTGGCCATGTGTCTCAACTATGAGATTTGCATAGCATGACACAACACCTATGTATACAAACTGTAGACTTATAGGCTCTGATGTTTCCATTATTGGGAACATTTGAAAAACTGCACTCACTTCCCCCCTCTAAGCATGTTGGTTGAGTATACCTGCATGTTGTGTGCAGAGGGTTTATGTATAGATTGTCATCTGTTTTTAAACAGATGGGGTTTCCATGTGATTAACAGGCAGTGCTTTGTTAAATCCATTGTGTATTAGAGATACACAGGTACAGAAACTATTGTCTTTTCACATTCTCAGACAAACAGATATCTGATATCTGCCAGCTGATATCTGGATTTTTTAATATATATATATATATATATATATATATATATATATATATATATATATATATATATATATATATATATATATATATATATATATATATATATTTACAGCAATAAACAAGGTTAACTTCTGTTGCTTAATGGAAGCAGTACTTTGGCATCCCTGAAATCGACCAAGTGGAGGCAGAGCCAGTGGATGAATCTGGTAGCAAATCACAATTTAGTTTTAGCAAGGAGTCAGCGCGGGAGCCTGTTTTCAGAACAAGGCTCAGCCAATCTCACATCACATTTACTTTCCCTGATCCATGTAGCAATCTGTGTCTAAAAAAAATATAGAACCTTTCTTTCATCCCATTGCCTCAGCATAACTTAGTCAATAGAACTTTTGCTATCAATTCCTTCTTGTCAAAGGTAGTATATAATAAGAATATGTATTACTATAAAATATTTTCATATGATTTAAACTGTGCCCCACCATACTATGGATTTAAAGTCCATCCTTGTTATATAGTTTATAAAACATCTTCAGACTATTTTGTACTATGAGACAACCAGTCTTTCTGAAGGCTGAACTGTGGGAAATTATTTACTTGCAAACATCCATACTGTTTTCTCTCCTGCTTTTACTGAAAACTGTTTTTAATTGATGACAAATCTTTGCACTATTCAGTTTTAAGCACAAAAAGCTCATATTCATATTAAAGGTTATTATTGCTTGCTTTCCAATAATTGAGTTTATTCTGAGAATGGCTGCTTTCTGTTTACTTGGAAAGTCCTCAGGTTGTTTATACTAAAGTTCCCATGTGAAAATTGGTCTTCTTTATCAGCATTGTGGTTTCCCATTTCCTTACTAGTGTACTATCCAAAACTGGAGTTGTTTGTATGTGTAGATGTTTTGTCGCTTTCTTTTTTATGCCATTAAGCATGTTGCACGACTTTTATAACAAACACAATATGGGATATTATGCTGCAAATAAGAAGCTATCGATGGAAGGTGGCATAGTGTGGCGCTGTCTTGTAAGATCTTGGAAGCTAACTAGGGTTGGAACTTGGATGGGAAAAGGCTCTGCGAGGAAAGCAGTGACAACCCACCCCTGCTTCATACTTGCTTTGGACACCACTTTCAGGGGTCACTATAAGGCAGTTGTGACTTGAAGGCACTTATGTATGTAATAAGAAGTTATACCAGAAGCCTTGTGCCTTTACACACTTATGACAACATATGCTGCCTTGTGATTAATGATTTTTCCTCATATATAGTGTATTTAAAAAAAAAATCTTGAAAAATAAGTCCTTAAGACAGAGCTTCATATTAACTCAGATTTGCTTTTCTCTGCTGGGTTGGATTGATACTCAGTATTCCAACAGCAGATTGGAACTGTCCTACCTTCTGTCTTGCCCATTACATCCCATTGATCTCTGCAAAATGCTGTTTTGGGGGTATAGAGGACCTTGAGGAATGTCAAGGGGATAGTCTGTAGCAGGAATGGGGAATTGGCAAAAATCACTAAGTCTGGATCTGACCCTCTGACTTCTTTTTAAGATGTACAATAATTAATTCTGCTATATTAAAATAAAAAGAAACAAATCTAGTTTAAATATATAATACAGAATTTACTCATGTATTTATTTGTGTATTTGGTTTCCGTTCTTCCTGCATTCGAAGTGGATTACAATAGATCATCTAACATAACTCATCAAGCTCATGAAGCATGTCTTTTATTGTTCATTTTCTCATGTTTCATGCATCCCAATAGGTTTTTAGGAAAGATTTACATATTAATTTGCTGCAGTCATCAAAGTAACTACTTTCCATTGGATTCCTTTTATAAATGACTTGTGTTACAATTAAGACTAGCATAAGTACATTCATTTCAAACCAATCAGAACAGACTGTGAAATACTTTTGACTTGATCCATTTGAATGATGGTTTTCTGTGAATGTGGTTTCTATTATTGCTTCCTCAGTGCCTTATCCGTTGGTTCTCCTGGTAAGTGCCAGGTGGGGGCACAATGAATTATTAAGCTGGCATCAGAAGAAAAGTTGGCAGCAGATGAAAAACAAGAGCTAAAAAGGTAGTAAAACAGATTTAAAAAGATAAAGGCCAAGTGCACCGCACATAGATGAGAGAAGGGCCAGGAATTTGGTGTGGCATTAGACCCAATCTGATTTCTACTCCCTCCACCACTGCCCCAGAAATCAGCTACCCTGAAATGGGATACTGAAAGAAGCATTCTAGTAACCTAGATAGAAGGAAATAAGATAGAGATCCATGATGTATATGTTATTTGCTCAGTTAAGTGCCACTTTCCTCACTTGTTTCAACATTGCACCATTAGTAGTAATACATTGCCCCCCCCCCCCCAGTCGGAATAAAGAGGCTGACACAGTGTGTTGGGTAAAAACCGGGCTGCTTTATTGAACATAACTGAACAAACTAGAGTGGCAAGGGCTATAGGTCTAACAGGACAAGCATTACTGCATGCTGAAAAGGCGTGTGACCCACCACATAGCGGGCATTCATGTTTAAATTTACAGGCCTTTCTGGAACACACGCCCTTGGAGGTATATTCCCAGCAAAGCAGCCGAGGTTGAACCGACTGGACCGCCACACTGCGGGCACCTGCACTATTCTGTTGTTTATGTACCAAATGACCACTGTTGGCCATATCACCCGTATTGGGCTTCGCTGGGGACATCACCTGTAGCCACAGCTGTTGATTAATCTGGTCCCAAGGAAGCCCTGGGTTGACAGCAGCCCTCATCCTGAAAGCCTCATCATATTGCAACCAAGCTGCACCAACAAAATCTGTATATGCTTGGTACACTATGCCGCAATACTGAAAAAGCGTTGCTGCTCGAAAAGGCTGTACCCTTGCTATTACGCCAGCACAGGTAAAGAAACCTGGCAGCCAATTAGCCTAGGTCCTGTCTACCTTTCTCCGCTTCAGCTTCTCCTTCTCCTTTTCATCTAGGTCTTCCTTATCCTTCTTTTCAAGTTCTCTATAAAGGAGGCTGAAGATGTCCACATACCCACACCTCAAAATCTTGTCCCAGGTCGCCACCAAAAGGTGATCCCCCAAGGGCAATGCAGTGTCGCCATATGGAAGAGCCCAGAAAGATATGGACCCATAAGGATTAGGGAGGTAGCCCCACATACCCCACTGATAACCTGGCCACCCCCCCTGCTGCGGCAGCTGTTGTTGCCCCCCCTAGGCAGCACACCAGGTGTTGCCTGTGAAGCAGAGGTGCCTTGCAAAGATGCCACGGCAGCTGAGTGCAAAGGGGCCTGTGCAGTGGTACCTACCAACCCTGGCCTTGCAGCAATGTATGAGGTGCACCCCAAGCCCATGATGGACCAGCCTGACCCTGTTGCACAAAAGGCCCCAACTGCCCCAGCATTGGTGCTGCAAAACCTGTTGTGCTGTTTGGCACCATTGATTGAGAGTGATCGCAAGGACCCCAAGGCCAGGTCTGAGGCTGCTGCTGCAATGGGGACCTACCTGCATCCACCACGGGGGTTATTGCTACTGCCACAGCCGGGGCCGGCTGCATGATGTCCCCTGCTGATCCATGGGCCACAGGCTCCACGCGTGGCACATCTCCTGTATCAGCACCGGCCTCCTGTTCAGGTTCCTGCCCAATGTCTGCTCTGACAGCCCTGCCCTGTAAAGCAGAAAGGCGAGCCAGAACCTCCTTCTCAAAAGTTAACTTAGCTGACCGGCCAGTTGCCCTGCAGCGCCCCTGCCATGTAGGAGCCCCAGCAGCACCCCTCTGTTGCTCCAAAACCTCTGGTTATCCAATAATGGCCTGCCTTAACTGGGCCTCATCACCGGCCTCACCCGGGGGACTATGTTACTGACCCCATTTTCTTGATGGCCTAGTGGGCTGCTTCCCTTTTGAGGGACCCTTCTTGGGTGCCATATCCCCAATTATGTGGCAGCCCCCTTTGAAGGAGCCCAGAGGCTACCTGTGGTCTGAAAGAAACGGTGTGTGGGGGGGTGGCAGCCACCACAACCAGGCCCTGCACTTCCCTATTGGGGAGGGGGGGAACCCAACAACCTTCATACAGTGAGGGAAACTCCCAGGCCGCCCTCCTAGACCCCACCAAAGAAAGGTCCTGCGGACCCAGGCAGACAACAACCCCCCGTCCCCCTATCCAGCAACCTCAGAGTTGCTGAGGACAGGCCGGGCTGTCTCAGCTCTTAAACCAAGCCGCACCACCGTCCCACAACCAGCTAGCCTGGCCCCATGTCTGGCACTCCCTGCAGCCCCACTCAGCTGCTGCCTGAACAGCCAGCTCCTCCCCGACGCTGCTGCGTGCAGCTGCTGAATGCCTCAGCTGCGAGCCACCTACTGCTGCCGCTGAGTGAGCTGGAACACCCCCACAGGGCTGCCTCCGCATGCCTTGGGTCACCGCTGAAGCCAGCCAGGGACATCCTGTTCACCCGCACCTTGCCTGCCCTAGACTCAGGCCCAGCCCAGAGGACTCCCCGAATGCGGTTCACTCTCCCAAGAGCTGAAAAAGAACTGCGTGGCGCTGGGCGGGGCCAGGGCTCTTATAGCCCCAGCTCCACGCCCCCCAGCAGTTCCCTGGATGCCCGGGACGGTAGGCCAGCCTCCCATCCTTCCGGGTCGACAACAGTGGCCCCCAGCCTCTAGCTGCCATTGCCAGCCCGGCTGGGAGGGGCTGACTTATGAGAGTACAATACATTTAGAAGGATGCTTCCTGAAAGCATGAACTCTGTTGAAAAGGAGGCAGAACTCAAATGTTGTTGGTGTACAATTTGCTTGTGTAAGTGAGGTGGTATGGTGTGCACTTGACTCACTCATTGTTGATCTTCAGAAAACAGTGGAAAACAATTTTATTGTATTTTATTTAGGACTGGTTTAGCTTTTGTTATTGGTGGTCCTAATATGAGTTTTTTAAACTGTGATTTTTCATGGTTTTATCATTGTTTTATTTTATTTTTATAATATTTTATTTATATTGTAAGCCACTTTGAGTTCTACAAAGGAAAAGGGCAGCTAATAAATATTGTAATTAAATAAATAAAATAGATACATGTACTCTAAAGCTATGCATGCTTCTTGAAAGTTCTCTTGAAAGTTCTTGAGTTCTTCTAAACTATAACTTTTACAGTGCAACCTAGAGGGAGTACATGAAATAGCCAGGTCTATCTCTTTTTTAGGATTATACTGTTAATTGGTGCAAAGAAAACATGTAATATGGACAGGAAAAAAAAAAAAAACAGACAGAACTTAATATCCAAAGGTCAAACTCCAAGAATATAGGCTGGAATCCAAAGAGCAACTTAAATTATGTGACTTGGGTTAACCTACTAGTTTTTCATACTTAAAAGCAAACCAACTAACAAACCTGAACTCCTTATCATACCACCAACTTGTTGGGAACTTGGAATAATTTTCCCATGTAGTATTTAGTTCCAGAACCACAAACACAAAAGGGGGGGGGGGGTTATATGGAGTGAGTTTCATGTTTTTTTGAATCCTGGTCATAGAAAATCTTTAAAAGGGACTGAGTCCTTTTAAAAGAAAACCAGCTGAAATGTTTCTGCACAATCACCCCTTAGAATGCTTCCTCAGCCCTTTCAGAATCTTTATCAACACTGTGCCAAATCTATCATCTGTCATTTCCCCTGATCTAGAAGCATAAACACATTTGGAATATGTATTCTGTATAACCATTTGAAAACAGAGATGCTAAATAAAACCTATTATTTCTGCAAACAGCCATACATGAGATTACTTGGTACTGTCTCGGCATCACGGCTCTGTTACAAGCATTGTTCCACTGTTGTCATTTTCTTCTTGTCATTCTATTTATGTTGCTAATGGAAATTATTGTGTTCACAAAATGCCAGTTTTTTGAATTAACATTATTTTCATGTATATTTCATGTGTTGTGTGATATGATCCATTGTTTCCTGATGCAGTATTTTGGGACTTTAGAGAAGGATGAAAATAGTTCCCCATCCCACAACACTTTCAGCAAATCACACAACTGTAAAATTGTCTGGTACAATTCAGCCTGATTGGTGACTGTATCTACTCCATACTGGAATAGCAAGGGCACTGTGGGGGGCAAGCTAGGGTTTCAGTAGTAGTGCTATGTCTGGAGACTCTATTGACTGCAAGAAAGGAAAGAAGGAAGGAAAAGAAACCAATCCAGCTCACAATGAATACTTTGAATCTGAGTTTTGTGCATGCTATTTTCCCCCATCTCTCATTTCTAATCCTTAAAACATTAAATCATTTTAAAAAGCACTATGCAAAAGGAAGAAGTAACACAGAGATGGGTTTTTTTAAAAAAAATATCAAACAGGTAAATAGCTGCATTCATTGCATTACAGTTTGCAAATGCTCAGTGCAGTACCTAAACCCACTTTGTATATAGAGATTGTAACAGTATTGATAATGAAGTCTCAGTTTCCTAGAAACAACATTTGACAAAACATGAAAAATGAATAAATGGAAAGACATTTCTTTAAATTAAAAAACCCATGAACAATAACACAGAATTAATTTGGTAAATATGTGTGTCTATATATCATATGTGTTATTCAGTATTTCAAGATGCAGTAAAATAGATGTTCAGATAGGAATTAAACCTGCAAACACAACGTGTTTATTTCCACCACTATCTAAAAGTTTCCTGCATACTCAGGAGCTCTGAGGCACTTTCACAAAAGAGCTTCTTCATTTACTTCTGTGATTTAAATACATTATTAAAATTACCTGCTGTCTATGGGAAATAATAGTCTCATTATTTCCTATGGACCATAGACCTAGCCTCTAACACCAGGCTTCAGAGCCTTCCCCCCACCCCAGCAGTTCAACATGCATCATAAGTTTAAAGCGACTATGAGCTATGGAACAACTGGGAGCTGGGATGCATGTTTCCTCACCTACCTTCCTTCCTTCCTTCCTTCCTTCCTTCCTTCCTTCCTTCCTTCCTTCCTTCCTTCCTTCCTTCCTTCCTTCCTTCCTTCCTTCCTTCCTTCCTTCCTTCCTTCCCTCCCTCCCTCCCTCCCTCCCTCTCCCAAACCCAAACCCAAACCCAAAACAGTATCCTGAAATTCTGGGTGGTTATTGTTGCACCTGCAATTCTAAGAGTGAGTTCAGTCACTTTGGATATCCATCAGCCATCCTGTAGCAGTTAATTTCAGGTTTAACTTTGGCTCAGGGATATCCAAATGTATATTCCCTAATGAAGACTGCACTATGCAACATTGTTAAGTTTGGGGTAGCAAATACAGAATAAGACAGAGTCAAGATACAGGATGATCTTGACAGGCTGGAAAACTGCGCTAAAACACTATGCTGATGTAATCTATTTCCTATTGGTACAGTCATAATAGAGTAAATCTCCTGAATTATATCTTGGTAAACTATTAGCGGGTCTTGGTTTTTCTCTAAAGCTGTAAACACTGACATGTGCTTCAGCAAATTTTCTGCAGTTAAGATTTCTTTCACTTTTTTATCCAGTTCCCCACCCCACCATACTCTTCCCCCCTAATTTCTATCCTTGTTGTATAACGTGCCTCTTTTTGGTTAGTATTTAATGGGAGCGCTATCTGCAAACATAGAGGTAGATGGTCACCCTCCAAGTATGGGAATACTTGGAAATTTTTAATCAGAGGTAATAGAGAATTGCATACTATCATATAATCAATAGTGCTCATTCTGTTCCCAGACATAAAAGTATATTCGCCTGGATATTCGCCATAGAATGCCCTATTTAAAATATGGAGCTCTCTTCTACCTGCTAATTTAGCTAAACATAGGCCAGCAAAGTTTGCCTTACAATCTTTAGAATCTCGTGTGAAGGGGAGTCCATTCTGGCCTTGCTCCTGATCATCTAGTAGGGAATTATATTTGTTTAGTAAAAAGGCATCATTCATTCCCATACGGGCATTAAAATCCCCTGCAACTAAAATTTGAGCTTCCGGATGTTCCAGGGCAAGATTTATTATAAATTGGTCTAGTAATGCCCAATTTTCTTCTATAGATGCCTGTTTTGTTAGAGGTAGGATGTATATGTTTATTATAATCAGGCTTCCCCTGTCCCATCTCACCAATAGAGCCATAGCTAAATGGGACAGCGAGGGTTTCAACACGCATTGAAGCTTAAGGGCATTAGAAATAAAGATACCCAGGCCTCCCTTTAACCTCCCTGGGCCCTTTCCTGGAACTGCCGGTAAATTATAGGAGGAATAACCATCCAACCAAAGAGTTTCTGCCATCCACATTTCCTGCAATATAATAATATCAAAATCTCTCTGAAAAAAAGGAACCTGTATGTACGAATGGATACATCTTAGCCATCCTGCCACATTCCATGACAAAATTTCAATAGGTTTGTTAGTAATCCCCATATCTTGCCTTGAGGACAGTCATAGATAGATAGATAGATAGATAGATAGATAGATAGATAGATAGATAGATAGATAGATAGATAGATAGATAGATAGATAAATTTATTGTCATTGTTCTCAAAAAAGGAAAATGAGAGCAACGAAATGAGGTGCTCTTCCACAAACATACCAACACATCAACACTAAAGAAAAAACATATACATAAACCATTTAAATACATCTAAAACAAATAACCATTCATAACCCTACATTTAGCCTACATCTAAAACAAATAACCATTCATAGCCCTGCATTTAGCCTAATCACAGAACTTGGATAGAAGCTGCCCTTAAATCTATTTGTCTTAGCCTTCAACACTCTATATTGTCTGCCCGATGGTAAGATCTCAAATAGCAAGTGGCCCGGATGTGAAGGGTCCTTTAAGATCATTTGTATCTTCCTTTTACATCCCATATTATACAGATCCACCAATGAGGGGAGAGAGCATCCACAAATCTTCTGTGCTCTTACCATCACTCTTTGGAGCACCCTTCTCTCTGCTTCCGTGCAGCTCCCAAACCACACGCAGAGGCAATAAGATATAATGTTCTCAATGGAACTACGATAAAAGGCAACCAGCAGACTCCCTGACAGTTTTTGTGATCTTAAGAGTCTTAAATAGTATAGTCATTGCTGGGCCTTTTTCTCTAGAGCTGAAGTATTTGCCCCCCATGTTAGATCCTGTTTCATAGTAATTCCCAAAAACTTCCATTCTGTCACCTGTTCTACCATAACACCATCAATAAACAATGGCTGAAAATCCAGACTACTCTTCCTGTAATCCACTATGATTTCCTTCGTCTTATTTACATTAAAAATAAGATTATTTACTTTACTCCAAAGGGACAGCTGATGAACTTCCCTCCTATATGCAGACTCATCATTCTCAGAGATGAGCCCCACTAACGTTGTATCATCTGCATACTTAATGATTTTGTTACTCAGACTACTAGAAACACAATCAGACGTATAAATAGTGAAAAGAAGTGGACTCAAGACACATCCCTGAGGAGTGCCAGTGTTTAAGATCTTCACAGAAGAAGTATATTCGTCCATTTTAACCCTTTGTGAGCGACCTGATAAAAAGTTCAAAATCCACTCACATATAGAGTCCGACAGCTTCAAATCCTTAAGCTCAAACAACAATTTATGGGGTGATATTGTATTAAAAGCGGAGCTAAAATCCACAAACAACATTCTAACATACGTCCCCTTTTTATCCAAATGAGATAAAGCAGTATAAAGGACAGTATTAACAGCATCTTCAGTAGATCTGTTTTTCCTGTAAGCAAACTGATGTTCATCAAAAGTAGCAGGCAGGCAGGAAATAATATATTTTCGAACTAATTGCTCAAAACACTTCATTATCACAGAAGTCAAGGCCACTGGCCTATAGTCATTTAAAACCTTTGCTGGCGTCCTCTTTGGTATTGGGACAATAAGAGAAGCCTTCAAACAAGTGGGAACAATAGATTGTGACATAAGCGTTTTCCTCCATCAGGAGCATGGGTGACATCCCTTATTTCACATATTTCGGGATCAGCTGCAACAATCAGGTTGGAATTATGCTTTCCTTTGTTAATTATTACAGTTGGTTCCAGTGGGAAATAATGGGCCTCCTCTGCAGAGTGGGTTCCTTCACTTTCACTCTTCCTCAGCTCACAGGCCTTAGTACTTCCCTCTATTTCCATTTCCCTGCAATCCGTAGAACCTCTGAGGCCCTTCAGAGTAGATGTTAGTTGTTCAAAACAGTCTATCAAGGACTCTTGCTCACAGTCTTGTAACAACATAAATTTTGTAAGCAGTTGTTTCTCGAGTTCTTCCTCCTGCCAACTGGCATCCAGATTTTTCTGACCGATCCCAATATCTCCTGTTGGGGGTACCTCTTTGTCTAAGTTAGTCGGGGCAATAGTGGGCTTCAGCACAGATTCCATCAATGGAGGGGGTAAATTGGAAGGAGTTGGTTGATCTAAAATTAATATAGAGTTGGTAGGTTTCAGTTCTGCCACCAGCGACTGCTTTTTATAGTCCTTCTTAGCACCAACATCTTTTGTTTTTGAAACTATTTTCCAAGTTGTAGAATTATTAAAATGTCTTTGTAGTCTGATCTCTAGCGCCACATATCTGTTGGCTTGAGCAAACAAGTACGAGGGAATTTTGTTTGTATTAAAATGAAGTAAAAAGCGTTCAAATCGTATGGGACCTGGCAATCTTTCCATTTGTATGAGATCAACCAAAGAGGGAGCTATCCCAAGTAAGTTGGTTAGATGTCCTTTTGCCTTCCATTTGGGGCTCCAATCAATAAATCTCAGGGCAATAATGATTGAAGGGTCTGGAGACCAAGGCCTTTGAGGAAAAGCTGAAGGAGCTGAGTATGTTTAGCCTGGAGCGGAGATGACTGAGAGGTGATACAATAACCATCTTCAGATACTTGAAGAGCTGTCATATAGAGGATGGTGTGGTGTTTTCTCCGTTGCCCCAGAAGGGTGGGTCGGAACCAATGGGTTGAAATTAAATCAGAAGAGTTTTTGACTAAACATTAGAAAGAACTTCCTGACAGTTAGAGGTTCCTCACTGGAACAGTCTTCCTCAGGAGGTGGTGGGCCTCCTTCTTTAGGTTTTTAAACAGAGGCTAGATGGCCATCTGAAGCAATGCTGATACTGTGAACTTAGGCAGATCATGAGAAGGAGGACAGGAAGGGTTGCATTAGTGCTTAGTTCCAGTGGCCCTTTCTTACATGCCCAGGGAAATGCTGATCATTTTTTTGGTGTCAGGGAGCAATTTTATCCAGGCCAGTCTGACTGGGTTAGGGGTGGGTGAGTCTTGGAGGGGTTTTTTGCCATCTTCTGGGCATGGAGCAGAGGTCACTGGTAGAGTGGGTAGAAGTACTGGTGACTTTCCTGCATTGTGCTGGGGGTTGGAGTAGACGACCCTGGTAGTCATGTCCAATTTTATTTAATTATTTATTTAATTCAATTTGTATTCCGCCCTTCCCGCCAAGGCAGGCTCAGGGCGACTCACATAGTCATGCATATGCATGAATATGAACATACAATAAAACATTAAAACAGCAAAAACAATTTATAACATAGAATTTGACCTTTTATTTCAGGGCCTATGATCTCAAGTGTGTTGTCTTGCTATTCCAGCTAGATGTTCTCTGTAAAGCAGATCTTAATGGTCCAGATGTTCTATATGGAGCAGATTGCAAGAGGTGGTCCAGATATTTTTTGGAGACTGTAGTAGCCAATGATCTAAATTGCAAATGCCTGATGGAAGAGTGTCGTCTTACAGATCCTGCGGAACTGTACAAGCTCTCACAGGACCTTGACTTCCTCCAGGAGCTCGTTTCACCAGTGTGGGGCTGCTACAGAAAAGGTCCTAGCTCTAGTTGTCATGAGCCTGGTCTTTTTTGGGCTGGGGATTGATAGCAGGTTTTTTGACCCAGACCAAAGAGCTCTCCGGGGAACATGTGGGGAAAGGCGGTCTCTAAGTTATGCATGTCCCTGACCATATAAGGCTTTGAAGATAAGAACCAGCATTTTGAAACGAATCCGGTATGCAGTGGGCAACCAGTGCAGTGCTTTCAGCACAGGTTGAATGTGCTCCCATAGGGGACGACATGTTAACAACATGGCTACAGCATTTTGCACTAGTTGGAGCATCCAGGTTTGAGACAAGAGCAGCCCCATGTAGAGGGCATTGCAGTAATCCAATCTTGAGGTGATCGTGCGTGGATCACTGTTGCTAAGTCATTGCGTTCGAGGTAGGGGACCAACTGTCTTACTAGCCAAAGATGATAAAAGGCTGATCTGGCAGTGGCTGCCACTTGGGCCTCCATAGTTACAGAGGAATCCAGAAGCACCCCTAAGTTTTTAACCTTGGGTGCCAGTGTAAGTAGCGCCCCATTAAAGGTCGGTAATAGGACTTCAGATCCTGGAGTGCCATGACTTAGGTACAGGACCTCCATCTTCATTGGATTCTATTTCAGTTGATTCTGCCTGAGTCACCCTGCCGCAGCTTGTAGTGCCATGGCCAGATCTTCTGGGGAGGAGTTGGACTGGCCACCTATCAGCAGATAGAGCTGAGTGTCATCTTCATACTGATGACATCCCAGCCCAAACCTCTGGGCAATCTGGGCAAGGGGGCGCATGTAGATGTTGAACAACATCGGGGAGAGAACTGCCCCTTGCGGCACACCATATACAAGTGGGTGTCATTGGGATAGTCCTCCCCTGCTTTGCCCCTGACCCTGTAAGAAAGAGGAAAGCCACTGTATGGCCAACCCCTGTATCCCAGCATTGGCAAGGCGGCGGGTCAGCAACTGATGATCGACCGTATCAAACACAGCCGATTGATCTAGAAGCATCAATACTGCTGAGCCACCTCTATCCAGATGCCTCTGGAGGTCATCTGTGAGGGCAACCAGAACCGTCTCCACCCCATGACCCAGACAAAAACCAGATTGAAAAGGGTTAAGCACCAGAAAACCGGATTGAAATGGGTTATGATTCTATGAGGTAGATTGGTATTCATCTTTCAGATCACCATGTGAGTCTCCTTCTGATCAACAGGCAGCTGCAACTAGTCTGACATTTCTTTGTATTTCTTGAAGCAATCTAAATATATATGTCCCTGATAGGCTCACAGTCTGATCATGAGTGTCAAACAAGGTGAGTGCCAGTTGACTTGTATGGGCTCCATTGAAATACATTAAAGCAAAGAAAAGTTGCACAAAAAATGTGGAATGGATTTTTCACTAAGGTCTCTGGACCCAGATAGACTACTCTGGAACTAGAATGATAGGTCCAGAGTAGAATGACAGTCCCTGGGGATAGCAGGTGTGTTCTGGAATGACAGCCCCTAGAGTGGAATGACAGTCCCTGGGAGTAGCAGTAAGGGCTGTCATACCATTCTCTGACCTGTCATTCCAGTGCCAAAACACATCTACTACCCCCCTGGAGGGCCTTTTCAGAGTTGTCTCAGCCTTGAAGGAGAATTCCATAGTCTTAGGCCCTGCCACAACCACTGGGCAACTTTCTACCATATATGACTCATCCAGGTCTGACTGCCTCATCATTTAAAAGAACCCCCTCCCCACAAAAGCTTGCAGGTGTGGTGGTTAGAATTTCATCCTTGGATCTGGGAGTCCCTGTTTTATTCTCCACTCTGCCATGGACACTCACTGGGTGGCCTTGAGCCAGTTACACATTTTCAGCTTAATTTATCTCACATGGTATGAGGAGAAAAATAGAGAGAAGAAAGTTGTAACCTGCTTTGATACCCCATTGTGGAGAAAGGTGGGTATAAATGAGATAAACAAATAATAAATAAATCTGAAGATGGGGCTGATAAAAGGTTGGTGGATGGGTGGATAGGAGGGAGCGAGGATGTACAAGGAGTGAGGCCAGGACTTTTTTTGTAGCAGGAACTCCTATGCATATTAGGCCACACACCCCTGATATAGCTAGGGTTTAGGGTTGCCAAGTCCAATTCAAGAAATATCTGGGGACTTTGGGGGTGGAGCCAGGTGACTTTGGGGGTGGATCCAGGAACAAGGGTGTGACAAGCATAATTGAACTCCAAGAGAGTTCTGGCCATCATATTTAAAGGGACAGCACACCTTTTTAAAGGTCTTCCTTCCATAGGAAATAATGAAGGATAGGGGCACCTTCTTTTGGGGCTCATAGAATTGGACCCCCTGGTCCAATCATTTTGAAACTTGGGGGGTACTTTGGGGAGAGGCACTAGATACTATACTGAAAATTTGGTGCCTTTACCCCAAAACACAGCTCCCCCAGAGCCCCTGAAACCACCAGATAGATCAATTCCCCATTATACCCTATGAGAATCGATCTGCACATAGGGAATAATGAAGTGCTCAGCAGATGTTTCCCTCTCCCCCTCCGTTTCTGGTGACTCTGAAGCAGGGGATTGGCCTCTCTACTCATGAGTTGCTGCCAGCTTCTTCACAGCAACACAGACACACCATCCCAAGAGGAAGCCTTTCAATCGGAGACTGAAGCCTCCGGAGGTGCAAAGGCACATGGTCCTCTGGGGGCGGGGCTTCCCCCCACAGGCCAGCTGACTGTGGGCAGGAAGAAGTCTGGGAAAGCGGAAGAACCCCTGCTGGGACCCAGGGATTGGCAAGCCTACTAGGATTGCCAAGTCCCCCACAGCAGGAAACTGTTTTTGCATGTACAAAGTGCATGTGATGCGATGATGTCACTCGCAAGTGACATCATCACACTGGTGATGTCATGCACCAGCCACTCTAGGAGCTTCTGGGAAAACTTTATGGTTTTCCTGGATGCTCTAGCACTTTTGGGAGGAGGGACTCTATGATACCATAGAGTTTTCCTCCGAAATTGCTAGAGTGTCCAGGACAACCATAGTGTTTTCTCAGAAGCTCCTAGAGTGGCCGGTGTGCTACATTGCCAGCACAAGGACATCACTTGTAAGTGACATCATTGCACTGGTGACATTGGGGGAAGATCTCCCCTGCAGGCTGAATGTGGGCTGGGAATCTCCAGGACAGGAGGACCCCTGCCTGGGCCTGGAACCTGGCAGCCCTAGATGAATCCAATCTTCCAAGAGCTTACAGGGCTCTTCTTAGAGGGCCTACTGTAAGCTCTTGGAGGATTGACTACATCAGGAGTGTGTGGCCTAATATGCAAAAGGGTTCCTGCTACAAAAAAAGCTCTGGGTGAGGCTATGGAAGAAGAAATAGGGTTAGGTAGAGGAAATCAGGTGCCCCAGAAGTCCTTGCAGGCCCCTCACTTGTTTTATTCTAGGGTCATGAATCTAAGAGGTGGATTGTTAAGAATTGTGGTGTATAAAATGTTAGAAAGAGAGAAAGTATGTGTTCTGGGGCTTTCATAAGCTATGACAGTTACTTTTGCAGTTTCCTTGATTTAATAACTTGCTTCAAAAGACTGAATAATTCAACTAGATGATTTCTTGCATTTTAATTTGATAAACTTAAGCCTCATTTTAAATGTGACTTTGAGCACTGTCACCCCTAAACTGTACTGTTGTTGGATTCTGTGAATTTGACATCAGAGATGCTGGTCTCTATGTCTCCAGGCCATGGATATCAGATATGTTCAGTCTTCTTGTGTAGATTTCATAGACCAGGTTTAAATATGATGCTTAGCTTATGGTTATCTGCACAGGTAAGGGTTTTTTAAAAATTATATTTAAATCAGGTTTGTTGAAAGTCAGTTCCTATTCCATCAGACATACATGGAAAACCAGCATGGTGCAGTGGTTGAAGTGTCAGACTAAAGTCAAATCCCTACTCTGCTTGCTGGGTGACCTTGGGTCAGTCACATACTCACAGCCTCACCTGCCTCCCAGGATTGTTGTGAGAATAAAATGGAAGAGAGAACAATGTAAACTGCTGAGAAAGGTGGGAGATAAATAAAGTAAATAAATTCTTGCCATTGCTATTTCTCTGTTTTTGTGAAACTACAAAACTCTTCAGAAGACTCTATGTTGTATCCTAATCTTTTTTTTAATGTACCGTGCTGGATTACAGTACTCTAAAAATAAATAATTCTACCTTTGACAAAATGCTAAGGGCATTACAATGTTGTAATCCAAATAACCACAATAACTACAGGCATAATTATGCCAGTGGAATTAATATTGTTTTCTACTCCCTTTGAGTAATCTTAAAATAGAAGTCTTTGATGGTTAAATTTTAATAGAACAATCAAAGAGTCGTTAATTCCACAGCATGGGGCATCCTTTGTGCACAGTTCTGGGGTTAGGAATGCTCAGGTTTTGCAATGACCTGGTTGCCTAAACATCCCTAGATGATTTGCAGTATTTGTTAAATTAGCTATATATA
The DNA here is from genome assembly GCF_032191835.1 of Heteronotia binoei. Taxonomy (NCBI): domain Eukaryota; kingdom Metazoa; phylum Chordata; class Lepidosauria; order Squamata; family Gekkonidae; genus Heteronotia; species Heteronotia binoei. Next base: position 124,776,463 of record NC_083226.1, on the reverse strand, counting down.
TATATATATATATATATATATATATATATATATATATATATATATATATACAAATTCTTTTCCTGTACAGAGATTTACTCAAGTCAATGAAAAATAAGTGGTTTTAGGAAGTAGTTCTGGCATTCCTAGGTTGAAAACAGCAAGCTCTTGAATATCAGTGTCTCAGAGGTTAATCTCCCTGATCAGCATCTGAAACTCCTTCTCATTCTTATAAGTTTGATGTAGCGGCAGATTGCAAGCTTTCCTTATTATCTCAAATTAGCAGGTGAAAGCACTCCCCCCCCCCCTTTTAAACATCTTTTATTAATGTTAATATGCCAGATTGGACAAATTAAAATGGTTCTGTTCCACATGCTGCCACTACCCACAATCTTACCACATCATTTATTGGTTAAGGAAGCATAAGAAAATGATAGGTGTAGTATATGACTGTAATAAATTTGTTTGAAAACACTGGTATTCCCAACCTAGAATAGATGATGGTTTGGATTATAAGCAGGGCAAGCAGTGTACAACTAGAGGAAGGCAAATTCCTCTTTCCTTTCCTGTCTCTGTAGTCTTCTCTGATGCCCAAAATCATACTTCTTGAGATTGGTGGATCAGAAAGAACACTGAGAGGGGTAATTTGGGAGCCTGAAACAGGTGAGGAAACTCAGTAAAAATTGCTCTCATCCCCCACACTGAGCTACTAAAGGAATGAGTGATGCTTCTCAGCACCATTCCTTCCTCAGTCTACTCTGCTGCTCAGGCAAATGATGGACTATTGTAGATGCCTCATGGTACTCTTCAATCAGCCCTACTTGTGTTCTAGCAATCCATGCTATTCCTTCCAGCCCTAGGTAAACCATAGAAAACACAAAAGTCTAGTGAGACTCTAAAAATTAATAGTATTTATTGCAATAAGAGCTTTTGTGAGTCAAAGCTCACTTTCTATATGTAGAAATCAACCCCCCCTTTCCCACCACATAGAGAAATTACACTTGGGACATCTGTGATGGAATTCACTCTATCTTTAACTCACCTTGTAATCCTCCCATAAGAAGGATTCCAGTTTGAGTTCCCATACAGTTGTTGGAAACTATGGGAGACAAGAGAGGTTCTAGCAGTACCTTAAAGGACAAATCTCATGGCAACCCCTATGCCATAAATAATTGTAAGACCAAGCTTACTGATAATACTGCAGGACATGAAGCAGGTGAAGCTTGGCTGCTAACAGCAAGTAGCTTATCTCATGTTATTCCAAACAGAAAGGTGGGTAGTCAGCAGCACACCATAAATGCCTGCATTAGACAGGTAGACCTGCTAATAAGCTTCTTTCTGAAATGTTGCCTTTGGCATTACATCAGCCTAGTTCAAACTGTGATGCCTACATTTGCTGGCACAGTGACATCCATGGCTCAAGCAAATCCTCAAATGCATTTCTCCTTTGAAAGGACCTTATCTACAGCCAATATGATTTAGGAGACAGTGCTGGACCAGGATTCTGGAAAACAAGGTTTGGATCCCCACTTCTCTCATAGATGCTCACTAGATGACCTTCACCTCATCACAAACCCTTAGCCTGGTCTGCCTTGCAGGGTTGTTGTGAAAAATGGAGTATGAGAAAATGACGTTTGAGCTGTTCTTTGAGCTGCAGAGAGAAAAGCAAGATATAAATTATTAAAAGTAAATGCATGCCTATCATGACTGATAAAATATATTTGATCTTTATAAAATGTTTCTGTGACAGCATTGATGAACACATCATAAGAAAAGGGAAAATGACTGAGGCTTTTTTCAGTCTCTGTTAAAAAAGAACAAAATTCATCTAGACCTGGCAGATCTAAAGAATTGAAGGTATATGTCCTATTTGCCTTGGAGAGGTATGTGTAAGTAATTAAATTGGCATTGGCAGAACAACTCCAGATTATCTTGGAATAGATGGGTATTCTGGACTGATACTAATCTAGTTTTAGAACAAGGTCTGGAATTGTAGTCTTACATATTCCCCTAGCAATATGTAAGGCAATGGCATTTGACACCACAGATCATAAAACCCCTCAGGACTGCCTGAGATGGTTGGGAATTGGAGCACCACATTATGACAGCTCTACTCCTACCTAACAGATACTGACCGGTTGAATTACATCTAGTTTGTCCCATGGGATTTTGTCCTGTAGAGAGATATTTACCCACTTGTTGTGATGATAAAAACAGAAGAAGGGAAGAACAATATTATAAGCTGCTTTCAGTCCCCATTGGAGAGAAAAGTATGGTATAAATAATATCTAATTAAATAAATACTAAATTGTCTAGTGTAATTCTCATATCCAAACAACAATGACACTGTGAGAGGCTTCAGGCAAAGAATGCATTCTTGTGCTTGGGAATTTGTCTCTTTATTCTGTACAACAGGGACAATGGTTAATGTATGTAAGCAAAGACAACAGAGAAAGACTTCCCAGAGGAGGTGGTGTAGAGTTTGGTCACTCATCAAATTTCTCTAAATCTTTTCCTGATTTTAAACATAACTCTATGACTTTATCTTTCAGTGCAAGCTAGATGGATTTGAGCTTTTTTAAAAAATCCACCAATTCATCAAATTGTGCTCCAAATCTGATTTTTATGAAAATGACTTAACATGAATACAATAGAATAGGAAGTATAACTCTGCTGTACTAAAATTGTTAAAATGAGTGACATAAGGATTGTGTAAGACACAGTTTGCACCATTTAAAAAACTTGATTATTACTGATATTATTAATAATAATGGCAATACTATAATAAATATAATTCTAAATACTAATAATCATAATTATTAATAATAATCAACAATTAGTGGAATGTTTCAAAGAGACAACAGTAGGATAAAAATGCATTCCCAGCTGTAGACCCAGAGACATTCACCCAACTTTCATGAGACAGGCAATGATATCTCTAAGGGAGGTTTTCAAGCTGTTCTGCCTACTACATGAGAGCCAAAGTAGATGTTTTGTGGATAATCTAAGATGAGGAATGACTCATTTTTTAAAAAGCAAATATCTGGAGTTGAATATTTTATTAAGGTGGCATAATCTTTACATGTAGCATTGTCTCCTGCTTTGACAGTGTCACCCCATACAGAGCTACACCCTCCCAAGCCCATCAATGGGTTTAGAAGAGTGTAACCCTGCTTGAGATGGCACTGTAAATCATTCACACACACTTGTGTACACATTCGTGCACTCATGTAGACTTACACCATGGCAAACCATTCCTAGTTCTGCTATCATTTTAAAAAAAGTACCAATGTATTCAGGGATTACATATCCCAGACTAGAGAATCTACCTTTATTAATATTAAAAAGTGAGCCAAAAGAAATGCATCCCATCTGCACAAAAGCTTCTGTAAGAATAACAGTTTGATTACGTAGCTCTAAATTCACAGAAAGGAGGTTGAACAGATATGCCCTTGAGCAGCTGCAAAAGCTTGAAGGATCAGCCCTCTAAACTGGAAGTTCGCAATGCAGACTCTGCCTCACTACATGTGAGTTAAGAAGCTACTACTTGGCTCATATGTGGTATGGCAGAGTCTGCTTTGTGACCCTCTGATTTAGGAGGCTGATCCTAACTGTGTGTTTCTCATTAACCTATTGCAGCCAAATAAAGCTGCATTACATGGTGTGAGATCAGTGGTTGCATCTAGCCTAGTGCTGTTTTCTGTGACTAGCAGCAGTAGACTTCCAAGGCCTCAGGCAGAGGAAATACTGGTTATTAAAATTATACATGCAAAGCATGTATAATATAATATTGAGCTATTTGCCTCTCTATCCACCCCCCCATTTTTTTTTATATGTACCAGTCAGATCTACCTTAGCAAGGCAGGCTGCAGTTATATATGTAGTCTAGAAATGATGCAGTACATATCCAAATTCACCTCATTTATTTTGTTTACATTGTAATGCATCAAATCTTTTTAAAAAATTATGTCTGCTGGTAAGCAATATCATAAATATAACCACATCTCTATAGAAATATTTCTGCTAGTCAAGTGTCTGAAAATAGGTGTTACAATTAAAATCAAGTAACTTTCTCTCAAAGTCATGATGAAAGCATCATGTACTGCATCAATATAATTCACAGTATGGGCCGAATATACTTCTCTTCCAATAAAGACATTTATATGACCAAGCCTTAAGAAGGTGTATTATTCATATTATCAGACCATCTCTTTAATCAGCAGTAACCTACAAACATCCAGGCATTCACATTTCTAAACCTCCCATCCTAGGCCCTCAGAGGAGGTTACAGTTTAAAAGCAAGTGAATTCCAGGTATTTTGAAATATACTTGGAGAGTATTTCAGATTTTTACCCTTTAGGATTGGGAATATTTGTAAGAAAAGACAATATAGACAATATAAGAAGATAACACTGTAAGATGATAGGAGAGGAAATAAGATCTGATTCACGCATTCCAAAGTGGTTGCTATCCCAGAAGAGCTAGAGTTCATGCTTTGTGATACCATGCTTCTGATATGCACAAAACAACAGTACATTTGAAGTCCATGCGCTTTAGACATCTATGAGGTCCCTGACTCCTGCCTTCACAGATATGATCAGAAGCACAGTCAAATTAGTCAGTTCATGCTTTTAGAATAACAGGTTTTAATAAATGTCCAATTTGGTTCTACAAGCAGAGGATGGAGGGTGGGGGGAATGTTTTGCATGATAGCTTGTGAGTCAAAGACTTCCCCAGAATCTAGCATTAACCAAATTAGCAATTTTCAAGGGTCATACTTTTAGGGTTCCAACCTTTGATCAATTAGCCAATTAGGTTCATCACTTAACATAGTCTGCTCAGTAAAAAGCTGCCCATAATTAATGAGGCCATGATTATAAAAATTACATGTATTGACAACAACTGTGGGTTGTGAGTGTGTGTCATCTTAAGAGGGGCCCTCGTTTTCTCACACAGAAGAGGGAATAAATCTTAGATGAGGCTTTTGGGCATAAGCCAGTATCCGTTTTTCTTTCAAACTGTTGTCTTATTCAAATTAAATACTTCTGATTTGATCCATTCACTAATAAATTAGAACTTATACAGCTGTTCAAGATTTTTTTTTCAATTGGTAACAGCACTACAACTTTCATAATTTTCTATCCATGGGTTCAAGAATGCCATCTTTCTTGGTTGGCAGGCAGGATACTGAAGTGAACTACAGGGCAGACCCTTTGTGGGCCACAGGTGGATGATGACCCATATGTTGTGCTCCTCAGCCCTATTTTTTTTCTTCTCTTTTTAATCCCTACTTAGTCATACTCTCACCTTCATGGCTTTCAGCAATTATCAGGCTGCTATTGGTTTCTATGATAGCTTTATGAATACACCGGGCCATTTTTTGCTTCAGTAGAAAGCCCAAATTGGCGAACACTAAGATCATTGTCCTCTCAGCTATTTTTCAGCATCTAAATTCTACTCACCCATCAAGCCCCTCCCCCAGTTTTGCAAAAGACAGTTTTAAGATCCTGCTTTTGTCAAACCATTCCTACCATGCAATGTCATCAATTACATTTATTCAAGTACTCTGACTCATACCTAATTGATTCCCCCCCCCCCACACACACGATACGATAGCTGACTTCTGATGACCTCATGGGTTTTCAAGGAAAGAGATGTTCAGAAGTGATTTGCCATTGCCTGCCTCTGCATCATGACCCTGGTATTCCTTGGTGCTCTCCCGTCCAAATACTGATTAGGGCCAATCCTGATTAGTTTCTGAGATCTGACAAGATCGGGCCAGCCTGGGCTATCTAGATCAGGGTTCTAATTGATGTATGTATTAAAAAAAAAACTAATCTCAGCATAGTAACATGCTCATATACAAGCCTATGCATATCTTAAGATACATTTTCAACAATTAACTTGACCAATATGGCCTTGTTTTACATTTCGTTATAGGTTCAGGAAGCAGTCATATTGACCCTTAAATAATTTTTTTTTAAGTTTACATATATTGCATTTGGGGACATAATTTCTATCCAAAGCCAAATTCCAGTATATTTGGGGGAAGAAAATGTCCACAAAACTACTAATGTTTTTGGTGGCAGAAATAATTGACTCTGATAATATCAAAACATCCAGAGCTTGAAGACATTTTCACATAAGGTAGAATTGTGATCCACCCTTTTTGCATATTGAATAACTCTAAACAGTTTTGCGCCTTTGTAAAGCTGTAATTTTTGTTTTTAGTTTGAACAGACAAAAACATTTCTGTGGCCTTTAGAGGTTGCATGTGCTGGGAGGCCTTTCATGGGGCCCTTTTTAAGGCTGGATGACAAAGAGGATACAGAGAAAAGTTGGAGATGTGGCCGTCTCTGAGGTAAGACTGCTTTTGGCAGTTTGTCCAACATTCCTGGGCCTGCAGTAGGTGGGGGCAGGGGAGTCAGTCAATGGGAGGCCAGATACGGTGACTGACATTTGATGGGCCAATAGTGTGTTCCCACAGTAGCTGCTAGAACTAAGGTTGGTTGCCTTTTACTGACAGAATCAGCTTTGCTGGCTTGCAACAGCCACTCAGGCGGAAGACAGGAGCAGACTCAACCAATGGCATGCAAGTACTCTTAATCGATAGTTCGACAGGCCAAAGGCTGATACCCCACAGTCCCACCAAGCCCCAACCAATCAGAACGGTCAGATTTGCCACCACGGCAGGAGAATTTTAGATTGTTCTTGAGCTACTTTTCTCTACATTCTTTCAAAAAAGTACAACCAGGCAAGAAAAACATCCCAAACACTATAATTTAGATTCCTTGAAGCCTAATGGGTATGGAATCAGAAGAGAGCGCTAAGAAATTGAGGCAGAGATAGGATCCAAGCTATTACTGTATCTCTTAAAGGTAAAAACTGTATGTCACAATGGTATATCGCTTGCTGAAGCCTTCTGTACAAGAAATAGATGAGCATATATGTTGTAGTGATAATTTATCTTGGCTTTTGCAGCAAAAGTCCTACCATTTAAAAAATGAGAAAAAAACATACACAAGAATATTTTAAAAATCCTCTGAGGAATCATTCTTCAGTGCCAGATAGAACCCTGAATTTAAAGCCTTACTAACATAATGACAGTACAGATGACTTGACGTTGCTGGCTGAAAAGACATATCTTAATTATGATAAAAATAGTAAATTACCTAAATATTGAGCACATGCACAAGAATATATTGCTAGTGACTAATACATTCTTCTGAAAGCTTGGGTAATTTTTTTAAAAAGTTTCCTCAATTAAAGCTTGCATTGCACTACATGTAATTTTTGTCTGTTTCTGTTTTATATGAAAGGGTCTGAGACTAGCATGGCCCAAGGAGAACCCAAGATATCAACATGGAATTTTCTTACCACCTAGTTCAAATTGCTGCCCATCAGAAAAATGTTAGTATCCCAGTGATATGGCAGTGATATTCATATGGAAACAGGATTCTTAATGTAGTTCTGTTGTGCCAGAGACACAAAAGATAGCAGTTCATGGTGGGTGGAATTCACATTCTTGATAGGTCAACTATCAGAAGATTTAGGACTAGTATTTTCCAATAGCTGTCAGGGTCAACATAGGATGTTTTTACATTCAGTTTGATCCAGAGCTTTAGAATCTTCAAATTGCCTACCACTGTTCCGTTTTAATTATTTTCCTTTTACATTTAAGCGTTTCAATTTGTGTGTGTATGTGGGGGGGGTGTGTGTCTCTGATCAGAGGGCAGCCGGAATACCAGTGCTTAGTTAAATGTATATGATTGCTTGGAAATCCTGTCAACACTGCAAAAAGAATACACATTTAAATTACTAGATGAGGCAAGCAATGATATGTCAAAATTTCAAGTGCTGTCAGTTCTCATGCAAATAATTGCACCTTGTGGTGGCATTTGGAGGAGTCTTTTAAAATGCAGGAAAACTTCTACAATGCAAGTTTGAAATGCCGGTAGAGAAAAGACCACATCAAAACTAGTGTGGAAAAAAACGTTGCAGCAGCAGCTCCAAAACTCATCTCACCAAAGCAAATGTAGATGCTTCAGGCAGCAATGATGCAAAACAGTTGTGAGAATGTTAGGTAATGTAAACAGTGAGTTTCCAATGTGGTGATAGAGAGTTGCAAACTGCCAGTGTAAAAACACCCACAGACAAGATGCTGGGAGGCCAGTGTGTTAAAGGCCAGTAGAAAGTGCTCCAGATCTCTGTTTTAGACTGGCATTGTATGGGGGACTGCAGTGGGGTGGGACGAACATGACCAGCCCAAGAATTTGGGGTGCCCTAGCCTAAGGTGAGGAAGCAACCTCCTCATACTATGGAGAACTGGGAAGCCACTGCTTGTCCTCCATGTCCCCTCCACGCTAGGGGTGTGCAAAAAAAATATTTGGAATTAATCGGATTTGGAAATATACGGGGCCAAAATATTCGGAATACCATATATTTCCAAATACCAGTACTGGAATAGCCGTATATACGGTAGATGTACAGCTATTTCCAAATATATGGCCCCATTATATCCTATGGCCATTGAAATCAATGGCAAAATAGGGTATATTGGAAGCCACCTGGAGGGGAAGGGGTTTGAGGGAGAGCCCCCAAATTTGCAGGGGACCTGCAGGGAACTCTCCCCTATAAACCCCCAAAGTCCCAACAAGATTGGGCCAGGGGATTTCATTCAAGGGGCACCCAAAGAGGGTGCCCCTATCCCATCATTATACTCTATGGGCCATTGAAATCAATGGCAACATAGGGCATAATTAGAGGCTACTGGGAGGCAGGGGGTTTGAGGGAGAGTCCCCAAAACTACAGGGAACTCGCAGGGGACTCTCCCCTACAAAACCCCCAAGTCCCAAAAAGATTGGGCCAGGGGGTCTTTGTCTTTGGGCTCCCCAAAAGGCCCATTGCCACCAATGCTGGGGAAAGCCCTATTAGCCACTTCCTCCACTATAATTGCTGTGGGGAAAGTGGCTCTAGCCAAAGGGGGGTTTGAGGGAGAGGCCCCAAAACTGCAGGGCAGCTTCAGGGGATCCCCCTGGCCCAAAAAGACTGCACCCATCTGTGGGCACCCCAAAAGGAACACTGTTCCAATGGTGAGAAAAAACCAATTAGAGCCACTTCCCCTTCTGTAATTGTCGAGGGAAAAGTAGCTCTGGGGAGCAGGGGGTTTTGAGGAGAGCCCCCCAAACTGCTGTGCAGCTTCAGGGCACTGTCCAACACAAAACCTACAAGGCAAAAAAAAAAAATGGACCAGGGGGTGCAATTCCTGGGGCACCCAAAGTCAAACTAACTTCACACCAGAGAATCTCTATAGAACCCAAATGCACGACATCCATCTATCTACTCTATGAACCCTGCTGGCCTGGAACCAATATAAGCCCAGTTGACAACGTCACTGCCATACAAAACACAATCTGCTCAAGGTCTGTTCTGCAGACCTGGCTGCAGCAAACCCAGATGCCAGCTCTCCAGCCCTGCCCCAAACAACATGGGGAGAGCTGGCCAAGCACAACAAGCATGCTGGTTCTGGGTCTCTCACCGAGATGCCAGCTTCCCTGCCACAGAACACACATTCTACAGATGCCAGCTCTCCAGCCCTGCCCCAAACAGCATGGGAAGAGCTGGCCAAGCACAACAAGCATGCTGGTTCTGGGTCTCTCACACTTCCACTGCTGTTCATCCCCAACATGGGGATGAACAACATGGGGATGAACAACATGGGAAGAGCTGGCCAAGCACAACAAGCATGCTGGTTCTGGGTCTCTCACACTTCCACTGCTGTTCATCACCAACCTCCCCAGCTAAGCAGTATTTCCCACCAGACTCACGCCAAGAAGAGTGTCGAGATTACATTCATCGGGCAGCTCATTGGCCCCTCTGGGAGCAGTAGACCCCTGAGAGCACAGATGGGTGCTGTGATGGTGAAGGACTATCTTTTGGAGCTCAACGAGTTGCAGGAAACTCGAGATGCCAGCTTCCCTGCCACAGAACACACAATCTACAGATGCCAGTTCTCCAGCCCTACCCCAAACAACACAACTCTCAAATAAGAGAAGCAGTGAACCACACCTAGCTCCATATCATTCTGTATCTGACACAAAGCAAGAAGCATTTAGACTTACCTTGAGTGATGGATGGTTGGCTGGTCCAGACTCTTTTGCGTTACCCAGGGTGCACCACAAGGAGGCGAGCCAGAATTGCACCCCAAATCAGGAAGATCACTGGGAGAGCCTCAGATTGTGTGAGAGGAAGGGAACCATTCCTTCTCTCTCAGCTCAGCAGCAACACACCAGCTATCACTGTCCCATTAGAAGGACCTCAGCATTGGTATGGCTGCTGGCTGCCTGTCATCATCACTGGCACCTCCCTCTTTCTTTCTCCTGCTCCTGAAAAAAAAAACTGGGTTATCCTGGCTGGGCCTGTGGGTGCTGTTGTTTACAGTTGGGGGCTGCAATGGCCCTTTCAGTATTATTAGGCATGTGTGGATGGGGACTGGGGAAATTTGGATTGCTTTGCAGATTTTAAATCAGCATTCACTTTTGGTTTGGGGATGGATGAGGGGTGGGGGGGTGCACTGCCAATAAATTTGTGAGTGAGTTTTTGGGCTGTCTTTGGACTCTAGTTTATGTTTAGTGGGAGAGCATTTTACAACCACCTTCCAAGCGTGGGCCAAGAGAGGATGCAGGCACAAGTAGGTGCTAACTTCATTCACTCTCAAAGTCTACATTCGGGGTGCCAAACAGAGGCAAGTTGACCTCCAGAAAGACCAACTGCTCAACTGTCCAGGGTTGCAGGTGATTGCAATGTGGACAGACAATGTTGCCCATATGTGAAAAGTTGCACTCGCTCTGCATGCTCGTTGATGGGCATGAGAGAAACACCTTGGCCACGGAGGAAAGGGCCGGCCAGACCCCCTCTTTTGCGACCCAGTAGTCCAAATGATAAGTTTCCTGCAACTCGTTGAGCTCCAAAAGATAGTCCTTCACCATCGCAGCACCCATCTGTGCTCTCAGGGGTCTACTGCTCCCAGAGGGGCCAATGAGCTGCCCGATGAATGTAATCTCGACACTCTTCTTGGCGTGAGTCTGGTGGGAAATACTGCTTAGCTGGGGAGGTTGGGGATGAACAGCAGTGGAAGTGGCAGATGAGCTGCTTTCACCCCCCTTCTCCTCAGCAACCGGCACTGGGCCCGCCATGACTCTGCAGCGCTCGACCTTCTGGGAGAGCTCGTCTCGCCAGCAATTGAGCTTGTTGGCTTGCTCAGCGATGGTACCCTTAAGGCACGAGTCTAACATGGTCACCATCATGTAGACCTTATCCTGGGTGAAAGTCTGAAAGCGGGCCTCAAGCCCTTCTTGCAGCCTAACAACCAGGGTGTGCACTGCTGGAAGAACATCTGCACGGTCATGAGCTGGCACTAGAAGCAAGTCTAAAGACAGCCTCACGGGCCATGTGGACCATGGGGATGACCAGTGCGATGCTCGACGTGGCAGACAAGAGGATTTCTGTGTGGGTCTTGAAGGGCCCAAGAACCTCCTCTTGGGTGAGACAGTTCTCATCCCAAAAGATCCTCGTCTCAGAGACAAAGGCATCCAGGGCTGCTCTCTGCTTCACCATGCGCTCCAGCATGGCACAGGTGGAGTTCCAGTGTGTGCTGACGTCACCAATCAGGCAGTGCCCTGGCATGCCTGAAAGTGTCTGTTTCTCACGCAGCAGATACGCAGCAGATGCATGAGAAGTGACCAATGATGTGCCAACACTCCTGGAGCAGAAGTCGGTACTCATGGGTCGCAGCTAGATACCGATGATCCTGGCTTTTCATCTGGCCCAATGTGCCCTTAACCACGAGGTGGAGAATGCAAGGAAGGCATTTTAGGCCCTGACGCTGGACAGCTGCCTTGATGTTGGAGCCACCATCAGTTACCATGAAGCCTGTGGCAATGTCCCCACCGCCTACCCAGCCCTCTAACTGCCGTGAGAGGATGGCTCTGAGAGTGTCCGCCATGTGCAGCGCGTCGACTGCTTTGGCGTGCAGCAAGGCCCAGAGATAGCCAGTCTGCCAGCCCTGACCCTGCTACCGCTACCGCTACTGCCACCCACACCCTGCAGCTCACTGGGTTGCTACCAATGTGCAGTCAGGGAGAGATACCCCTCGAACGCATGTCGGGAGCTCCAGATATCTGAGGTGAAATGAACAGTTCCCCCGGCAGCACGGGACAAATTCTCCTTCACCACAGATCTGGTCGCCCTGAAAACAGATGGCACAATGGTCCTCCTAATGGTGGTTCTAGCAGGAACTTTGTACCAGGGCGCCAGGTACTCGAGCAACCCTAGCACACCAGAATTCTCAACCACTGAAAATGGAAGCCCGTGGGCGACCAACCTGGCAAGATCCCAGGCAAGGTTCCTCCTGCTGTACCTGATTCCCCCTCTTGGCACACAGGTACCACCCCCACCAAACATCTCAGGCAGAGATGGCTGGTGTTCCTGCTTTGTCGTGGAACTCTCCTGGAGAGCTCTGGAGGTAGTTGTGATGGGACGGACCTCCTGGCTGGGTGGTGTTGGCCGCTTGGGCACCCCAGCACCAGCCTGCGTCTCCCCCTTAAGAAGCACTGCCTGGTGGTGCTTCCGCAGGTGGTTCTGCATCCCCCCCCAGAGTCAGGTGGGCAGGGTCCCACCCATGACTGACTTGGGCCCTGCACAGCTGGCACTGTGCATAGCGTGGATCCTTTGTAAATCAGAAATGCTTCCAGACTTCGGAGATGTATGGATGCCCAAGCTGACCAGCAGTGAGGTGCTTGGGACATTGTGTCTTGGGGTGGCAGGAAGGGCTGGCTGCCAGGGGGAAGTGGGTGGAGATGGAGGCACCTCGTGTGTCTCCATTTCTTCCCCCTCCATCCCATGTGGCCTCCCCTCCTGGCCATCCCCTGAAGGACTGCTGGTGCCTGAAGGAACCGAAGAAGGGGGCTGGTCCTTCTCAACCAGCTTCTCCTCCAGCTCCTGCATGACACTCTGCACCCTCCTTGGGGTGATCATTTTGGACAGAAAACTGTCCCCAAAGCTCATCTCCAAGGAGGGCTGCTCTTGCTGCCCCTCCTCCGGCTGCTGAGGCCAAGTGATATCAGCTGGAGGAGAGACTGCCCAAGCAGCAGACACCTGCTCAGTGCCAGCACCTAATGGCACCTCTGCTGGGGGCGCCCCAGCAGCAGCCTTGATGAAGGGCCCAAGGCAAGCCTTCTTTTTCATCACACTCCAGCCAGAGGTCAAAGTGCTGGAAGGCAGCTGTGGAGTGGCCCTACGCACAGGTGGGGGGAAAACCTGGGTCCTCCCCCTCCCCTCCACCTCTCTAGTCTTCTCTTTTGCCTTGCCCCCAGGGCCCTTCTTCTGCTGCCTGTCACTCATGTCACCCTTGGCCAGTCTCACACAACCTGAACTGAGAGTGGGTTATTTTACAAACCTAACTCACTACACTGTACCCTGAACCAACAGGTGCCCTGACTTCTTTTTAAAAACCCTCCCACCAAAACTTATTTGCTTGTTTTTTTGGTCCCTAACCTGTCCTTCTTTGGGTTGGGGTAGTAGTAGTCTGGTAAAATTTAGGAGACTAGGTGATCCTGCCTCTACCTGGCTACAGTTTTTAAAAGGCTACCTTGAGATGAAGGCAATCCTTGTTATATTTTCCTAGTTAAACTTCTCCTAATTAGATCCTGGGACAAACCGGATTTCCTTGCGAACTAGAAATCAGGTGTCCCCTATAACTAGAGAGAAGCTGTGGTTTACCCTATGGAAGTCTAAGGATGCACCAGCTTTCAGTGGCTGAAAGCAAGATGCACTGCAACCTTAGTCTCTTTAAAAGGGAGCCTGATATGGCCTAGTAGTCACACTGCCTTTTATGAGAAACCTAAAATCTTTTTAAATTGCCCCTGTCTGGCCTAGTTGAATTTTGAAAGAAGATAAAGCCCTAAACTGGATTAATTTTTTTAAAAATTTCAAAAAACATAATCTTTAAAAACACCCTTATTAGTGGGGCAGCCTATTTAGTGGGCCTAGCCAGACCAAAAGCATCTTCAGACTCCAAAAATAACTCTATAAAAACATGAAAGTGACCCATCCCACACAGCCCACACACCAACCCCCTCATACCAACCAGGGGTAATAAAAAACCCCAAAACGTGACAGAAAGAAACTTAACTTTAAAGCCCCCCACCCCCTCAAAAAACCAGAACCAGGAAAAGGGACAACAGGACAGGATGCAAAACCAACAACAACAGATCCAAATCACTGAGAAAAGGCCAACAAACTCAACTGTTAAAAAAATAACCTTTTTAACAATGAAAATTAGGCCAAACAGCTCCCCCCCTCCCCCAGGAACCAGAAGACAAAAGGAACAACAGCAGCACAACACAGCAGCAACAAATCAAACACAGAATCCTTTTAAAACAGTAAAAAACTTGACTTTTAACAATACAGGAACTTTACCAACCCCTCACCCCCCAAAAAACTTGACCCTAACCCCACGAAATCCAAGTCACCCAAATCAGGAAAAGTAAAAGGACACTGCACTTTTAAAAGTCTTCTCACTAAAGTAAGATATAGGCAAATTGGCAACCCCCCCACCCCCAGCAGAACCCCATAACCCTAACCCCAAATAAGCTACCCAGTACCCACCCACCCAAATCTGGATAAGTAAAGGGACTCTGAGTCTTAAAAAGTCCTTTTACTAACTAAAATAAAAACAAGAACCCCAAGACTGTCTTACCTTAGATGACTTCTCTTCTCCAGGCAGGTCAGGCAAGGCTGAGAGAGAGCAGCAGCAGCAGCTGAGGCCAAGGGCCAGTGCAACACAATCTCTCTCTCACACCAACACCAACACAGCAGCCATGGAATGGAGTCCAGCCAGGCAGACTCCTTAAAAAGGTTCTCTGGCCCTACACAGAGCAGTTTCAAAAAATACCACTGCTCTGTGATTGGCCAGACAACAGTGCTTACCTGGATACCCAAGTAAACAAAAGAACAACAATGTTGCTGATGGCTGGGGGATTAGCCCAGCCATCAGCTACACAACAGAGGCGGGAAAAGGCTCCCAAAGGTGGGAAAGGAGGCAAGCAACTCCCCTGAGGCTGCAGCAGCCCCTTGCTGCCTTTTCTATGAACTTCTGTATACTTCCGAATATTGATTCGGAAGTATGCGTGGAGCTGTATATAGCTCCCGTATAATGGCTTCCAATTGGATTCGGAAGTATACAGTGCCGTATACTTCAGGGGTGATTTGGAGGTTTTTTCAATTTGGCCGAAACGAATGCACACTCCTACTCCACACCACAAGAAGATGCTGTCTGCCCTCCTTGCTCCTCCAATTTTGGCACTGCTGTATGAACTGGAATAATTTCTGTTTCTATCGTTAAATATTCTA
Source organism: Heteronotia binoei (assembly GCF_032191835.1). Taxonomy (NCBI): domain Eukaryota; kingdom Metazoa; phylum Chordata; class Lepidosauria; order Squamata; family Gekkonidae; genus Heteronotia; species Heteronotia binoei. Next base: position 124,761,073 of record NC_083226.1, on the reverse strand, counting down.
AGCAGCTTCATCTAGAAAAAGTAAAAATACATATCCACCTATGTCAGTAAACAAAGAGGAAAATAGATTCATATGGAACATAATCCCCATGTAAATGGGAAAGATCAGGCCACAAATTATTTCAAAAGTGCAATATCCTTAGGGAGCCTTTGTTTTGACTCCACAGACAATTGATACTAGAGCAGCAGCAACCTTAGTGTGAAGAATGTTTCCAGTGCAGAACCGCATTTAAAAGGAAGAAAGACAAGATATTAAATGCCTTCCATTTTTCCTTTGAAGACTAATTAGAGCAAGTATGTATGAGAAGGGTGTCAGTCAAGATTTTTCTTCCCATCCCTTTGTTTTTTAGACCTCTACTAATTCTGGTGGTGATCCAGTTAAAGATCTCCCAGCTTTTCACCTCTTTTAACCCTTGAAACTTCTGAGTGAAGCCTTAGCATCAGTTAACTGTTCAGTAGGGCAGAAACTGGTGGATGTGTATGATTATTCAGATGATGCCACACCCTATACACAGCTACTATCTAGGTCGGCTTTTACAGACTACTGATTTATGATTACTAAACGAATGGATCCGCCAAAATGACTTTGCCTAGGGACCCTCGCGATCATGTAAACTGACAGAAATAGCGCCAGGAACATCACTGTTACTGTCAAATTATGTCAAATGTGAATTTTAGAATTGTTTTGGATAATGTTGATTTTAAAGTCTTGTATATTTATTATAGTGTATATTTTATGGATTTTGTTAGCCGCCCTGAGCCTGCTTAGGCAGGGAGGGCGGGATATAAATAAAATTTTATTTTATTATTATTATTATCATCATCATCATCTCATCTGATTGCTAACAGGGGTTGAAGGCTTGTGTTCTTCAATCCCAGAGAGAATTTGAGCACACGCTCTGCTTTTGGTTCTTTGACTTGTAAACCATGGATCAGGATATTTCACAAAAGCAATTCTCCATGATATTACAGGGGTACATAAATGTTATCCCCCGGTTGTATCAGATGTGACTTAGTAATATGGTCTCTCTGATTTGGAACACACCAGCTCAATTAGTTGTTAAACTGTCCTGAGCCATAGCATTTTATGTACCTGTACACAGAGGATAAAATGAAGAAAGAACACCTTGATCATTTCTCCTAAATCCGTGTCCAAGAAATGTCAGCCTTTTATGAGTTCCTAGATGAATAACACCCTTTTTCTGTGATAACATCATTACAACTATTAAGCTGTTTCTTGTTGCAATTAAGCATTTTTTAAAAAGCAATTTTGCTCTGCATTTTGGTTCATGGCTGATGAGTACCATGCTGAGTTTCAAAAGAATCACAAAATGTAGAGCAAATCTCAGCTGCGCCTGGCTATTCAGAAAGAGATTTATGTCATTTCCTCCCAAAACAGTAAGCTGGCCCACGAGTGCTTGATAATGAAGATTTATCTGGAAACGTGGCTCTGTAGAGAGTTTACCCTTTTCAAGTCAATCTGGTTTGAATTTGCTTGCTTTGAAATCTCAGTGTAGAAGTTAAAGTGATTACCTTGATAGAATAAAAATCTACTGCCAAATCTTTATGATTCTCAATCAAAATAAAAAGCAGCTACTTCTAAAGGAATTTCCCCTTGAGACTAGTATCTTTGACTTCATCGAACAAAACAGCAAAAATCTTACTAACTTTTAGTCTGATACTTAAAAGTAGATTGCAGTAGGGCATTGAATTTGAGTGGGCACATGCACCCACTAATCTTTGTTGAATCCCTTTGATCTTCATGTGCATGAACATTTTAGTGCATGCTTGGAACAAGCAAAATATTTATGTGAGTACTCCAGAACACTGAAAGGGCCACATAGGAGACAAAGGAGGGGGAAAGCAAAGGAAGAGCAAGTATTTCATGAGAACAGCTGGATTTATTTATTCAAAGTGCAGAAGGATGGAATTTCAAGTACCTTCTTTTAAACATATGGGCTGGGCAGGGCCTTTTTTGTAGCAGGAACTCCTTTGCATATTAGTCCCCACAACCCTGATATAGCCAATTCTCCAAGAGATTACAGGGTTTAGTACAGGGCCTACTATAAACTCCAGGAGGACTGGCTACATCAGGGGTGTGTGGCCTAATATGCAAAGGAGTTCCTACTATAAAAAAAAGCCCTGAGGCTAGGTACAGACAGGCAGCTCCATGTGGGTGGGAGTTGAGTTGTCTCAAATTGCACCACCCCAAAATGGAGTGGACAAATCCCATTCACACACTCCCACATGAGGCATCTGTATATTGCATGGGGTTGCTTTGGCACATTCACATGGTTGTTGTGTGCCATCCCCTTAGAGTAGTTTGGGTTTATTCTTTTCCTTTCATTTTTAGTGGTCATGTACTCATATGCTCATGCACTCTGTAGCAGTGATTTTTTAAAAAAGAATACCAGTGAGTGCCTAGAGCAGATTAGCAGATTTACACCGCCAATCAGCCTTGCTTGCGAGTTCCTGCAGTCAGACACCAGGAAACATTGGAGGGGGGTGGGAGAAGATTTTACTACCACTTTTCTACTGGTAGCTATTTGATCCATCTCAGAGACATTGGAGGATGGGTTGAGTGCATGAGCAGAATGGGTGGCAGCTGTGCCCGTCTGACCTTGACTTTTTAATCCACCCGGGGAAAATGGCAGCTCAAACTGGCCATCTGAATTCAGCCATATTTAAAAACCTGTGTACATTTTGTTTGGGATGGGTGGAAATGCCCCTTTCCCCCCTTGTGTTTCCATATGTTCTAATTTTGAATAGTTGCTGTCCACCTTTTTTTGGTTGCTGGTATTGATGATTTGTTTGCTATTTTGACACAACTGATGCATAACGAGCAATGACAATTTTATGGAAGAACAAAATGAAGTATGTGCACAAGAAAAATTCATAATATGGAAACAGAAAATTATATGAAATTAAAGAGACAAGGGACTGATTTATGCCATGAAAACTAGAATTAAAAAATGGGGATATTTGGATTCAGCCAACAAGTTTATGAAATTCAATAAAACCCTTACTATCCTTCTTTTGGCATCTCCTGTTCTTAGACCAAAGTCTTGAACAATAAAACTTAAATAAACTTAAAATACTTAAACTTAAATAAAATGCATGTCTAAAAACACCTCCTTCGACATTTTTCTGCAGCCTCTAGAAATCGAGCAACAAAAGAAGTACATTGGGAATCAGAATCCTAAGAGGAACTGGACCTTTTGCTTCCATGTTGCTATGGGAAGCACTGTCTCTTTATCAAGCATTGTCCATTTATCAAGGCATAATCCATTTTAGTCTATGCTGGCACACAGGACATTGCAGGAGAATATGTACAAGAGACTCCACTAACTGGAGGGGACAAGGACATAACCAATCTGAAAAAGGGATTCTTAGCAGTGTTAATATTATGAAAGCCAAGCAGTTTCTAAGCACATGCTGGGAAAGTGAAAGTAACAGATCTGCCAGGTAGATCATCTAAGTGACAGAAGGTGGCTGGTTGCCAGATTGCATCAGCCTGGACAATGTCAGCATGACTCAGCAGCAAGCTGATTGGTTACCTGGGTGGATGGATTGTATAAATGTACAAAGACACTTTACTGTGTGTGGGTTATGTATGGTGGACTTGCAGCAGAGCATTCTGTTGGTTTGGAGAGTGGAGGTGTAAATAAATTTGTGCAAGCCTTCATTCTTTGCGTCACCTAAGACCACCCTCACTAAACACAGGCGCATCAACAAGCAGATGACTCAGCAATACAATTGAAAAGGAGCAATTGAATCATAAATGCATAAATGTTCTACAAAACTTTGGGCTAACCAAGGAATCTAAATAAGAAGGGAGTCTACCCTTAGATGAAGGGCCCAAGGCAAGCAGAGAACATGTTCTCTGAGCACCAAAATAAGTATAACTTTTATCTTTGGCATAAATCATTTTGGTCACATGATAACACCCCTACTAGGAAGACTTATTGGTTAAAACATTTCCAAACATTTGTACATGGGTATATAAACAAATATGTAGATAAGCTATTACATCTACATGTTTCATGTTTATTTGGTTTTTTTTCTGGGAAACATCAGACTAGGTGTTGTGTTTGCAGAAGCAGATCTAATGAATAGAGCTACCCTTGCTCACTGTAGCAGGTCAGCCATCATTCTGTTTGGTGTAATGGTTAAATGTGTGGATTCTTATCTGGGAGAACTGGGTTTGATTTCCCACTCCTCCACATACACCTGCTGATGTGACCTTGAGTCAGCCACAAATTTTCTCAGGGCTGTTCTGCTTAAGAGCACTTCTGGGAGAGCTCTCTCAATTCCACCTACCCCACAGGGTGTCTGTTGTGGGGAGGGGAAGGGGAAGGAAATTTGTAAGCCACTATGAGACTCCTTTGGCTAGCGAAGGGAGGGGTATAAATCCAATCCCCTCCTCTTCCTTCTCTTCTTCTTCCTCTACTTCTTCTTCTTCTGTTGACTGCATATAGACATGTATCTGTTCTGCTGTAAGATGGTGATTTTGTTGTTTAATCTCCTGGAACTACAGAAATTCCAAACAATTCATCTTGGAAGCTCCAGAACTCCACTACTGAGCAATGTTTCTCTGTTCATGTTACGGTAATGAATCTGAAAGACAAATGAATTACTTTATTATTTAATGTATTGATTGTGGTCAGATATAATTGTATTAGCTGGACATAATATATATGTGGAGCACTACACTGCTGTTATGGACAGGCTTACTGCAAATGCTACTTTATCAAGAGTTTCTTAATCTACATTTTCAAGTGTTTAAGATTTAACTTGCATGAATATTTGAACACATATTATTTGAGAGCCTCTCATTTTGATTTGAAAACTATGCTCCAAAGCACAAACTTCTAAACGTGAAATTGGCAGTGAGATTTTTAATACCCTTATTCACCTTTTTAAAAATTCCTGGAATTTATGAACTTTTTGAACTTTGTTATAGCAAGCATGATCTGTGAATGGCAATATGTTTCTTGAACTTCCCTACAATCATTGCTATTTTTTTTAAAAAAATAATCTTATTCATGATTTTATTCAAGTGAATTCTTCCCTATAGAAGATTCATTCAGAAGGCCAAGAAAACTACAACTTCAGGAAGAGTTGTAGGGGAGCTCTTCGCTGCCCAGCTGCTTTTCATTTAAAACCCTGCTTTCTGCTCTTGGTGAACTGCCATGAATTGTATCAAAATTCATTAAAGTTTGTGGCAATTTTCCAGTTCACAAATACTGCTTCATGAACCACAAACCAGTCAAAATTCATGATGAACTTTAGTTCATCAGTTCCTTTGTGCCTATTCTTAATCATGAGTTTAGTGCAAGGGTGGCCAAACTGTGGCTCTTTCACACATATTGTGTGGCTCTCGAAGCCCCCCCCACTCACCCAAACACCACCATCAGATGACTTGGAGAAGCTAGCCGGTGGCTTGGAAAATGCATTTAAAGTTGCTTTCTTTCCACCTCTCCTTTCCCATCTATTTGCTTCCCTATCTGTCTCGTAGCTCTCAAACATCTGGCTCTTATGGTTAAGGAAGTTTGGCCACCTGTGGTTTAGTGTAACTTCTAACAACCTTTGAGACTCTTTATGTGTTTAACTGGCTGATTTAGAAAGAGCAAGTACATAGTCTGGGGATACTGTTGGATCCTGGCCTACATTTGGAAGATCAGTATCTTCTGTGTCACATAGTGCCTTTTATCAGCTCTGATGTCCCCCAGATATAGCTATTGCCAGGGCTTTTTTTGTAGAAGAAGCCCAGCAGGAGCTCATTTGCATATTAGGCCAAACACCCTGAGGACACTATTGTTTCACGCAGGGCTTTTTTGTAGAAAAAGCCCAACAGGATCATATTTGCATATTAGGCCACATATCCCTGACACCAAGCCAGCTGGAACTGTGTTCCTGTTTGTTCCTGCTCAAAAAGAGCCCTGGCCATTGCTAAAAAAGTGTGTTATCAGGCCACAGTGATCCATAGTCTGATCATACTCAACTTAGTTTACTGTACTATAGGGCAACTGAAAGGGGAGCACTGGGGGGATAAAATTCCTGAAGCCCAAATCAGTTGGAGGGCCAGATTCATGGAGCATTCAGAATGCATCATAATTTATTTCTAAATTAGTTCTGTGCTGCAGCCACTAGGATCACAAGGAAGGCTGAGTGAAGTAAACAGCAGTAGCGCTGAGTATCTGCTGGCAGTGCCTTTCTGCAATTTTACTACAAGGAGTAAGCTTGCATATCCTGCTAAACTGGTATATCCTGCTAAACCCATCAACCAAGCCAGCATTGGAGCAAAGCAAGACCAGCCAACACAGCTCATGGCTGCTACAGAATGACTGTATAATCAGGATGACCAGAATGACCAGGATGCAGTCTCCTAATGTGGTTGTAATAGCTAGCAATCTATGGTTTCCTTCTTCCTTTTCTTCTACACCCACAGTTTTATCTGCTTAGTGAGATCTTGCAAATGTTAGTTTGTTGTAGAAAATAAAACAATTATTCCTCTTTTCTACACTTTCCTCCTTTCTACACTTTGTTTTGTTTTCTTCATTTATATCTCCCATTCATCTACTTTTTCCTTCCCCCCCCACCCAATTTGTCGGTCTAAACTCCTGCTCTGGCTGGCATGTTAGAACATACGTAATAGTAGTAAAGCAGCAAACCCTTGTTTATATTATGAACCGAAGGGGGGATTTAATATCTTCCTGTGATCTATCAAATTAGTAAAAGGGTGTTTCACATCCCCCTTACAAGCATAGTAATGGAATGTTATTAGGGTTTGTAGAATCTTTCGGGCTCAAGTGCCGTGTTCTACTGAAAAAAGTTTTCCTTCCAGATGTTTCGTTCTCAGCTGTGGAGAACATCCTCAGTGGCGTTGCAGCCAGAGCAGGCGCTCTGACCTTCTTGGCTGCTGTGGGTGTAGAAGAAAAGGAAAAAGGAAACCATCGGCTCACCTACCTATGCCATAGCCAAATACTTGACCGGCCTTCTTCAACCCCTTGTGGGCAACACTACCTCTTACGTCAGGGACTCATCACATTTTTTGGAAAAAATCAAACCCCTAAAACTCCAACCCAGTGATCTTTTAGTAAGCTTCGATGTCATCTCGTTGTTCACCATGGTTCCCATCAAAGAAACCCTTGTTCAACTACAACACGTCTTTCCTGATGACATCACTGCCCTATTCCACCATGTGCTCACCACTACCTACTTCGAATGGAACAATAACTTTTATGAACAGATCGATGGAGTTGCCATGGGAAGCCCCCTTAGCCCTGTCATCGCTAACTTTTACATGGAAACTGTAATGTACTGGGAGACGAGACGTGGTGAAAGCATAGGTCTTTATTGGCTGGTACATCACACGCAACACCGAACACGCGGCCGGGTCCGCTAATATATACATGCCTCCCGGAACATCCCCTTCGCTGGCCAGCCCAATCCTGGCCAGTTAAACTTCCCGCCCTTGGTCAGGATTGGCGGTGGCTTTTCCCGCGCTGCGCACGGCGACCCGAGGGTGGCTCGGGTCGCGCGGCGCTTGCGCTGAGTCCGATACACTACACTCCTCCCCTCCTAGTTTAAACTACATAGTCCTGTAGGTACGCTGGCGTCCTGCGTTCCCGTGTTGATCTCCTCGGGGTTGCCGTTGGTGTGGGGCCCGATCCCAACGTGGGTGGCGCCGTTTCTGGCTGTTGCCGGCCCGGGTCGGGTGCTGGCTCCGGTTCTGGTCCCGCGGCTGCGGGGGCCTCGTACGTGGGTAGCTCCTGTATTGGCGGGGCCCCTTCTGGCGGTTCCGTTGCTGGCGGTTCCCTACTCTCTGCCTCTTCTGCCTCCTCGGGTAGGGTGTGGCGGCGCAGCTGGTCGATGTGCCGCCTCAGCACCTGGCCTCCGGCGGTGGTTACCTCGTATGACCGGGAGCCTGTCACCCTCAGAACCCTTCCCGCCAACCACTCGGGGCCGCTTGCGAAGTTTTTCGCATACACTGGGTCGCCCGGAAAGAATCCTCTCACTGCTTCCCGGACCTCGGGGGACCCGCGGACATCCGGCGCCCGGTCCGGGTGTAGCCTATCTAGACGAGTGGTCAGTTTCCTCCCCATGAGCAGTTCTGCGGGGCTGAAACCGGTTACAGGGTTTGGGGTGATCCTGTTGTGGAACAGGAATGCTGAGAGGCGGTGGTCCCAATCCCCATGTACTATACGGCCAAGGGCCTCTTTGGTGGTCCGCACCATGCGCTCCGCCTGGCCGTTGGTGGCTGGATGGAACGGGGCGGACCTTATGTGCCTTATGAGGTACCGGTCGGTGAACTCCCGGAATTCCCGGGAGGTGAATGCCGTGCCGTTGTCCGTCACCAGGGTGTCAGGGATCCCGTGTGTGCAGAGGACCCTTCTGAGCGCCCTGACTGCTGCTGCGGTGGAGGTCGAGGCCACCGGGATTACCTCTAGCCATTTAGTATATGCGTCCACGAGTATAAAGAAGATCTGGCCCTGATACGGCCCCGCGAAATCCACATGGAGGCGGGACCACGGCCGCCCGTTCGACTCCCACCTGTGGACCGGGGCGGACGGCGGATTGGGTCTGGACTCCTGGCATGGTTGGCACCTTCTTACCCACCCCTCTATTTCCTCATCCATGCCCGGCCACCACACGTAGCTCCGGGCCAGGGCTTTCATTCTCACGATGCCCGGGTGGGTCTCGTGGAGATCCTCCAATACCTGTCTGCGCAGGGGGGGGGGGCACCACTACCCGGCTCCCCCAGAGTATGCACCCCTTGTGTGTCGATAGCTCGTCCTTCCTGGACGCGAACGGCCGAAATGCTTCTTCCACCTTGCCCGAGGGCCACCCCCTTCCCACCCAGTCCCTGACCCGTGCGAGGATGCGGTCTCTCCCAGTCGCCCGAGCCACCTCGTCCGCGTGCAGTGGGCGCTCGGGGAGCGACTCAATGAGCATCACCCCGTGTGCCGGGGCGGGATCTGGGTCCGTTGTGGGTAGCGGCAGGCGGCTGAGGGCATCTGCGTGTCCCATTGCTTTACCGGGGCGGTGTATCAGAGCGTAAGTGTATGAATTCAGGAACTGGTTCCACCTTAAAACCCTCTGAGACAGAATCTGGGGGGTCTGACGATCGGGGGCTAGGAGGCCGAGGAGCGGCTTGTGGTCAGTGGCGATGGTGAAACGCCTACCGTAGAGGTAGTCGTTGAACTTTTGCACCCCCGCCACGATCGCCAGGGCCTCCTTATCGATCTGGGCGTAGTTCCGCTCGGCAGGGGACAGAGTCCGGGAGTAGCAAGCGATCGGCGCCTCTCTCCCGTCCGGGAGTTGGTGCCCTAAGACCGCTCCTACTCCTTAGGGGGAGGCGTCGCAAGCCAGGATCAGGGGTAGGTTTTCATCGTAGTGATGAAGTACCGCGTTAGAGACCAAGAGGTCTTTCACTGCCTGGAACGCCGCGGCTTGGCGTTTACCCCAGACCCACGGGGTCTGTTTATCTAACAAGCGGTGCAACGGTTCCGCTACGGCGGCTTTGTGTGGCAGGAATGCATGATAAAAGTTCAATAATCCTAAAAAACTCTGTAGTTCTGCCTTGCATTTGGGGGCAGGGGCCTGGACTATGGCCCTGGTCTTGTCCGCCGTCGGGTGAATTCCAGCCGCGTCCACGGCGAACCCCAGGAACTCCACTCGCGGAACACCCAACAAACATTTCTCCTTTTTGACTCGCAGCCCCGCCGCTTGGAACCGTCTGAGGACCTCTCGCAGGCGGCAGCTGAACTCTCCTTCGGTGGGGGCGGCGATTAAAACGTCGTCAAAGAAGGGTTGAACTCCGGGGATCCCTTTCAAGAGAGCGTCCATTATGCTCTGGAATATCCCCGGAGCTACACTGACCCCGAACTGCAGCCGTTTAACCCTGAACGCGCCCCTGTGGGTCACGATCGTCTGCGCCTCCGCTGTCTTAGCGTCGCCCGCCGATTCCTCTTCCACAAGAGGGACCAATGTACTGGGAGACGAGACGTGGTGAAAGCATAGGTCTTTATTGGCTGGTACATCACACGCAACACCGAACACGCGGCCGGGTCCGCTAATATATACATGCCTCCCGGAACATCCCCTTCGCTGGCCAGCCCAATCCTGGCCAGTTAAACTTCCCGCCCTTGGTCAGGATTGGCGGTGGCTTTTCCCGCGCTGCGCACGGCGACCCGAGGGTGGCTCGGGTCGCGCGGCGCTTGCGCTGAGTCCGATACACTACCTTCGAAGATACAGCACTAAGATCTGCCCTCCTAAAACCACGTTGCTGGCTCCGATATGTGGATGATGTTTTTGCCATCTGGAGTCATGGAGAGGCTGCTTTGAATAACTTTCTCCTTCATCTGAATTCAGTCCATCTCCGTATTCAGTTCACCGTGGAGAAAGAAAACAATGGTCAACTTGCCTTTCTTGACGTCCTCATTACCAGGAAAGATGACGGAAAACATGGCCACACTGTATTCAGGAAACCCACACACACCGACCGCTATCTAAATAAGAATTCCAATCATCATCCTCACCAAAAACATACAGTTGTAAAAACCCTCATCCACCGTGCATCACGCATCTGTGAACCAAGCCAACTCCAGCAGGAACTACACCACCTCAACCAGTCACTGCAGGCCAATGGATACTCCCAACAAGAAATTAGAAGAGCCCTCCATCCCAGGAGACCATCCACACCAAATCCCGAGCCACACACAAATGTAGGTACAGCCTTCCTGCCCTACATAAAATCTGTCACCGACCACATTGGCAAAATTCTCAAATGCCACAATGTTGACACAGTCTTCAAGCCCACACAACAGATCCACCACATGCTGCGCTTGGCCAAAGATATGAGAGATCCACTTTCAACCCCTGGAGTCTACAAAATACCCTGCTCCTGTGGTGCAGTCTACATTGGCACTACCCAACGCAGTATCAACACCCGTCTCACCGAACACAAGAGACACTGTCGCTTGTTTCAGCCAGAAAAATCAGCTGCAGCTGAACATGCACTTGAAGAAGGAGACCACGTCATCTACTTTGAAAGAACTGAAGTCCTTTCTACGGTCTCACACGGTCTACCCGCCTGAACAGAGAAGCTATTGAGATTTACAAACACCAGCACAATTTTAACAGAAAGGAAGAAGGCATTTTCATCCACCAATCTTGGTACCCAGCTCTGCAAAACACCCTACAGACTATAAATTGCAGAAAGTCACAGAACAACCAGTACATTCCACAGAACAATCAGCACAGTCAACAACCATCTTCCTTATCTTCACACCCGTTCCAACCCTCCCAGCAATTAACACAGAACAATGGTCACATTCAACAGCCAGTTTCCTTATCACTATCCTTCCAGGAAGCCCCACCAAACAATGGGCACATCCACAAACTAATTGCCCTTTCACCACACCCCCTCCAGCCTAGAAATAGCAGCTCTCCAGCAGCCCTGGCCCCACTCAGTGCACAGCAGCCAAGAAGGTCAGAGCGCCTGCTCCGGCTGCAATGCCACTGAGGATGTTCTCCGCAGCTGAGAATGAAACGTCTGGAAGGAAAACTTTCTCCAGTAGAACACAGCACTTGAGCCCAAAAGATTCTACAAACCCTAATGATGTTACCAGCCATGAAAACCTGAAATAACCTGAACACGGGTTATTGAGGAAGACTCAGCATGGGTTCTGTAGGGGAAGATCTTGCCTCACTAACCTGCTACATTTCTTTGAGGGGGTGAACAAACATGTGGACAAAGGAGACCCAATAGATGTTGTTTACCTTGACTTCCAGAAAGCTTTTGATAAAGTTCCTCATCAAAGGCTCCTTAGAAAGCTTGAGAGTCATGGAGTAAAAGGACAGGTCCTCTTGTGGATCAAAAACTGGCTGAGTAATAGGAAGCAGAGAGTGAGTATAAATGGGCAGCCTTTGCAGTGGAGGACGGTAAGCAGTGGGGTGCCGCAGGGTTCGGTACTGGGTCCCATGCTCTTTAACTTGTTCATAAATGATTTAGAGTTGGGAGTGAGCAGTGAAGTGGCCAAATTTGCGGATGACACTAAATTGTTCAGGGTGGTGAGAACCAGAGAGGATTGTGAGGAACTCCAAAGGGATCTGTTGAGGCTGGGTGAGTGGGCGTCAACGTGGCAGATGCGGTTCAATGTGGCCAAGTGCAAAGTAATGCATATTGGGGCCAAGAATCCCAGCTACAAATACAAGTTGATGGGGTGTGAACTGACAGAGACTGACCAAGAGAGAGATCTTGGGGTCGTGGTAGATAACTCACTGAAAATATCAAGACAGTGTGCGTTTGCAATAAAAAAGGCCAACGCCATGCTGAGAATTATTAGGAAGGGAACTGAAAACAAATCAGCCAGTATCATAATGCCCCTGTATAAATCAATGGTGCGGTCTCATTTGGAGAACTGTGTGCAGTTCTGGTCGCCGCACCTCAAAAAGGATATTATAGCATTGGAGAAAGTCCAGCAAAGGGCAACTAGAATGATTAAAGGGCTGGAACACTTTCCCTATGAAGAAAGGTTGAAACGCTTAGGGCTCTTTAGCTTGGAGAAATGTCGACTGAGGGGTGACATGATAGAGGTTTACAAGATAATGCATGGGATGGAGAAAGTAGAGAAAGAAGTACTTTTCTCCCTTTCTCACAATACAAGAACTCGTGGGCATTCGATGAAATTGCTGAGCAGACAGGTTAAAACGGATAAAAGGAAGTACTTCTTCACCCAAAGGGTGATTAACATGTGGAATTCACTGCCACAGGAGGTGGTGGCGGCCACAAGCATAGCCACCTTCAAGAGGGGGTTAGATAAAAATATGGAGCAGAGGTCCATCAGTGGCTATTAGCCACAGTGTGTGTGTGTGTGTGTGTGTATATATATATATTGGCCGCTGTGTGACACAGAATGTTGGACTGGATGGGCCATTGGCCTGATCTAACATGGCTTCTCTTATGTTCTTATGAAATCTTTGATAATGGAATGTTAGTCTGTTCTTGGGGTTACTCATGTGGAACAGAAGTAGAGCTTTTTCTCCCCACACTTAATTGTGTTTAATTACATTTTAAATATTGTTCAGGCAGTGGGTTGTTTGTTATTGTATTGGTGGGATATCTAATATCTCTTTCCAAATATTTCTCTACTACTGTAGAGTCATTAAACTTCAAGTTATATGACAAATGCGATCTTTTTAGAAAACATGTCAGCAAAATCAGTTTCAATTACTCTAGACCAGCGGTCCCCAACCTTTTTGGCACCAAGGACCGGTTTTGTGAAAGACAATTTTTCCATGAACTGGGGTGGAGGGGTGATTTCAGGATGATACAATTGTGCACTATTTCTATTAGTTTGGTGTAGTGGTTAAGTGTGTGAACTCTTATCTGGAGAACTGGGTTTGATTCCCCACTCCTCCACTTGCAGCTGCTGGAATGACCTTGAGTTAACCATAGCTCTTGCAGAGCTGTCCTTGAAAGGGCAGTTTCGGTGGAAGGTCTCTCAGCCCCATCTACCTCACAGGGTGTCTGTTGTGGGGGAGGAAGGTAAAAGAGATTGTAAGACACTCTGAGATTCAGAATGGAGGGTGGGATATAAATCCAATGTCATCAACTTCTTTTTCATCTTACATTGTAATATATAATGAAATAATTATACAACTCACAGCCCAGTTACTAACAAGCCATGGACTGGGACCAGTCCATGGCCTGCTCTAGACCAAGGGTGTCAAGCATGCAGTCTGAGGGTTTTATCATGTCCCCGGAGAGCTCCTATCAGGCCCACGAACAAATCACTGTCATCTGCTTCCTTCTCTCTCTCTTGCTTCCTTCTGCATTACAGCTTGCATTGCCAGGCTTGCTCAATCACACAGAAGCTACACAGAAAAGCCTCTATTTTCTCCATTGGCTGTACAAAAGCTTTCAATGCACAGCCATTTCATGTTTTCCCCTGGGTTTAGAGCACGGAGCAATGACCATGAGATTTCTGTAATAAATGTCAATAAACATAGGTTTGCAACTTACAGACACACACCTGCACAACACCAACAGCATACTCAAGATCGCTACAGCACAGAGTCTCCAGATTTTGATACAATAATTCAGAGCAAGAGATGTTAGTTATCAGAAACTGTTAAATAAAATACTGTAAGAGTGCTAATCTTTTAAGCATTATTTAATGCTTTTGTGTTTGTGTCCTTTATAACATTTATATCTCTGCTACCTGGCATTACATTTCATGGCATACATGGTTCAGCCCCAAAAGGTCTCATTTATGTCAGATCTGGCCCTCATAACGAATGAGTTCAACACTCCTGCTCTAGACCCTTTCATCCAGCACTATTGCATAATCAACTTGCCCCTGCTTTTGTGCTAGATAAAGGATGGCAAATTTAAATAGCTTGCTTACTGATTTGCTAATTAAAGATTTATTGTGTCATGATTTTTTAACTACAGCCCACTTCATTTGATGTAAGAAGTGTGCCAACTACAACATTACAGATTTAGACACATGGTTTGGATCGAGTGGAGGTGGAATCTTTGTCCGGGAGCCTATGCTTGCTCTTGGCAGCCCTGCTGTAATATGCTCTTTATATGGCTGCCTTTGAAAATAGTTTTGAAGATTCATTCTGATGAAAATGTGGTGCCCAGGCGGCCGGTCAAGGGATTGTGTAACCCCTGTGCTGAAATATCTGCACTGGTTTCCCGTCTGTTTCTAGGCACAACTTAAAGTACTGCTTCTTACCTTAAACTCCAGAGATGTTTGGGACCAGCATACCTGAAGGACAATCTCCTCCCATAGTATCCAGTCTGTTAGTTAAGATTTTCCTCTCAAGCCCTGCTGTCTGTGCCTTTTGAGGGCATTTTCTGTGGTGGTGCTGCTGACCTTTGGAACACCCTCCCCCTTGAGGCTTTCCTGGCACCTATTTTCCTTTCTTTTAGGCACCAAGCCAAAACACTCCCCCCCACACACACTTTTAATTAGGAGTTTTATTTTTATCAGGTTTCAATGGTCTGTTTCTGTTTCATGGATCATTTTTATGCTGCTTTTGCCCATATTTAATGGGTTTTTTTTAAAAAAATCTTGTTTTTAATATTGTGACATGGTTTTAAGTGTAAGCTTCTTCAAGCAGGACTTCTTCAAGAGGTGGCATAGAAATATTCTAAATGAATAAATGGAAGGAAGGAAGATTCCACATTTGTGCCCACACTTCATTTTTCTTAGGAACTGATGAATTAAACCTACTTAAGTAGGCTATTTTTGTAAGTCCTTTTCAGATGTTGTGGTCTACTCAGTCTAGGAACCTTCCAATTATACATAGTAGGAGTAGGCTATAACTGGCAAGCTCCATTGTCCACTCAGAGTGGTGACAGAAAATTTTAATTAAAAAACCCCCAGTAACATTGCTGAAGAGCAGGTCTGTTAACCACAGATAACCATAGGGTTTCAGGTGATTCATAGCACTACTCCGACATACTCCGACATAGTGACATCACTGATGTGCTGCCTCCAACTCTCCAACTAGTGTTAAGGGAGCACATGGTGTCCCTGATTAAAATTTTGTGTGAATTGGGCAACCATCCTTTGATATGGCCTTGTGCACCTACTGTTGTAGCCCAGAGGTATTGCCTAACTGATGGGAGCCCCCCAGCAGTTCTGGGGATCCCTAGAATCAGAGATACTGACAAGAACAGGCCAAGCCAGAACATTCTGCTTGGGCTTCAAAGCCAACCAAGGCTTTCCAAAAAGTGTTTCTGTCTAAGGTTGTAAAAACAGTGTCCTCAAGGCTAATTCCAGTTTCCTGCTACCCCCCCCCCCAAAAAAAAAAAATTATTCTGCAGTGGAATGTCTGAAACAATGAGTTCTTCCAGCTAAGTATCTCCATTTCTAAAGGAGTCTGGTAACATCTGCCTAATCCTCTCTTGTCTCTAGTACCCCTTCCTGGATCCTATTTTGTTGTCCTATGCTAATGTGCAAATCCTCCTTCCTTCCTCCTCCCTCAGACTACCAAGGTAAAATTAATATACAACATTAAACCATTATGGCCCTTCTTGACAGCCATCAGGAACACATTCTCACCTTTTGTTTTAACTGGGAATGTATTCACTATACCCAGGATAGCCCATCAACAGTCATTAACTCAACCATAGCCCAGGTGTGGGTTTCCACCCTCCAAATACTATAAAACATGACAGCAAACATGGCTCCTGTGTGCAACCTGTGTGTGCCAGGATAGGTGTACCCCTGTTACTTTAAGTAATGGGTCTCTTTGCTAGCCATGTATGTCCTCATCATCAATTTTACATGGTCTTCTGAACATCAGGACAGGTGATATCACCTCTGCAAAAATCCCTGAAAGTCTCTGTTCCTCACTCCTGTTTTCCTAGCCTTTTGATTGTATGCATTTTGGTTGCTTATGTTTGGTTGTAGTCCTACATATTTTTCTACGTAAACATTTTAAACTATTTTAAATCTGGAGTTTTCTTTCTGATACTGGACCTCCATATTATTGGTGAGAGAACCCCACTCCAAAATAGCTCTGCCTCTGGTCTGCCTCTGCTAATTTCCCCCAAAAGAGGAGACCCCAGCAATTCCAGTAACACTATGGCCTTCAGGCAGCCATATGTAGGCTAACACACCAAATTAGAGTGGCCTTTCTGACATCAACTAGAGCCCAAGCTTTTTCCATTGTGGCTTCTGTTTTGTGGAATGGGCTCCTTGAAGAAACGATGGGATCCCCTTCCTTGGAAGGGGTGCTACCTTGAAGGTGCTGAGAGACTTGATTGCTTGCTAGGACTTTTGAGGGGAGTTGAATGGCAGGCAACTTTTAAGGAAGAGAGTTTTGGGGGTTGTTGCTTTAAGTGAAATTTATGTTTAAAAAACTTATTATTGTAAGCTGCCTTGAATCATCCAGAAAGGTGGTGTAGAATAAACACTGATTTTTCATGAGCATATGGCTTCCATTCATATGCATGTACAGAAACTCTATACCTGGAAAACCCATATGTTGCCCAATTAATACTAAATTGCCTAACTTTGGGACTGCCTTTCCCCGTACGTACCCCAGAGAGCACTACGTTCAGGGTCTCAAAATCTCCTTAAGATCCCTGGACCGAAAGAAGTTTGATTGACCAGCACTAGAGTCAGAGCATTCTCAGTAATAGCCCCTACTTTGTGGAATGCCCTTCCTGAAAACATCAGGGCCCTGCAGGACCTGCCACAGTTCTGCAGGGCCTGTAAGACCGAACTTTTCAAACTCGCCTTTAATGGTTAGGGGGAGGTGGCTATTACCTTCAGCATCGACAATCTCACTGAATTAATATAATGGAAAACAGAAGCTTGCCATCTCGGATTTTTAATACATATGGAAATGTTTTTATAGATCTAATTTTAATATGTTTGCTAATGTTCTTAAACTATTGTTAGCAGCCCTGAGCCTGTCAGGGGAGGGCAAGATATAAATCTGATAAACAAACAATCAAATAACAAATAAATACATATATAAATAAATATATACACAAACAAACAAATAAACAAATAAATAAATAAATAAATGGTGACTGTGCAAATAGTAGGGTTGCCAGGTCCAGCTCAGGAAATACCTAGGGGACTTTGAGGTGGAGCCAGGAGCAATATCCGGGGGACTTTGGGGTGGAGCCAGGAGCAAGGATGTGACAAGCATGATTGAGTTCTGGCCATCATGTTTAAAGGGACCACATTCTTTTTAAATGCCTTCCCACCTTTGGAAATAATGGAGGACTGGGGCTCATAGAATTGGACCCCCCTGGTCCAGTCTTTTTGAAACTTGAGTGGGGGGGGGGGGTTGGGGAGAGGCACAAGATGCTATGCTGAAATTTTTATTCCTCTACCTAAAAAAAAAAACCCACAGCCCCCCAGAGCTCCAGATACCCACATATCAATTATCCATTATACCCTATGGGAACTGTTCTCCATAGGATATAATGGAGGGGGTAAGTGGTTAGTGACATCTCAGATGGGAAAGTAGATATCATATTATCCACATTAGAGTTTGTTAAAGGAGGGCAAATGGAAATTGAAGAGTGAGGAGGATCTTGTTGTTCTAGGTCAATCAAAGGCACATCTTGAAGCTCTCTCAACTCAATAGAAGAAGACCCAGGAGAGCTCTTTTGCTGCTCACTCTGCTTCAATAAGAGGCTTTCTTTCAACAAGTCTAGTCTTTTAAAAATGTCTTGTTGATCATAAGACTGAAGGGATTGGAACTGATCTCTAATATTGTCTTCCAAGATGTTGGTTGCAGAAAGAACCTCAATAAATTCATTAAGAGGGTAAGATTAAGGTGACAAATTTGCTGTGGCGGATGAAGTGTTTGCATTCAAGATGTCACCTGATCTATCTGCAACTATTGAAGAGTTATCTTGTAGGTCTAGATGTTTCTTTCGCTGAATGATTTCATTCTTAAAGACGCGCGTAGGGAAGAGTCCTTTGGATGAGAGATATTTTTTTGATCGCAACAGAAGCTGAGGAATCTGCGCTGACCTAAATGATAAAAGCACCCTCTGTGACTGGGAACAAGCATCAAAGAAATCTATTTCATGTCGATCAATCCAAGCCGTTTCCCCTGGGAATAAAGTTCTTAGATGTCTTTTGGATAGTTGCATAGAGTTCCACAAAGGGCCCCTCCCCTTGTAGTTGCAGATGGTTAAACGGATTTTGTTTGGGGTGAGGATGAGTTTACAAAGTTGCTCTCACTCATAGGATGAAGATTTTAATTTGTAACCTGTTGTTGACTTTGTAACTTGCTTTGGAAAGGCAGTCTTGGGATAACTATCCAAAAAGGGGCTTTTTGGAGATTCCATCTCTCCCAGTTCCTGGACTTTCTTTCCAAAGTAAGAGATCTGCTTACTGGCATGATCAATTTTGCTATGCAGCAGTTTTAGCTTATTATAGATGTGCTCAACTGTTATAGCAACAAGGCTGATCAAATGAGATGGTTCTGGAATGACCACATTTTATTTGTTTTAATTATTTAATTTGGCTAAACTTGACTCATATATATTTTACTTATTTTATGTATATTAGCACCCTATGTACTCTATAATCTAGGATTTTATATTAATTATATTGCTATTTTACTGCTAAATCTGTTTTATGCCAATGAAGGCTTGCTGTTGCTGTTGATATAATGGAGTGCCTGTCAGACTTTTCTTCCCCTCCCTCCATTTTCTGATAACCCTGAAGGGAGAGGGCATCCAAACCAGTGGATTCTCTGCCCCTAATTTGGGATTACAACCAGGAAGCAGAAAATGCCTCTGTACAATATAAGGTCTCAACTTCACATTATACTAAACAGCAATTATATTTTGTAAATAGAATGTTATTCACTATGTGGAAGGTTGCAGTATTGTGACTCTTTGAGAATGTTCTGTTTGCATCATATGAGGACTGAGACCAGTACATCTCATTAGCTGAGCCTGGACTACCTGTGGACATACACAACTGGATAAGGACATTTTTGAACATTATATTGGAGTGGAGGATAACCGCTGAAAGTGGGACTGGTTCCCTTTAAATTGTTGTATGCCAGGTTACCTGTTTCTTATATGTGTTTTCTGTTGTGTATTGAAATTTATTACATTTTGATTTAAGTTGCTATGGAGAAGTAATTCTGACCTATTTACAAAATATAATTACTGTTTTGTATAACATGTTGTTGAGACTTTATATTGCACAGAGGTGTTTTCTGCTTGCTGGTTGTAATCTCTCTGTGCTTCTCACCCAATTGGGGATTGGTAACCCTAGCAAATAGAATGCATGAACCCCATGATGCACTTGATATGCACAGCCAGTGGATTCACAGGCAGCAAGCATGCAATGTTTGAAGAGCCCTGTATTTTCTCATGACTGTGTGAAAGATAAGAGCAGGACTCATTGGTATAATCCTGCTATCTCCCTCTATGTGTTCATCCTCTGACTTCCTTAATGCTTATGAAAGGAACAATACCCACATTTGGCTAAGGATCATAAAATGTTTGATTATTAAGTGACAACAGAGGAAATGACCTAGAAATATTTGTGGGCAAGCCTTTACTTTACAAACATTTAACTACACTCTTTATACCAAAGCTTTTGGATCTCAAGCAGTCTGAATATCCCAGCAAAGCCTGGACTCATTGAAGCTTGCATATAGATTTGTTTGCATCTTTATGCATTTTCAATGACGTAGTTCTTGCTCACAGTTTCTACAATTGCTATAATTATACAATTTCTATAATTTTTAATTGATAAATTGATGCAAGTCCCATTTATTTGCAGGAATATGTGTTTAGGATTGCAGCCTCAATCAAACAGCTAACAGATGGAAATTAGTGATGAACTAACTCCTCCTGGCACTATTTGGAACTGACCCAACAATTACAAACAATTTTAGAGAATGTATTTAAAAATCCCCCCACCCAAGCAATCTACATTTCCTGGTAAATGCCAGGGTCCCAATAAATTCCTCTATAAGCCCCAAACTCCCCACTTCCTGCTATGGAAATTGTTGTGGCACTGTCAGCAGCAGGGAGGAAGGTCTCTCTCCCTCCTTCTGCTGTATCTAGAATATTACTACAGCAGGCACTCTGGGAAATGCAGTTTCAGCAACAAGCCTAACAATCTTAGTAAGAACACCGGGATTCTTAGAACATATATATCCCTATGCTCCTGGACAAGTGTGACCTGACTAATTGCATGACTGCTGGCTATGCATCAAGCTGATGAAAGCTACATCAATTCCTCCTGCCCCGATTCTCATGATTTAACACAGTTCTATGGTCCACCTGTGTAACAAGAAATTTGTGTCCTCAACAGATAGTCAAAAGCTTGTTGGCTGTGATGCAGGGGGAGAGGCATCTGGGTGTATGGTTAATATATAGTAAAGGCTCCTGGAAGCAGCTTGATTCCGGCGAAGACAGAGGTCCTGTGCCTTGGTCGCTGCGGCCCGGGAAGGGAAATCCCCCTGCCAGTTTTTGACGGCGCGCCACTAACAGCGTCGGGCAGGGTTAAGAGCCTGGGGGTGCTGTTGGAGCCTTCACTGACAATGGAGGCCCAGATAGCAGCCACTGCCAAGTCCGCGTTTTTTCACCTTCGGCGGGCGAAGCAGTTGGCCCCCTTCCTGGAACGTGACGACCTGGCAACAGTGATTCATGCTACGGTCACCTCGAGGTTAGACTACTGTAATGCCCTCTACATGGGGCTACCCTTGTGCCGGACCCGGAAACTGCAGTTGGTGCAGAACGCTGCTGCCCGGCTGTTATTAGGGCTCCCAAGACGGGAGCACATTCGGCCGGGGCTCCGGGATCTGCACTGGCTGCCAGTAATATTCCGAGTCCGGTACAAGGTGTTGGTTATTACCTTTAAAGCCCTATATGGCCTAGGACCTGTCTACCTTAGGGACCGTCTTTCCCCACACGTTCCCCAGAGAGTACTACGCTCGGGTTCACAAAACCTGCTGATAGTCCCCGGGCCAAAGGAGGCCCGTCTAAAATCCACCAGGGATCGGGCCTTCTCAGTAACGGCACCTTATTGGTGGAACCAGCTGCCGGAGGAGGTGCGGGCCCTGCGGGACCTAGGGCAGTTCCGCAGGGCCTGTAAGACAGCCCTCTTCCGGCAGGCCTATAATACTGACTGACAAGGAAATCTTTTGGATGGAACAAAATGCATCTGTAGACCGCCGGTTTTTATCTATCTTGCTTTTATTAATTTATGGTTTTAATTTTACTTGTAAGTGTTTTAAATTGTAGTATTTGTATTATCATGTTGTAAGCCGCCCTGAGACACTTCGGTGCGAAGGGCGGGGTATAAATCCCAATATAAATAAATAAATAAATATAAATAAATGATTGATTCTGGGAAAAGAAACTGCAGTGGAACTTCCCATTATGTTCCGAGCTTGTTGGGCACAATGTTAGCATTCAGTATACCATTCAACCTTGGTTGTTGCAATACCAAAAAGGTAAGCTACAGTTACCAAAAATTACTAACAAAGGATTTTTAAAAAAATCCTTGTATCACCTTTAAGGCATATCTATCCTCTTTGCTTGTATTTGTATCTCTTTTTTTATCTTATCCCATAAAGGAGAGCTTTCATGTACCTATTTTTTTATATGTTCCAAGGCTGCTACATTTCCTTTGAAACTCTCAAGTGTATTTTATATTATTAACACAATGCTTTGCAGTCAGTGGGAGGCACATCTCTGTAAGATAAGACATGTGGTGTGTTGCTAGCTCTAATGACTTTATTGTATACTGCAGCAGTGCAGAGATTTGAGCGCCTTGAAGCTAAGCTTGCATTGCAGGCATGGCAAGCATGACACACAATCACAGATCCCTGCCCTTGTTGCGGTTCACAGTCCACCAACCAAATCAATCCACAAGACAACACAAACAAAGAACGACCCTTCTGACATACCATTTCATTTTTAAAAAAAATTATGAATGATGCTCCTGGATCATCATAGTCAACAACAGTTAAAAAAAACCATACTTCTTCTAGGGATCAGAGAATATACCTGTTTTTCTATTGTCCCATGGTTTTCCTTCACCCCTGTATGCTACTCATCTGAAATTCTGGCCTGACTGGGAGAATTTCTAATATCAATACAAGAATTGCACCATCCACCACTTCTAATACCTTCTGCACATTTGAATGTATTCCCCAGCTATCTCTTTAGTGTTTACATGCATATTGGAAAATATTACAAAAGTTTAATTGCACATTTGATTGTACCAAGATGCCTTTGTGTCCAGTGGTTGAGTGAGGTACATCCATCCCTGCTTTTTGATATAAGACCATATAAAATTATCTTGATATTGCCATCCATAAAATTGGATTGCATTTTGGTGGAATATTGTCAATAAATTTGAAACGTGTACAGTGCCTTTCCACCCAGTGTAGGACCCCAAGGTGATGAACAATTTAAAATGTAGCTATATATATATATATAAAAAATACTGAATAAAACATAAACACACAGACTTCAAAACACACAAACAAGGAAAATAATTCAATGAAGACAATGAGAGAGAGAGAGAGAGAAATCTTCCTGGGGAGTAGTTCTTGAGTTTCGGTGCCATGACTGAGAAGGTCCCTTCTCAGGTTGCCACCCATCTAGCCTCAGATGGCAGAAGGACCTGAAGCAGGGCTTCTGAAAATGACTGAAGTGGTTGGGTAAGTTCCAAAGGGAGTAGGTGGTCCTCAGTGCATTGTCAGCAAAACATCAAATATTGGTACAGTCATATGTATAGTTACATGTATCTTTACAGTGGTAATGTAAGCAGTGAAAAGGAGGGGAGGAAAGAAGATTTCTTAGCTCTGAAATCTTTCAGAGTGCTGTTTCTGTACTCTCAGATTGACTGTCTTGCCTTTACTGAAATCTTACAATAAACTTTTTATACCTCTTTTATACCAAGCTTGTTCTTTTCTGGTGATTAACATGTCTTAATCTAAGCCTCCGGAGAGGAAGTGCTGGGCATCCTGGCACCAATAAGGAGGCAAGAGAGGATTCACCAAAGGGAGTTAACAGGAGGAAGCTATGTTAAAAAAGTAATAATAATAAATAAATATCACATGAGATTTCAGGTTTTCATGGCTGGTAACATCATTAGGGTTTGTAGAATCTTTCGGGCTCAAGTGCCGTGTTCTACTGGAGAAAGTTTTTCTTCCAGACGTTTCGTTCTCGGCTGCGGAGAACATCCTCAGTGGCGTTGCAGCCGGAGCAGGCGCTCTGACCTTCTTGGCTGCTGTGCATTGAGTGAGGCCAGGGCTGCTGGAGAGCTGCTATTTCTAGGCTGGAGGGGGTGTGATGAAAGGGCAATAGGTTTGTGGATGTGCCCATTGTTTGGTGGGGCTTCTTGGAAGGGTACTGATAAGGAAACGGGTTGTTGAATGTGACCATTGTTCTGTGTTAATTGCTGGGAGGGTTGGAACGGGTGTGAAGATAAGGAAGATGGTTGTTGACTGTGCTGATTGTTCTGTGGAATGTACTGGTTGTTCTGTGACTTTCTGCAATTTATAGTCTGTAGGGTGTTCTGCAGAGCTGGGTACCAAGATTGGTGGATGGAAATGCCTTCTTCCTTTCTGTTAAAATTGTGCTGGTGTTTGTAAATCTCAATAGCTTCTCTGTTCAGGCGGGTATGATAATGTGAGGCCGTAGAAAGGACTTCAGTTCTTTCAATTATCATGTGACTTTGTGTGTAGTATAGCCAGGAGAGCCTGAGATTGTCTGGCTGCCTGCAGCACTAGCTCTTTTTAGCACTATGCTCCACTAGGTGGTGAGCTAGACTTATTTTGGGGGCTGAGAGAGTTCTTAGAGCTATGACTGACCCAAGGTCACCCAGATGGCTTCATGTGGGGAAGTGCAGAACTGAATACAGTTCTTCAGATTAGAGTCTGCCACTCTACACTACACCATGCTGACTCTCTAAAAGAAAGTAAATACACAAGTGTGGCTGAGGAACAATGCAGAAGGGTGATCCCTACTGGTAACACCAAAGGGTCTGAAGTCACATAGAACATAACACTTCCTTTCTACTTCAGGTTCCAAGACAGTCTCCTGTCTAGGTACTAATCCAACTAGAGCTGCCAGTTTGACCACTTTGGCAGGCAATTTCATGCCCTTTATCCCCTGGCCCCTGTCACTGGTCTAATGAGATAGAGGTTGGGAGGGTTCCTATAGCATTGCACAAGATGGTATTGCTACTTTTTGGTTTTTCATCTAGAAAGGACAGAACAGACTCAGAGATCTCTCTCCTTACTTGGTGAAGCGAGTGCTGACTTTTGAAAGCTTATACCTTGAAAATCTTGTTGGTCTGGAAATTTCTACTGAACTCTAATCTAACTATGTGACCCCTTCCTTTTGCATCATTTTTCCTTTGGTCTTATTTTTTTCAGATTGTAAATCTGCAGCCAGGCTTTGTTCCATTTAAGTCCTGTCAATAGGGGTTTCTTTTTTTGGGGGGGGGGGATTATAAGTAGATATTATTCATATTACCTCATCTTCTACTTAAGATGATTTTTGAAACTTAAAAATTCCCAAATATTCAATGCATTCTTCAAAGGAACGATAGCTTATTCCACCACCCCCTTCAAATATTTTATTGCCTTTTCACTCTACTTCCCAAAGTCCTTCTTGAGATGAAGTGACTCATATCTGGCTTCCTTCTTGTTGCTGTTGTCTTTTTTAGACAATAGAAATATCAGTAGTCCACAGCATTAGTTGATCCTACATTGAAGAAGCATCAAGCAAGCAGCAGAAAAAGTTACAATGTGCCAAGAAATCTTTTAAACACTCTGTAACTGTGTGTCAGATAAAAGACAACATTTTTTTCCTGTGAGAACAGCACTAACAGCTTATATTTGCCTCCTCTGTGCTTCTCCATAGACCTGAGGGCGCACTCTAGGTCCATTCACATTTGCTGGAGTTCTACTGGTCATTTCCATGGGGATCAATAATTGCACCCTAACTTTTCATGCATTTCCTTCAAATACATAAATGTGTCTGGCTAGTGGGTGTTGTGGTAACACACTGCCAGCTAGAGACTTTTAACTCAAATGCCATGCTGAGTCCCAAGCTGGCAAGGTTTGAGAGCCTGCGAGAACAACAAACTTAGCAGCTGGTGGAGAGAATCTCACCCATTAATGACTCACTCCAGCCAACTCTAGCTACAACAGTGACAGGTTCCACTCTGAGCCATAACTGATCAGCAAGAAGAATCCAGGGACATATATCTGAGAATAATATCTCAATAATCAATATCCATCAATTGTTCATGCAGTGATTGCTGAGACAGGAGCGCAGAGTTGCTTTCTCCATGTACTCATTAGGAATGCAAAGATTTAGTCGCTAGCGGAGATGTTAAGGTAATTAGCAGGGGGGGAAATGGAAGAAATGTACGTTGCTATAGCAATACATTCATCATGATCTACTGCATAAACACCCAGATTAATTTACAAGATGCCAGATAGACATCTGCATGGTACTTGCAGACACCAACTTATTTGCTTTTATTAAGGCTTAATCATCGACAGTAGAGCTTTCAAGGTATGTGTGCTATCACTGTCAATCACAGATAGATGCCAAATGCTTTTAAGAGCAAATTCACCAAGGCAGCAAACAGCTTAAGTGCTAGGTTGTGCACAACCCATCTCCACAGGGATCAGAGCTGGCGGTGGGAGGGGGAACTGGAATCTCTCTACCAGGTGACAGGATTTCTTTTGAAAATAAACCTATCATAGTCCTGAAGCACTAGTAATCCATGTCACATTGCCATATGGTCTGTAGAAAGTGGGGGGATGAGACTAGCAGAATCTCAGATGCTAGCAGTGCCTTGTGCATAACTTATCCTGCAAAAAATCCATGGCTAATAAAATGATGACATCAATGTACCCTGGACTGGCAGATGTGAAAACTCTGTCTTGATTAAGGAAAAGTGTATCCTAAATTAGAAAGATCAAGTAGCATTCTGCAAATGTAGCAAAAATGTTTAATTGCTACTTTAGTGACAGTATGGTGGCTATTTGGTATACCATCAGGAAGGTGGTGGAATGCTTGAATTGTTGTATGTTTCATGGTCTTTCAGCAGTACCTTGAACTTCAGAGTTCCAGGACTGAGTCAGGTGGACAGATGTGTCTATGAAATTAGTATTGCATATATGTTTGGATTAGACTTGTTCATGGGAGCCTGTTTCATTTCTTCCATTTTTGTTATTAATTATAAAAGGCCATGTTTTGTTATTGAGTTGTTTTGTATGGTTTTGTTTTGCTATTGTTTCTTTCATTATTGTTGCTTTATCTTCATAATTTTCTTTAGTTATTATTTTCCATTGATTTTAATGGAAGACACCCTCCCCTTCGGGTCACTACCATCATGGTTTTCTGGCCATATTGGACAAAACTCAGAGGGGCTGTAGTACTTCCATAGAACACCCATACCGCAAATTTAATATAGAAGAAAGCCCCTCCCCCTTTTGAGGCAATGAGAGACACCCAAGTTAAACATTAACATGTCTGGAAGAATTCATAGAAAAGATTTCAAACAGTAACCTGGACAGCACTGCAGCTACTTCATTTGAAGAACAAGAAACATGAAGAGGAGGAAGACTGACAAATCGGGACAGAAACAAACTGACAAACTAAAGTTCATCAAGAATCTTGGCTGGTTCATGGTTTGCAAAGTGGTGTTCATGAACCAAAGAACCATCACAAACTTCCATGAATTTTGGTGCAGAACTCCTGCTTTCTGCCCTTTGCAAAAAGCCACAGGGAAGCAGGGTTTAAAGCAGGGTTTAAATGGCTTGGAGCAATTTAAACCAAACAACTGAATGACAATCCCACTGCTCAGCTGTTTGAAAACCCCTGCTTTAATCTCACCACAAAAAGCCACAGGGAATAGAAAGCAGGCATTTAAACTTTAAATGGCCCATGAACTGTATCTTTTCATGAACCAACCTCCTGGGTCATATGGGTTCATGGTTTGATTCATGGTTTAGGCATGAACCACAAACTAAAATGTGGTTCATACCCATCCCTACCGACAGGGCAAGGACATTTGGTAGCACAAGAAGGTAAAGCATCTGGGCTGGCAGGCAGTAGAAGGAGGCCCTTGAGGTACATCTGACTGGACAGGGAATAAGGTTTGGAAAGCAGCAAGCAAGCAGGCGAGTGCAGAATGCAAGGGAAAATATAGCACAGCAAAGACATTGAGAGGAGAGAGGAATGCATAGTCACACCCCATATCCTTCAGGATTGGAATACCTTCATACATGTATGTAATACTAGTGGCTATAGTTTGCAGTCAGTTAAAAAAGCCCAGAGTCTTGACTTCTGGGGTTGGAAAATGCCGAGCTGAATTGCTTCTCAGAAGGGGAGCAGTCTGGGGCTTCTATTCAGGGCAGTGGAGGGCAATTTGATGCCTACTGCCTGCTTTTCTCAGTCAGAGACCAGTCCAAGATATGCACAGGAAACTCTGAGGAGATTTACCTTGGCTAAAAGGGAGTCCTGGGGGGGGGGGGGCTCCTTTGAGGGGTCTCCGGAGATGAATTGCATATTCATCATCTGCAGAAGTTTCCAGAGTCATTTATTTGATGTAAGTTTCCAGAGTCATTTATTTGACGTAAGCTCAATTTAATGCCTACTGCCTGCTTGTCTCAGTAAGAGACCAGTCCAAGATATGCACAGGAAACTTTGAGGAGATTTACCTTGGCTAAAAGGGAGTCCTGGGGGGGGGCTCCTTTGAGGGGTCTCCGGAGATGAGTTGCATATTCATCATCTGCAGAAGTTTCCAGAGTCATTTATTTGGCGTAAGTTCGACAGGATCCTAACCTTCTTTGAGACTGCTAAACATCTAAAGCTATACAAGACCGGTGTTGGATCTGGATAACTGCAGAAAAAGGTACTGATGACTATCTTCATTCCGGGACTATTTAAAGTTAAACAAAATAAAATCAGAAGGTGGAAAATAGAGATTCAGAAAGTTTGGAAGAAGAAGGGGAGAAGGGGCGAAATTTGAACTTTGTAAATTTAAAGGACAGTGCTAAAAAGTGGAAAGGAATTTATTGTTTTGTCTACTTGTGGTTTTGGTGAAAAAGCCCCATCGTCACAGATTTGCAGTTCTCACAGTCAACACAGGAAATATGTCAAACATCGTGAAATCTTTTTACCAGTGAAAACGCGATTTGGTGGCAAGAAAAGCAGGAAGTGTCGGATGGAAAAGGGAAATCATTGAAGCAGTTAGCCTACTCTAGGACTATAATATCATAGAAAAACATCGGCGGCCATTGCTAGGAGGTCAAAATTTAAACAAAATTTTTAAGGTGTTTGGGACATTAAAAATTGGTGAAGCTGACAGAGGTGACAATTATAAGGTACATACTATTGGACATTATCGCTGATAATTATTTTAGAAGCCTTTTGAAGGAAATTTTTTTTAAAGGGAAGCAGAAAGTCATGACCACCATTTTGAAAGAAATAAAAACTTTAAAAATTAATATCTGAACCCAGGAGGCTCTGAGGACGGCGAAATTAGGCTTATTGAAAAGGACAAGCCTTACTCTATCAAACCTGATAGTTTAAATTTAATTTGGAGAGGTCAAAATTTTCGGTGTTTTTTCAAATGTCAGAGCATAAATTAACCCGTGCAAGGACTGCCTCAATGGAGAAAATGCAAGAGCAATTAGAAGCAATGGAAGCCAGGATAATGAAAGGGGTGAGAGACATGATAACTGCTTCTAAAAAAGAAATTAGAAAAGACATTGAAGAGCTAAGGAAAGATATAGAAGATCTCAGAAATGAGATTTTTATTCAAGATTTTTCCCACCATTTCTTTTGTCATATATCTTTGATGGTAACATCAAAGAAAGTGCAAGAGGTGGAAGAGAGAGTGAAAGTACATGATTCCACCTTGCTAAAAATGCAAGAAAAGGTGGCAATTCATGACTGCAAATTGATGGAAGCCCAGATATGTCTGAGAGGAGTACCTGAGGATGAAGAGACTGATTTGAAAGGATATATAATAAGAATAATTGCAGGATTTTTGGAGGAAGATCCTGAAGGAACTAGAAGCATGTATGACTATATGTATAGAGTGAACTCACTATATGCCAAGAAAAATAGTCTACCAAGAGATGTGGTTATAAGATATATGATAAAAGAAATGGTGGGAAAAATCTTGAATAAAATTTTTGAAAAGACATTGATAGTGGGAGGCAGCAGAGTAAGAATCATGAAAGAATTGCCAAGACAAGTGATAAATGACATAAAAGCATACAAAAAATTGACAGAAAAACTATGTGACAATGAAATGAGGTATAGATGGATAATATCTGAAGGTCTGAGCTTTGAGTTGCAAGGTAAAAGGATTACAATTACAAGCACACAGGAACTGCATAAGTTTTATGAAGAACATAAAGAATTTGCACCATGATGGATTACAAATTATTATCTTTGAATGTAAATGGACTAAATTCACCACAAAAAAAGAAAGGCAATGTTTCATTGGATTAAAAAGCAAAATTGTAATATAGTTTGTTTACAAGAAGTGCATCTCAAACAAAAGGATTACAATTTTTTATGAAATAAACAACTGGGACTAGAATTTTATTCATTGGCTGAACAGAAGAAAAGGGGAGTGATTTTTTATATTAAACAAAAATTGGAGCTGAAATTAGTGTTTTAAGGTAAAGATGGAAGATTTGTAGTGGTAGAAATAATATTAAATGCAAAAAAAAGTTGTTATTGGGACTGTATGCACCAAATGGCGCAAAGAATGCTTTTTAAAAAGACATTATACAACAATTTGATGAACTGACTTATGACCACGTTTTGATAATGGGGGACTTTAATGGAACAATTAAGAACACACTGGATAGGTCTGGGGGTAAAAAAAAATAATGAAGGAAAATTGACAAAGTCATTTTTTGAATTGGTCAAACAAGAAAATTTGGAGGATATATGGAGGAAATGTAATCCTGAAGTGTGGGACTATACCTTTTTTTCAGCAAGACATAAAACTTTTTCCAGAATTGACATATTGTGGGGCACTAAAGACTTAGGCCTTATAACAAAGAAAATAGAGATTTTACCTAAAATTGGGGCTGACCATAACCCAATAATGTGGATTACAAAATTGTCTAAGAAGTTGAGAAAATGGAGATTGAATGAAGATTTACTACAGAATAAAGAAAAAGTGACATCTCCAGAAAATGAAACTAAAGCTTTCTTCCAAATAAATGATAAAGAGGATATAGAATTTCAGATGGTCTGGGATGGTTATAAAGCAGTAATGAGAGGAATATTGATTACATTGAATAACAAAGATAAGAGGGCAAAAGAAAAACAGATGTTGGACTTTCAAAATGAAATAAAGAAAAAGGAAGGGCAACTGAGAAAAAGGCAAGGGAAAAAGAAAATTATAAGGGAGATTACAATATTACAAATGCAAATGAGACATTTGTTAAATAAAGAACTGGAATGGAATCTGAAAAGATTGCAGCAGAAATCTTTTGAGGGAGCAAACAAACCCGGAAAATATTTGGTCTGGCAACTGAAGAAAAAGAGAGAAAATAAAATTATTAATAAAATTGTGGTGGATGGAAGAGAGGTGGTAGATCAAGAAGGAATAAAAAGAGAATTCTTTAAGTATTATGCCAAGTTATTTAAAGGTGTTAAAATATGGGAAGGAAAGATGGATGAGTACTTACAAAAGATAAAAATAGCACCCTTAGCAGAAAATATGGAAAAGTTTTGAACGATCCAATTGAAAAAATAGAAATTGAAGCAGCACTGAAAAATGGAAAAGCACCTGGGCCAGATGGATATACAGCTAAATTTTTTAAAACCCTCAAAGAGAAGTTAATCCCAAAACATCAGAAATTGATGAATATGATAAGAACAAAAGGGAAAATACCAAATACATGGAAGGAAGCTGTTATTTCATCGATTCCAGAGGAAGATAGAGAAGTTACGAATGTAAAAAATTATAGACCAATTTCATTATTAAATAATGACTATAAAATATATACAAGAATCTTGGCAGAACGGTTTAAACAATATTTGATAAATTTTATAAAGGAAGATCGAGCGGGGTTTCTCCCCAAAAGGCAAATAAGAGACAATATCAGAACTGTTGTAAATATTGTAGACTATTATGAAAGACATCCAGAAAAGGAAGTAGCATTTTTCTTGTCCACTTTCCCCATTGTTGTTTATAATGACTCTTGGAAATATTACTGATGCAAATTCAAGAAGATAAAGAAATAGAGGGATTAAAAGTAAAAGGATTTACTTATAAATACAGAGCATTTGCAAATGATATAATGTTTATGAATGAAAACCCCATACAAGTCACACCTTTGTTGTTAGCCAAAATACAAGAATATGGGGAGTTGGCGGGACTTTGTATTAATAAAGAAAAATCAAAACTTCTATGTAAAAATATGCAAATAAATAAGCAACAGGAATTGCAGAGACTAATGGGCTGTGAAGTTACTTCCCAGGTAAAATATTTGAGTGTGGAGATAACAATGAAGAATATTGATTTGTTCAAAAATAAATATGAAAAGCTATGGCATAAAATGGATGAAGATACGTTAAAGTGGAATAAACTTAATTTGTCACTGCTGGGTAGAATAGTCACAATTAAAATGAATATTCTACGAAGAATAATGTATTTGTTTCAAACTATTCCGATTGTGAAAGACAGTAAACAATTTAATAGAAAAATTTAAAAGAAAAATTTCAGAGTTTGTGTGGGCAGGGAAGAAACCAAGAATTAAAATGAAAATTTTAACAGATGCAAAAGAGAGGGGCGGATTTCAATTACTAGGCTTAAAATTATATCATGAAACAGTTTGCTTAGTATGGATAAAAGAATGGATAATGTTGTTAAACAAAAAACTCTTAGCGTTGGAAGGTCATGAAAATAAATTTGGCTGGCACACTTATATGTATTATGCAGAAAAAAAGATAGACAGCTTTTTCTCTCACCATTATATAAGAAACAGCTTGCTAAATAAATGGATAAAATATAAGAAATATGGAGATGAGAGAAAACCGTTATGGATAATGCCAGCAGAAGTGATAAAAATAACAGCTGAGACGGGTGAAGAAAAGTGGTTGTCATCTCTCTCTCTCGGCTTGGCTTCGCGAACGAAGATTTAAGAAGGGTGCAATAGTCCACGTTTGCTGCAGGCTCGCTGGTGGCTGACAAGACCAATGTGGGACAGGCAGGTCCGGCCACAGCGGCTGCAGGGAAAAGTCTGATTTAGGGTTGGTCCTGTAGCAGTGCGATTCTTCCTCAATCTCCTTTTGTCCTCAAGACCAGCTATGCGTGTGTTCTCAAAGGAAGAGACAGCCTGGTGGATGGTGTGCCTCCATGCTTTGCGATCTGAGGCTAGGTCAGACCACTGGTGATGGTTGATGTGACAGGTGCTAAGGGATTTCTTCAAGGAGTCCTTGTACCTCTTCTTTGGTGCCCCTCTATTTCGATGGCCGGTGGAGAGTTCGCCATACAGGGCAATCTTGGGAAGGCGGTGGTTTTCCATCCTAGAAATATGCCCTGCCCAACGCAGCTGCGTCTTCAACAGCAGTGCCTCGATGCTGGTAACCTCTGCCCGCTTGAGGACTTCAGTGTTGGTCACAAAGTCACTCCAGTGGATGTTGATCAACTATTAAAAATACAAAGTGGTAAAATAGAATTGAAAACTGCTGAAGAGCTGAATAATAAATACGATTGGTTTCAAATGCAACAAATAAAGAGTTTGGTGGAGAATTATATTAAAACTGAAGGAATAAGAAAAGAGCAAACAGAAATGGAAAAAGTTCTGCTTGGAGACAATAAAAAATTAATTTCAAAATTATATAAATTACTTTTAAAATGGTCTACGGAAGATGAAGTAGTGAAATTTCAAATGATTAAGTGGGCAATTAATGTAAATAAAGAAATACAGATGGAAACTTGGGAATATTTGTGGAAGAATTCTATGAAGCTTTCGACGTGTCATAGTATTAAAGAGAACTGTTTTAAAATGATGTATAGATGGTATATGACTCCTAAGAATTTGCAAAGATGAATAATAAGATGCCAAACAGATGTTGGAAATGTAAAAAAACATGAAGATTCTTTCTACCATATGTGGTGAACTTGTGAAAGAGCAAAAAAGTATTGGCAGATGATTCAACAAGAAATTTCTAGGATCTTGGGATATGAATTTAAGAAAGTTGCAGAGACTTTTCTGTTGGGATTACAAATGGAAAAAATTCCAAAAGAAGACAGAACTATAATTTCGTACTTGCTTTCAGCTGCTAGGACATTATATGCGCAGTTGTGGAAGCAAGAAAAAATACCAGAGAAATGGGATTAGATTGTAAAAGTTATGACATGGAGTGAAATGGACAAATTAACAAGAATGTTAAGAGACTATGATTTAGAAGTTTTTTAAGATGGAGTGGAAAAAGTTCAGAAGATATGTAGAAAAAGAGTGGAAAATAAAAGGACATTGGACAATTTTTGATAATGATTAAGTCTTAGAAAAAAGAAGAATATTAATTTTTGTTTTTATTAGTTAAGGGTACCTTTAAACATTAGTACTTTAAGTAAATAACACCGGCAGGGGTCAAGTAATGGGGGGGAGGGGTGGGTAGAAAGTAATATATGGGATAGATACAAGAAGTTATTAATGATGCAAGAAATATAATTTGTTACCATATGTTACCAAATAAAATTGTTTTAACCAAAAGAAAGCCCAGAGTCTCTTTTCCTCCTCCTCCTCTTCCTCTGGAGTTCTGTGTTCTTCGTATGCATTATTAGGAAAACAGTGTCTGCCTTGTAAAATTGAAACCATTAGAGGCACAGACTGCAATAACAAAATAATCCAGAACAAAATTAAAGAAAAAACATGCATTTTTTTGTTGTTATATAGGTAGTTTAGATAGGGAATACATTTTGTCATATTAATTATGATAATTATGAAACACCTCATTTTGTAATTATTGTAATTAATGAAAGAAACACACAACTCTAATGTGGCTCCAATGTTTGTTACAGAACAATATAATGGACACATTGGATTTTTGGTCTGTGGGAATATTCTGTACCCTGTATAATGGTTAAACAAAGTGGGACTTCAGTTTGGTTGACATATTGGGCTTTTTCTATTTGTATATCTCCATTTAACATTAATATAAAGCAATAAATCTTAGCATGCACATTCAGAATATAATTCTATGGTTCAAATTTGAAAAGTTGCTCAGGCCATATTTTATATTTTCAAGTGGACAATAAAGAGATAAAGCACTTTCACTGTGATCCGTTCAAAAGCATTCCATAGAAAGAAAAAGACTAGAAGACAGAGAGAATACAACTGGCCAAGAACCCAATCAAACAGTGAAATAGAATATGGTACACAAAGCGTTTATTCATGTATCAGCTTCCCTCCATATAATTTTTTTACATGTAGTGCTGTGAGAGAAAGTGAATTCTTACTCACCTTACTTTGCTGTACTGTGCCACTTTAATTATCTTGCCCTCCAACTCTCTCTCTCTCTCAAACACACACACACACACACACACACACACACACACGGCTCAGTTCCAGTACTGGTCAGGCTAGGAGTAAACTGCTTGTCAGAATAGCACACAAAGGAGAGGGAATTTCAGCTTTCCTACCCTACACAGTCCTCTGCTTCTTTTGCTGCAGCGACAATGCAGAGTAGTGTAAACAACATCTCTGAGTATGCCATTTCAGTTTCACTTAAGATTCCAGAGAATCCCAGTTTAGGAATAAATTAATTTCTGCATAGTTTTCTGCTATATGGGTAATAGGAGTGGAAGATTAACAAGAAACTCTTAATCGGTTTCCTTAAAGAGATACAATTCAACATGAACAGAGAACAAACCATTCAAGCCAATATTACTATTAAAAATTGTTTTAGCAATCTAAGCAAGTGGATTGTTTCAGATGTCAACTCACAAGCTTCTCAGACATTTAGATTTACTGTATTGAATCTTGATACTCTCATATCTTAAACTGTTACCTGTCAGCCAGTATGGTGTAGTGGACAGAGTATAGGACTAGAGCATAAGAGAAACCATATTGGATCAGGCCAATGGCCCATCTAGTCCAACACTCTGTGTCACACAGTGGCCAAAAAACCCAGGTGCCACCAGGAGATCCATCAGTGGGGTTAGGACACTAGAAGGTCTCCACTGTGCCTTCCCAAGCACCAAGAATACAGAGCATCACTGCCCCAGACAGAGAGTTCCAGAAATACGCTGTGGCTAATAGCCACTGATGGACCTCTGCTCCATATGTTTAACCAATCCCCTCTTGAAGCTGTCTATGCTTGTAGCCGCCACCATTTCCTGTGGCAGTGAATTCCATGTGTTAATCACCCTTTGGGTGAAGAAGTACTTCCTTTTATCAGTTCTAACCTGACTGCTCAGCAATTTCATTGAATGTTCTCATATTGTGAGAAAGGGAGAAACGTACTTCTTTCTCTACCTTCTCTTTCCCATGCACCCAAGCGCCCTCTGCGTCCCCGCTCGAAGCCGTTGCCCTGGTTCAACCAGGAGCTGTGGCAACAAAAGCGGGGACTCAGACGACTGGAGAGGCAATGGCGGCATACTCGAGACGAAGTGACCCGAGCATCTTATAGAGAGAATTTGAAGGCCTATGAGATGGCAATCAAAGCCGCCAAAGAAAGCGTTCTTTGCGGCTAAGATTGCGTCCGCAACTTCGCGCCCGGCACAATTGTTCGATATAATTAGAGGACTTACAACGCTGCCGCAAGGCAGACTAAATTCTATTGAATTGGAAATAGGCTGTGAGGCTTTTGCGAAATTTTTTGTGGACAAAATCGCGTCACTCCGCCCCGACCCCCCTGCCAATTTTGAGGCAGCGAAATCGAGGCCCCGAGCCTGTCTTCGGATTATACGCTGGATGGCTTCAACCCCCTCAGCCTGGAGGAAGTTGACAGGATTCTCTCATCTGCTCACCCAACTACTTGTAAATTGGACCCATGCCCTTCCTGGCTTATTAAATCCTGCCAGGGTGACCTTAGATATCCTATACGGGATATCATAAACAGATCCCTGACGGAAGGGCATTTTCCAACGCCGCTCAAAGAG
This sequence comes from Heteronotia binoei, assembly GCF_032191835.1. Lineage (NCBI taxonomy): Eukaryota > Metazoa > Chordata > Lepidosauria > Squamata > Gekkonidae > Heteronotia > Heteronotia binoei. The sequence goes on along the minus strand of NC_083226.1, from coordinate 124,724,421 downwards.
GCAGTGGTCCGTCCCCTCTTAAAGAAACCATCTTTAGATCCGGCCCAATTGGCACACTATCGGCCGGTCTCAAATTTGCCCTTTTTGGGCAAACTTATTGAGAGGGCAGTGGTGATGCAGCTACAGACTTTCCTGGAGGATGCTTCCGTCCTTGACCCATTTCAGTCCAGCTTTCGCCCGGGACATGGGACGGAGACGGTGCTGGTCGCCCTAGTAGATGACCTTCAACGGCATCTGGATCGGGGCGGCTCGGCAGTGCTGATGCTGTTAGATCTGTCGGCAGCGTTCGACATGGTTGACCATCGGCTACTGAAGGGCCGCCTCGCCGACGCAGGGATTCAGGGGTTGGCCTTACAGTGGCTCTCATCTTTCCTGGAAGGTTGGGGACAAAGGGTCGCAGTTGGGGAGGAGCTGTCCCAGAGGTGCACACTCGACTGTGGTGTACCCCAAGGGGCGGTCCTCTCCCTGATGTTATTTAACATCTATATGCGGCCTCTTGCCCAGATTGCCCGAAGGCACGGGCTAGGGTGTCACCAGTACGCTGATGACACCCAGCTCTACCTACTGATGGACGGCCAGCCGACCTGCGCCCCGGAAAATCTAGATCGGGCATTACATGCTGTGGCTGAGTGGCTCAGGCTGAGCGGGCTGAAGCTTAATCCTGCGAAGACAGAGGTCCTTTGCTTGGGCCGCCGCGGCCCGGGAGGGGGAATCCCCCTACCAGCCTTTGACGGTGCGCCGCTGGTAGCGGCGGACTGGGTCAGGAGCTTGGGGGTGCTATTGGAGCCGTCCTTAAAGATGGAGGCTCAGATAGCAGCCGCTGCCAAGTCCGCGTTTTTTCACCTTAGGCGGGCAAGGCAGTTGGCCCCCTTCCTGGAGCGCGACGACTAGCCTATACCTAGCTTGAGGACTTAATGCAACTTGCCAAATTTCTTTTATATATATTTCGAATATTTATTAATATTTATGGTTTTATCTGTTTTATCTGTTTTAAATGTTTATTCCCTTATATGTTTAAATATTGCTTAATTTTATGTTGGATCTATTGTTGGAAGCCGCCCTGAGCCACCCGTGGGAAGGGCGGGATATAAATTCTAAATAAATAAATAAATAATCTTGTAAACATCTAGGTTTATTAGGTTCTATGAGAGCTGAGATTAACTCCTTACTCAGCCATGAAGTTCTCTGGGTGACCTTGGGCCATTCACTCTCTTTCATCCAGACCTTCCACACAAGGTTGTTGTTAGGATACAATGAAAAAAGGGGGACCTTGTGTGCTACTATGTGCTTGCTGGATGGAAGAGCAGGGTAAAAATGCACTAGATAGAATATCAACTGTTCATGTCCAGTACTATCTTTCAACAGTTAAAAAACAGAAAACCTCCTTCTGTCTAATTACCTAGAACCATATAACAAAATTATCTTCAGCCCTTCCTAAAGGTAAAAATTAAGCTACCACTTCTTGATTTATATGTGAACAAGGCAGACATATAACAATTGTACTTCTCCCATCTCATCTAGTTTGGCCCTCTGATAGGCATCAAAAGGAGGGTTCTCTTGATCCTGGAGTCCTGAACATCAGCACAATCCTGTCTGTTTTTTTCAGGATGAAACAAAATTGTAGCAAGATAAGACAATGATTATGTAATATAAAAAGGATTGAAGATAGTCAACTTTCCCAGAGGGCTCTTAGAACATGGAGGATAAAAGGAAATATGATCCTGTTGAGGCAAATGGTGCAGTCAAATATATTATTGAGCAAAGCGTTGGATATTTCAGCTCTCCAAGCATATTAATCATGCTGGTGCTATGTGTTTTAATTCCTGCTCTGACCAACTGTTCATAGAAGCACAGAGTTGTAAGGGACCTCCAGGGTCATCTAGTCCAACCCACCACACAATGCAGGAAATTCACAAATACCTTTCCCCACACATACCCAGTGACCTATATTCCATGCTCAGAAGATGGGGAAAAAACCTCCAGGATCCCTGGCCAAACTGGCCTGGAGAAAAATTGTTTCCTGATTCCAAAGTGGCAATCAGAATTTCCCTAAGCATATAAGAAAGGGCCATGAGAACTAAGCACTAATGTAACCCTCTTGTGATCTGCCTAAGTTTATAGAAAACTGATCATTCAAAGACTGATACTTCAAGTATTATGTGAGCTGCTTTGGGTGATGGTATTGAATCTATAGATACCTCAAATACATGGTAGGACCTAGATCATACATAAATGCTCCATTGCTAATGTAATCACTTGTTGATTCAAATGCAAATGGAATAGTGTGGATACATAATTAGTCTGAGGACATATCTGTATGGTCTTTCCCCATGTTATTTTGCATTTCAAAGTTGCATGGTAAAATGGCAGCCATAATATCATACAGGACTGATCTTTTGTTCTAACCATCTGTTCTTTATAGACAGCCAGAAATTAACATGCATCAGTCTTCTTATCCATAGGTTTATACTGAATCATAGAGATTGAGCAAATCAAAGTACTGTCTTCCATCTACTTATTAATTTTTAAAGTTTGCCTGATCCATATCACAAAATGCCATAAGTAAAATGCAGATATAACACAGAAATAGACCTGCAATGCAAATCACTTGAGCATGCTAAAATTAACCATATATTTCAGGGAAAGGCAAGTGTAGCCATTGAGCTACTGACCTGTGAACCATGAATATTCATTTCGTATCTAGTGTAAATCAGCCCCATTATATGATTAATCTCAGAGGACACTGCCCAAACAGCCACTCTAAGTTTTTGGTGAGATCCTGTTGGATGTTGAAGCTCTACCATCAATGAGATTATTCAGATTGAAGACATTCACCTCAAATTATGGGTGGCAGGTATTGTAAATTAATTCATATTTGTGGCAGTTTATCTCTGGGAGTCTCAACCTGGGTGCAGTTTCCTCAGGCTGAGGAAGACTATGCTGCAACCCAAATATTGTTTTCAGTTCAGGATTTCTTTGGGAACCATGGCAGATCCCAGACTTCCAATGGCTACTCCACCACTCAGAGCCAAACTAGATGCAAGAGTGTCCATGGGTCCAACCCCAAATGATGCCATTTTAGAGTGGAATATCACCATTTTAAAATTACTTGAAGGATCAGTTGGGCCCATTGCATGATGGAACTAGACTATCTTGGCCCCATACCTTTTCAACTACTGAAACAGTATTAGTTTAAGCAGTGGAAAAGGTGAGAGGGAGGTACAAGATCAGTTGATCCGGCACTTGTGACATTATAAATAACCAAATTCAGCTCTAAAATGACATTGGTCATACCCAGGGCTTTTTTTTTTTTGTAGAAAAAGCCCAACAGGATCTTATTTGCATATTAGGCCACATCCCTGATGTCACTATTGTTTCACAAAGGGCTTTTTTGTAGAAAAAGTCCAGCAGGAACTCATTTGCATATTGGGTCACACCTCCTGATGCCAAGCCAGCCAGAATTGTGTTCCTGCTCAAGAAAACCCCTGGTCATACCCGATGTTGTTACCCCTAGTTACATCTAGTTTGCTCTCACAGCTTCCTTTGCTGCCTGTCAACCAGGTCAGACCACTGGTCAATGTTGTCTCCTTAGTCTGCCAGAAGCTCTCTAGGTCTTCAGGCAGAGGTTGTTCATATCACCTACAAACCAGTCCTTTCAGCTGGAGATGCCAGAGATTGCATATGCAGCCTTCTACATTCAAAGCAAATGTTTTACCACTGAGTCATGACCTCCCATCCTTCTCTCTTTTCCCTGTATGAAGCCACAGGAGGGATTTTAAATCTTCCTGTGCATGCACAGAATGATCTACATGATATTTCTGGTGATGCCACAGCACTTCTAAATGTGGCTTTAGTAATATCCAGGTGGGCTATGTGGATCATAGAGCCACTATGTGGCCTTCCATATAGCTCTTGACATTCAACTAAGCCAACAATTCACTGGGTAGTCTTAGGCATGCTGCTGTCTCTCAGTCTCTTCCAACAGAGAGCATGAATAAAATATCCTACTTTCTGGGGCTGATGTTTGAGATAACAAGTCAATGTGCCTGAAGGACATTAAACATACTGTCATACAACTCTGAATATAGCCCAGAATTACTAGCCAGTTGGCTGTGATGACAAATTCCTTCTCAGTTCCAAATATGGAAAATAATTGATCAGCCTCACAGCATGTCTCGCTATGTTCAATGGTACTTGCACCCAAGTTAATGTGCATAGAATTGCAGAGTTTGCTCTTTTGAAGTGTATGATTTGGGCCTATGATATAGATAATTGGAAACTATATACCAAAGTAAACTCTACACAGTTAAAATTGCTGTTGCCAAGTGTAGTTTACTTGAACTGTCAAGATATTGCGTATTACCCAGAAGGCCCTTTTTACTGGGTATTGTGAATTAAATAAACCAAGACTGAACACATGTCTTGAAACCACAATAGTTTATTTATAAGACGAAAGGCAGCCCATCAAACTTTCCACAGGAATTGAAAAAATTCATCGTGGACTGAAAGCCTTTACTTTCTTTCCATTCATATAATTTTGGTTTTGGCTTAACACTTAACACAATATGCAGTTCAAAAGACCATGCTTTGCATTTAAAGTAAACAATGACTGTTCTGGAGAGGCTTGTAATTTTTTTCTTATTCTTTGCTTGGCCATTTTCTCTTTGCTTTTCAAAGGGCTACTCAGTTAACATGATGCCCTCCCTATGCCAGCTCAAGTGCCTGCTTTTCAAATTATGGTCTCCTATGAACCAGATGAAACTGTAAGATTTTTCATTTACTTTGGTTTGCATTTGCTTAAGAATAAAAGAAGTGATTGTGTGTGTACGTATGTGTTGAGTGTCTTTTATAAGACGGTATTCATGGAATATAGAAAATAGGAATGAAAACAGCTCCGGGTCTTACGGCATAGATATGATGCAGAGTCATACTTCTGAAAGTAATATTGATATACACAGTTTCATTTAAAGTGGAGTTTAATCCAGGATTTTAAGGGGGGGGGGGGAACCTTTTCTCCACAATCAAGCCTCTTATTACTGAGAGCTCATTTAGCATTTCACAAACATTGACCAATTTTATCCCTGGGGTATCTCCACTGAACTAAATGAATTAGGGCAAGTGTTTAATTAACTAAAAAAAAAATTGGCAAGCAGGTAAGTAGTTGGCACCACACTATAGGATATAAAGTGCTATACATAGACCAAATTGAATTTATCAAGAACCTTTTTATTATGCCAGTTAAATATAATAAAACTTTATTAGATAACTTTTTGTAATATATGCAGCTTCTTGAGGAAACCTAATAGCATGTTAGGTTTCCTAACAAAGGTTTTCATTTTTACCATTTTTGAAGAGTGACCAAAGAATCTGATTTTTTGAAAAGCACTGGAGTCCTCTGCATTTGATCACATTATTTCTGTTCCATTCTGTATACTCTTAACTTGGCTGTAGTCATCCTGGTAACCACAGTTCTAAATGATACATACACAAGGGCTTCCTGTTTTCTTTTATGTCTAGGAAAATAGATTCCCCAGTTCCACATGCCAAGAGTTGCCTTTCTTGCGCACAGATGGACTCTCTGAAAAGCCAGCATCCAAGCGGAACCATCCAAATTGACTGAAATGTACAAATGAATACCATTACAATATTTTTTTTTATTTATATAGTGCCGTTAATGCATATGGCCCTTTGGAGAATGCAAAAGAGAGGTCCCTGTCCCAAGGATTATGCAATCCAAAACTTGACATTACAGATAACAAAAGGAGGAGAATCAATAAATTAAGAAAATGTGTTCATTCCAGGGCTTTTTTTGAGCAGGAACACACAGGAATGCAGTTCCGGCTGGCTTGGTGTCAGGGGTATGTGGCCTAATACGCAAATGAGTTCCTGCTGGGCTTTTTCTACCAAAAAAAGCCCTTGTTCATTCCAATGACAAGTGCTTGGATATAATTTATCCTACTATGAACATAATTGAACAGCTTGACAGGGTATCCAGACAACATGACCTAATACTTATGGGTGACTTCAACTTCCCTGATGTGTGCTGGGAGACAGACTCTGCAAAGCATTCACAGTCATGTAAATTCTTGATAATAATAAAAAAATTATTTTTATATCCTGCCCTCCCCCGCCGAAGGCAGGCTCAGGGTGGCTCACAGGACATGGTGTATACCATGATTACAGTAAAATACAATCATTAATATAAAAACAGTTAGAATATAGTTAAGTTACATTCATAAATTAAGTTAAGTTAGATAAAACAGTTAAACCATTATAGATTATCAATTAAGGTGCTACAGTTCAAAATATGTACAGGATGATTAGATGTCATTAACCGGGTTTCATCTTAAAAGCAAGCTGAAAGAGGGCAGTTTTGCAAGCCCTGTGAAACTGATTTAGGTCTTGCAGGGCTCGCACCTCCTCTGGTAGTTGATTCCACCATTGGGGAGCCATTGTTGAGAAGGCTTGCTCCCTCATTGTATTCAGTCTGGCCTCCCTCGGTCCAGGGATTTTTAAAAAATTTTGGGAACTGGATCTCAGTGCTCTTTGAGGAACATATGGAGAGAGGCGGTCCCTAAGGTAGGCAGGTCCTCAGCCATATAGGGCTTTAAAAGTAATAACCAGCACCTTATAACGAACTCGGTACACAATTGGCAGCCAGTGCAGCTCCCACAGCCTAGGCTGTACATGTTCCCACTGAGGTAGTCCCACTAATAGCCTGGCCGCCGTGTTCTGCACTAGCTTCAGTTTTCACATTCGGTATAAGGGCAGCCCCATGTAGAGGGTGTCACAGTAGTCTAGCCTCGAGGTGACCGTTGCATGGATCACAGTTGCCAGGTCGCTACGTTCCAAGAAGGGGGCCAGCTGCCTCGCCCTCCTAAGGTGGAAAAAGGCAGATTTAGCAGTGGCACCTATCTGGGCCTCCATTGTCAAGGAAGGCTCCAGTAGCACTCCCAAGCTCTTGACCCTGTGCACTGGTATCAGTGACGCACCATCAAAGGTTGGTAGGGAAATCTCCCCTCCTGGCCTGCCACGACCTACGCAAAGGACCTCAGTCTTCGCTGGATTCAGCTTTAGCCCACTCAGCCTGAGCCAACCCGCCACGGCTTGCAGCGCCTGGTCCAGATTTATAGGGACATCGTCAGTCTGGCTGTCCATCAATAGATAGAGCTGGGTGTCATCAGCGTACTGGTGGCAATCCAGCCCATACCCCCGAGCAATCTGGGCAAGGGGGCGCATGTAGATGTTAAACAACATTGGGGAGAAAACTGCCCCCTGAGGCACCCCACAATTAAGTAGGTGTCTTTGGGACAGCTCTCTTCCAATTGCCACCCTTTGTCCCCAACCTTCAAGGAAGGAGGATAGCCACTGTAAGGCTAGCCCCCGAATTCCTGCATCGACGAGGCGGCGGGTCAGCAGCCGATGGTCGACCATATCGAACGCAGCCGATAGGTCTAACAGCAGCAATACTGCCGAGCCGCCTCGATCCAGATGTCGCCGGAGGTCATCCATGAGGGTGACCAAAACTGTCTCCGTCCCATGGCCCGGGTGGAAGCCGGACTGGCACGGATCTAAGGTGGCAGCGTCATCCAGAAAAGCCTGTAACTGCAATGCCACAGCCCTCTCTATAATTTTGCCCAAAAAGGGCATATTTGAGAACGGCCGGTAATGAACCAATTGGGCCGGGTCTGATGTAGCCTTTTTCAGGGGAGGGCGGACCACTGCCTCTTTCAGGGGTGTTGGAAAGGAGCCCTCTGAAAGAGATCTATTTATGATATCCTGTATAGGACATCTTAGCTCCTCCTGGAAAGCCTTAATTAGGCAGGAGGGGCATGGGTCCAGATCACAAGTTGTTGGGCTGTCATGCCTGCCCCTGACCCAGCCCCTGCTAGCTCAGAGCAGGCACCTTTAACAGCCCTGGACGTAAGTCCCGAAGAAGCAAGCCGGCAGCAGGAGCCACCTGGAACTGATCAGGCCACGCCGGGCCCCAGCTCATCCCCTCCGGAATCACCGCCACCTGTTAGCCGGCTCCGTGAGAGGAGACGGCAGGAGATACGAAGCAGAAGAAGTGAGGCACGCATGCGGGGGAGAAGAGATCTAAGCCCGGCATACTAATGAGTTAACAAGCCAGCACAGTATATCTGTAATCTTGGCCCTAGGGCAAACTGTGCTGGCAACGAACGATCCTACTGGGACGTGACCACACTCTGCACCCTCTTGCTGGCTGAGAGACTCCGTGTACTCCTGACCCGGCTTGAACCTTGGACTTGGAACTCTGACCCTGCTTTGTGGACTGGCTTAGGTACTCTGACTGTATTCGGCTTGGCTTTCTCTGGCTTTCGACTCCCTGCATTCCTGTGACTACGCTTTCTGTTTCATCCTTCGGCCGGACTGATTTATGGTGTGACTAATTGGACTGTTTACGATAACCCCTGTGCTACTCCTCAGCCGGCTGCAAGTTCTGGCCAGCTGCTCGTTCCTTGCTTGAGACTCGAGCCGTGACATCGGCATGCAGTGACAAGGATTCTGTCGACTTCCTCCAAGCTGAGTGGGTCGAAGCAGTCCAAGATCAAACCAGAAGACACGTATTGGGCCTGAGTTCACTTACTGTATCTAAGTTGGCAGGGCAATCGTGGCGGAGCGACTGGATCTTGTCTGCAAAAAATTTCGCAAAAGCCTCGCAGCCTATCTCCAATTCCTTAACGTTTGGATTGCCCTGTGGTAATGTAATAAAATTCCGAATTATCCTAAACAGTTGTGCCGGGCGCGAATTTGCAGACGCAATCTTAGCCGCAAAGTATGTTTTCTTTGCGGCCTTGACTGCCATCTCATAGGACCTCATAAACTTCCTATAAGATGTTCTAGTCGCTTCATCACGGGTACGCCGCCATTGCCTCTCTAGCCGTCTGAGACCTTGTTTCAGCTGGCGTAACTCCGGGGTATACCACGGGGCCAGCCTAGTCCGAGGTCGTAGAGGGTGTCGAGGTGCAATCTCATCAATGGCCCTAGAGATCCGGCTATTCCAGGTCTCAACCAGGCCACTGAGAGAGTCGCCAGAGGGCCAGGAATCCTGCAGAGCCATTTGGAACCGTTCCGGGTCCATCTGGCTCCATGGGCGAGCCATAATAAGCTCGTCGCCTAAACAGGTTTGGGGTGGCATATCTACACAAGCCCTGAGGGTGAGGTGGTCCAACCATGGCACCGCTTCAGCGGTTATATCATCCACCGTGACCCCGGCCGCAAAGATCAGGTCTAACATGTGTCCGGCCTGGTGAGTGGGGGTTGTAACAAATTGAGAGAGTCCTAGCATCGCCATGGAAGACACTAGGTCCGTCGCCTGACTGGAGGTCGGGTCATCAGCATGGACGTTGAAGTCACCCAGGATTACCAACCTTGGGTACTCCAATGCCCAGCCTGTCACCGCCTCGAGCAGGGACGGTAAGGCGCTAGCTGGTGCGTTAGGCATACGGTACACCAGCCAGATTGCCAACCCCTCTCCAGCCTCCCACGCCAGACTGGTACATTCAATACCCTCGATCCTTGGGGCTGGAAACGCCCTAAAGGAGTAAGCCTCTCGTATAAATAATGCCACTCCTCCCCCCCCGCCCGCTAGTCCACGATTGGTGGAAGACTGAATAGCCCGGGGGAGCTGTTTGTGAGAGGGCTACTGTATCTCCCTTTCGAATCCAGGTTTCAGTCACGCAAGCCAGGTCCAGGTCCTGTTCGAGTAGGAACTCTCAAAGGACTGAGGTCTTATTATTAATGGACCTGGCATTGCATAACACCAATGACGGAGGCAAGTTATTCAGCCTGACCCTACTACCTGTCACCCTTGGGATGGGACACAGATTGGAGGAAGATTGAGCACTATCTTATCTCAGTCTTCCTCTCTTTTAACGTCTGTTCCCACCGCTATACCTCCCCCTCCCAAGGAGCACTGGAATCCCTAGACCAGCCATTCCCCGCTGGTAGCAACCGCTATCTTAGCCACCATCAAAGCACTACTGTCACTAATACCCCCCAGACCACTCCGCCCTACTAGATCCCAGTATTCAAATTAACCCAATTAAACCCCAACCCTCAATTTCCCTTTTAGGGGAGGGATGGTGGCTCAGTGGCAGAGCATCTGCTTGGTAAGCAGAAGGTCCCAGGTTCAATCCCTGGCATCTCCAAAAAAGGGTCCAGGCAAATAGGTGTGAAAAGCCTCAGCTTGAGACCTGGAGAGCTGCTGCCTGTCTGAGAAGACAAGACTGACTTTGATGGACCAAGGGTCTGATTCAGTATAAGGCAGCTTCATATGTTCATATGTTTTATATTAATTGGTAAAAGTTTAGATCAAATAGCAATAATTAATTATAATCCCACCCTGTTAATCATCCTTAAATTAATTAGCTAATTTTTTTAAAAACAATCCAAATCCAATATATACAGTAAATGAATCAAAGTGAGTTAATTAATAATTTTTTTTTTAAACTAGTAGTTCATGAGTAGGTGGAGGTAGGATGTTATTAGAGTGCAATATAAGTTCTTCTAATTAAGGCAAGTACAAGTAGGGTAGGGTACTGGGAGTGGTGCATTGCAGGAAGAATGTTAAAGGTAGTAAAGTGCGAAGTGCAAAGTCAAACTCAAACACCGGCATCGAGGGGATGTCGTACCAGATGTACCAGATGTAACGCTGAGAGCAGTAGTCCCCAGGTGCAGGATCCAGCAGCTAAGGGTCCCGTCCGGTATTTTCCACGTAGCCTGGTGAGCCTGTGGAGGGCAAAGACCCCCCTCGTGCTCCCCCGCCACGTAGTAAAACTCCACCGTTCTATTTGTGGAGACAGTCGGTTCATTCAGGGCCCCTGCTCCGCCCGTGCACCCAGCTACTTCCAAGGTCGTTTTGCATAGACTCTTCCCTTCAGTATCGGCACCCCAGCATTGTCTGCCATCACTGCCAGACTCTCTCTCTCCTGGCGCGCCCCTCCTGGCGCCCGGCCACGTCAGTGGCTCGGCGCTCCTCTTGCTCCACTCACTGCGCCCGCCGAGTAAGCATTTCCGCCCCCACTCAGGCAGCGACGTCGGCTCTGCTCGTCGTCCGGCTGTTCGCACAGCCGCCTCGGCCGCCTCACAAACTACACCGCTGCCTCGGCCACTTCCGCGTCAGGCCCCACTCATGATTTGGCGATGGGAACCAGCTCCATCTGCACTCCAACACTCCACAGGGCCCTCCAGTGCCTCACCTCCCTCTTCAAGATGAGGGGTTAGCTTGTCCAGATTTTACGTTAATCATAGAAGTGGCTAATGAACAGGTAAGAGCCCGGTTTTCAGGAGCTCTAGCACCTGAGTTCCTTCCTCGTTGCCATCTTGAATACTGATCTGTCTGGTTGATAACTTTCTTCATCAAATGGTGGAGGAAGCTACATACTCAACTTAATATTAACCAACAGGCAAGAGGTGGTAGATGGAGTGAAGGTGGTGGGGACCTTAGGGAGAAGTAACCATGTCCTGCTAGAAATTCTTCTGCTATGGGGGGGCTGAGAAAGTTCATAGCCACACATAGACTCATAGAGTTGTAAGGGACTTCCAGGGTCATCTAGTCCAACCCTGTGCACAATGGTGGAAACTCCCAGATACCTTGCCCCCCCCCCACATCCTCATGTCAGATTTCAGTATGTATGTTAGACTTCAGTAGGGCAGACTTTAATAAACTCTGAGGCATGATGAGAATCATTCCATCGGCAAGACTGCTGGAAGGGAAAGGAGCAAGTGAGGGGTGGGCTCTCCTAAAACAAGAGCTCTTGCAAGCTCAAGTCATTCCTATCCAACAAGAAGGAAACATGGTAGGGGATCCAAAAGCCAATGTGGATAAACATAGAACTCCATGATGTGTTAAGGAGAAAGAGGAAATGTTCAAGAAATGGAGGCAAGAACATACCTCTAAAGAAGAGTACCTACAGTTTGCTAGGCACTGTAGGACAGCCATCAGAGAGGCCAAAGCTTTAGCTCATGGTAGGGTTGCTAGGTCTGTGTTGGAAAATACTTGGAGGCTTTGGGGGGGTGGATCTGGGAGAGGGAGGGGTTTGGGAGGGTAAGGAACCTTTTTTTTTTTGGCCACTGTGTGGCACAGAGTGTTGGACTAGATGGCCTGATCCAACATGGCTTCTCTTATGTTTTATATTCGAAGGGTCTCAACATGGTACAATGCCATAGAGTCTATCCTTAAAAGCATCTGGACATCAGTTGTGAAAGCGGGAGATCTCCAGGCCCCACCTGGAGGCTGCAACTCTAGCTCATGGTGAGCTAAAGCTTGCTATAACAAGAAAATATTATTCAGAAATGTGGGAAGCAAATGTAAGATAAAAGTTGGGTCCACTGTTGGGTAAAAATGGAGGAATTCTGACAGAGGACAAAGAGAAAGCAGAAAGAATGCCTATTTTGCCTCAGTTTTTTTCCTGAAAGAAGAGTTTCAGGCTCATCTAGAGATGGCAGTAGGCAAGGCATGGCATTCAGGCTGCTGGTTGACATGGGCAAAGAGGTAGCTGAGAAGCACCTGACTACATTGAAAGAATACAAGTCCCTTTGGTCAGATGGTATGCACCCAAGAATGCTCAAAGAACTTTCTAGAGATCTTGCAGATCCTTTGTCTATCATCTTCCAGACCTCTTGGAGGACAGGAGACATACCACAAGATGGAAGGAGGGCAGATGGTATCCCAATCTTCAAAAAAAAGGAGGAAGAATGACCCAGGAAGCTACAGGCTAGTCACTGACCTCTGTCCCAGGGAAGATACTGGAGCAGATTTTAAAGGGATTAGTCTACAAGCATCTAAAGCAGTGGTCCTCAACCTTTTTGGAACCAGGGACCGGTTTTGTGGAAGACAATTTTTCCATGGACCGGAGGGGGAGGGGCACGCAATGGTTTTGGATGATACCATTTATTTCTAATTATTTATTTCTATTAGTTCTATTAGTTTGGTGTGGTGGTTAAGTGTGCAGAAAAAGCCCAGTATTTGCATATTAGGCCACACCCCCTGACAACAAGCCAGCCAGAACTGTGTTCCTGTGCATTCTTGCTTTAAAAAAAGTCTTGGTAATATATAATGAAATAATGATACAACTCACAGACCGGTTGCTAACAGGCCATGGGCTGGTACCAGTCCATGGCCCAGGGGTTGGGGACCACTGATCTAAAGGACAACCCATTATTGCAAGCTGGGGAAGTCAGCATGAATTTGTCCAGATCATCCATTGCCAGATCATCCAGGAATCTGAGATGACGCTTCTGCTTCTCCAATCAACACAGGATCGGAGGGGGGGGGGGGGGAACGTTATCCCACTTTTCAGAATAGGAAAAAAATCTTTCTTTTCAATGTGAGGATTTCAAGATATCATTGTCACTGCCAATTTCTAGGAAAATAATTCCTGCCAGTGCCTTGGTTTGGATCGGCAACGTTAATTCCGGAAACTTTCCCCCTTCCCCCTGCCACTGAAGCAATGTTTGATTTCCCAGCTCCAAGCAGTTGGGCGCATGTTCAATGGACCCCCCCTCCCAGAAATCACCATCACCATGTGATCGATCAACTGCTTTTCACTAACAGGACCAACTCTTTATACGACCGTTCATGTGAACGTCGCCACGTTGGATTTTTCTGCCCTGGTCCAGAAAAAGGTTCTTTTGTCTCGCTTTAAGTGGTCTGTCTGGCCAAACCCAAAGAGTAGATGTCAGTGACATTTCAACTGAATGGAGGAAGCTGTCAAGTAGGTGCTACAGGGCTCAGTTCTGGGTCTGGTACTTTTCAATATTTTTATCAATGATCTGGATGAGAGAATGGAGGGGCTACTCATTAAATTTGCAGATGACACCAAATTGGGAGGAGCAGTGAACACACCAGAAGATAGAGGTAGAATTCAATGAGATCTTAACACACTGGGAAAGTGGGTGGATTGAAACATGATTTAACAAGGATAGGTGCTGAGTTCTGCATCTCAGTAACAAATATGAGGAACATACTGGATGAAGGATACGCTTCTGGATAGCAGTGTGTGAACAAGATCTTGAGGTACAGGTTGACTGTAAGTTAAATATGAGCAGGCAGTGTGATGTAGCAACAAAAAAGGCTAATAAGATCTTGAGGTGTATCAACAGAAGCATAATATTCAAATCGCAAGATGTCATAGTCCTGCTGTACACTGCATTGGTCAGGCTACGCCTGGAGAATTGTATGCAGTTCTGGAGGCCTTACTTCAAGAAGGATGTGGACAGAATGGTGTGAGAGGAGAGGATGATCAGGATGATCAGGAGCCTAGAGACCAAGTCCTATGAGGAACAGTTGAGAGACTTGGGAATGGTCAGTCTGAAGAATAGGAGGCTGCGGGCAGGGAGACATGATTGTTCAGTCTAAGTATCTGAAGGACTGTCACTTAGAGGAGGGCAGAGAGCTATTCCTATAGGCAGCAGAGGATAGGATTTGCATTAATGGGTTTAAATTAATTATGGGAAGGTACTGACTGAATATCAGGAAAAACCTTTTTTTTGCAATAAGAGTTGTTCAACAGTGGAATCAGTTACCAATGGAGGTGGTGAGCTCCCCCTCCCTTTCCCCTGGCAGTCCTTAAGCAGTGGCTGGATGAACACTTTGTTGGGGATGCTCTAGGTTGATCCTGCACTGAACAGGGAGTTGAACTAGATGGCCTGTATGGTCCCTTCCAACTCTTTGATTCTATGATTCTATGAAGGTGACAAGGGATTAGGAAGAGAGTAAACTTTCCAAATATTGTGGTAACTGCAAGGATAAGCATATAGAGGTCTTCCTGAGGCTGAAAACAGTTTGGTCGTTTTCGCACTCACCTTCCGCTGGCGCGACCCCCCTCTTCACCGCGCAGGATCTGCGCGGATTTCGCACTAAACGCTGCGGAGCAGCCAGAAAAGCCGGAAGCTCCCATCGCAAAAGCCGCGCAAACGCCAAACTGCTTTTTGGCGGTTTCAGTTTGAGAGGCTTTTGCGCCGGGAGCTTCCGGCTTTTCTGGCTGCTCCGCAGCGTTTAGTGCGAAATCCGCGCAGATCCTGCGCAGTGAAGAGGGGGGTTGCGCCGGCGGAAGGTGAGTGCGAAAACGACCATCATTTAGGACTTCGTAAAATGTTTAAGCCATGGAAGTTTGCAGAAATTATGTGTGTTGAGAAACAGCATTTCCAAAACAAAATTAAAAGTTCAGATTTGTAGAAGAGATTGGATTTATACCCCACCCTTCACTACCCAAAGGAGTCTCAGAGTAGATTATAATCTTCTTTCCCTTCCCTTCCTGAAACAGACACTCTGTGAGGTAGGTGGAGCTGAGAGAGCTCTGACAGAAATTGCTCTTGAGAGGAACAGCTCTGTGAGAACTTGTGACTGACTTAAGGACACATCAGCAGGTGCATGTGGAGTAGTGGGGAATCAAACCTGGTTCTCCCAGATAAGAGTCCGTGCACTTAACCACTACACTTTACTTGCTTGCACTATAAGGTCATATTTATCTTCTCAGACAAGAATGGGCATTCCTATCAATGGAAAAAACCCATGAAGGCAATGGGGAAAAAAAGGATTAGGCAATGCTGAATTGAAGACAGGGCTTCAAACCACTCAATCCTGTCCAGTTTACACTTTTTTGTTACCTGCTTCAAACCTCACACCACACTTCTAAAATAAGTTCCTTCTGTTCTTTTGTCATGTATTGCCAAGCTCATTTCATATCCCTTTCCTGCTGTATCATTCTCTTGGGTTATATTACTAATCCAAGCGCCCATATATTCATTTTCCACTTCTGTACCTTCCCCATTTTCCACTTCTGTACCTTCCCCATTGGGGGGGTGGTGGGGGGTGGGCTCCCTCTGGGAATCCTACCCCCCCAGGGAAAGTGCATGCGCAATACATAGCCTCTCCTCTCCCGGTGTAGTGAACGCCGCGTGGTCACTGTCTGGCTATGCCTGGCAGATGGTCACTGCAATGGCCTCTCCTGCATTACTGCATCCGTAGCAACACCTTCTCGCTGGTCCCCCCCGTTTTCACAGAGTTTGCTACGTCATGGTGCGACCGAAGTGTCCGGCGGTATAACCGGATGGGCAGGCTGGGCCCACCAACCTCGTCAGCCTAAGAGAAGGAAAACTCTAACATCAAACCCGGGCAGATAGAGCTCGTTAATGTAACACCTACCACCTGGAGGACTCACTGCCGGCGTCCTGGCTTACTGGGCCATGGCAGATGACCCCCAGGTGAAAGGGTGGAGCCAGTACCGCGCACACTGCGCTTCACCTAAAAAATTCCTCTGCGCAGGCCTGAAGGGCATATCCACACACACAACCCACAACGCATCAAGTCCTGCAGCGATAGGCAAGGGGCGAAACGGCAGGTGGAAGGTGCCACTGGAAGCCGCAGTCCCGATCCTGCATGTAGGCGGTTCAGGATATTGGTCGCCTGATGCTAACCCGGAGACGAAAGCATCTTTCGGCAGCACCCTGAACGACCAAGCAGCCTTATCTAGGGACAGCACTGCTTGCTCCACACGGAGAGGGGCCTAGAAAAGGTGGCCTAAACAAAGCTCGTCTCCCCCACCCCAGTTGGCTAGCCGCGGTCAACGGGCATCCTTACTTGCGGTCGAAAAATAACAACAAAGAAAAGGCATGCACCTGCCTCACAAAGTGTGCAAAGACTAAAGCTTGCGTGTTGGAACATCAGAACCATGCTTGACACAGTAGGCAGTGGTCGCCCTGAACGACGCTCTGCTCTAGTTGCCCACGAACTTCTCAGGTTGAATATCGACATAGCAGCTCTCAGTGAGGTCCGTTTCCCTGAGGAAGGTAGTCTTCAAGAACACAGTGCTGGCTATACCCTCTACTGGTCGGGTAAGTCAAAGGCTGAGAGCCGCCTTTCTGGCGTTGGCTTCATGGTCAGGAACTCCATTGCCTCCAAACTTGAAAACCTTCCAACAGGTCACTCAGATCGCATCATGTCCATGCGCCTCCCACTTCAAAACAAGCAGCATGCAACACTCTTCAGTGTGTATGCCCCAACCCTTCAAGCAGATCCTGCAGAAAAGAACAAGTTCTATGCTGATCTACGCAACCTCGTACGGAAGACCCCTACAGAGGACAAGGTGATCATCCTTGGCGACTTCAATGCCAGAGTAGGTAAAGACTCGGAAGCCTGGAAAGGAGTACTTGGCAAACACGGCATTGGCAACTGCAATGACAACGGGCGCCTCCTGCTAGAATTCTGCATGGAGCACCAGCTCACCATCACCAACACTATCTTCCAGCAGAAGAACAGTCTGAAGACAACCTGGATGCACCCACGGTCCAAGCATTGGCACCTTATCGACTACATTCTGGTGTGCCAGAGAGACCTTCGAGATGTCTTACACACCCGAGTAATGCCCAGCGCAGAATGTCATACGGATCATCGTCTTGTACGCTGCAATCTCCGTCTTCACTTTAAACCCACACCCAGGAGAGGAGGTATCCCTCGGAGGAAGTTTCAGGTTGGCAGCCTCCAGTCAGCCGAAGTTAAAGCTGCCTTCCAGGCAAAACTCCAGTCAAGAATTGAGGACCTCAGTTGCCCCACAGACCCTTCTCCAGAAGCACTCTGGGAACACCTAAAAACTACCGTCCTGCAGATCTCTGAAGAAGTCCTCGGGTTCTCCACAAGGAAGAACAAGGACTGGTTTGATGAGAACAATCAAGAGATCCAAGAATTACTGGCAAAAAAGAGATCTGCCTACCAAGCACATCTTGCTCAGCCCTCCTGTCCTGGGAAAAAAGCAACCTTTCGCGCTGCATGTAGCAACCTCCAGCGCAAGCTTCGAGACATTCAGAACGAGTGGTGGACCAAGCTTGCAGAGAGAACCCAGCTGTGTGCAGACACTGGTGATTTAAGAGGGTTCTACGAAGCCCTGAAGGCAGTATATGGTCCATCATATCAGGCTCAGAGTCCCTTGCATAGTGCAGACGGCCAAGTGCTCCTCACAGACAAGGCATCCATATTGAACCGGTGGTCGGAGTATTTTCAGGTTCTCTTCAGTGCCAACCGCGTAGTTCAAGATTCAGCAATCCACCTCACCCCACTTCAACCGGTGAAAACAGAGTTGGATGAGATCCCCACCCTAGAAGAGACTGTTAAAGCC
The DNA here is from genome assembly GCF_032191835.1 of Heteronotia binoei. Classification (NCBI taxonomy): domain Eukaryota; kingdom Metazoa; phylum Chordata; class Lepidosauria; order Squamata; family Gekkonidae; genus Heteronotia; species Heteronotia binoei. Next base: position 124,706,284 of record NC_083226.1, on the reverse strand, counting down.
ATCAAGCAACTGAAAAGTGGCAAGGCAGCAGGAGTTGATGGAATTCCACCAGAGATCTGGAAGCATGGGGGCACAGTACTACATAGCTCACTTCACAAAGTACTTGTCACCTGCTAGGAACAAGGCAAATTACCACAGGACTTTCGCGATGCAATCATCATCACCCTATACAAGAACAAAGGGGAAAAGTCAGACTGCTCCAACTACCGGGGGATAACCCTGCTCTCCATCGCAGGCAAAATCCTTGCCAGAATACTCCTGAACAGACTGGTGCCCACCATTGCAGAAGAACTCCTCCCAGAGAGCCAGTGCGGCTTCAGAGCTAACAGGAGCACCACCGACATGGTATTTGTTCTCAGGCAGCTCCAAGAGAAATGCAGGGAACAGAACAAGGCTCTGTATGTGACTTTTGTCGACCTTACCAAAGCTTTCGATACCGTTAGCAGGAAAGGCCTGTGGCAAATCTTGGAACGTTTAGGATGTCCCCCAAGGTTCCTCAGCGTGATCATCCAGCTACACGAAGACCAGCGAGGCCAAGTCAGACACTGCAACGACCTCTCGGAGCCCTTCCCAATAGGCACAGGTGTGAAGCAAGGCTGCGTTCTCGCGCCAACTCTCTTTACGATCTTCTTTAGCATGATGCTTCAAAGAGCCGCAGTAGATCTAGATGAGGACGATGGTGTCTACATCCGCTATCGCACCGATGGCAGCCTGTTCAACCTGAGGCGACTAAAGGCACACTCCAAGACAATGGAAAAACTCATCCGAGAGCTACTGTTTGCTGATGATGCTGCACTCGTCTCCCACTCGGTATCAGCTCTGCAGCATATGACGTCCTGCTTTGCAGAGGCTGCCAAGCTATTCGGCCTAGAAGTTAGTCTGAAGAAGACAGAAGTTCTCCACCAGCCTGCACCCCAGGAAGATTATCACCCTCCCTGCATCACTGTGGGTGAATCAGTTCTGAAGACAGTCCAGCAGTTCAGCTACCTGGGGTGCATCATCTCCTCAGATGCCAAGATCGACAAGGAGATTGACAACAGGCTGGCAAAGGCAAACCGTGCATTTGGCCGACTGCACAAAAGAGTGTGGAGCAACAAGCATCTGAAAAAAGGCACAAAGATCAATGTTTACAAAGCGGTTGTGATGACAACCCTCATCTATGGCTCCGAATCGTGGGTCTTATACCGTCATCACCTGCGACTCCTTGAGCGCTTTCATCAGCGCTGCCTTCGCACCATCCTCAACATCCACTGGAGTGACTTTGTGACCAACACTGAAGTCCTCAAGCGGGCAGAGGTTACCAGCATCGAGGCACTGCTGTTGAAGACGCAGCTGCGCTGGGCAGGGCATATTTCTAGGATGGAAAACCACCGCCTTCCCAAGATTGCCCTGTATGGCGAACTCTCCACCGGCCATCGAAATAGAGGGGCACCAAAGAAGAGGTACAAGGACTCCTTGAAGAAATCCCTTAGCACCTGTCACATCAACCATCACCAGTGGTCTGACCTAGCCTCAGATCGCAAAGCATGGAGGCACACCATCCACCAGGCTGTCTCTTCCTTTGAGAACGCACGCATAGCTGGTCTTGAGGACAAAAGGAGATTGAGGAAGAATCGCACTGCTACAGGACCAACCCTAAATCAGACTTTTCCCTGCAGTCGCTGTGGCCGGACCTGCCTGTCCCACATTGGTCTTGTCAGCCACCAGCGAGCCTGCAACAAACGTGGACTATTGCACCCTTCTTAAATCTTCGTTCGCGAAGCCAAGCCGAGAGAGAGAGACCTTCCCCATTCCTATACTTTCCTTGCACTTCTGTCACCAACTGCAAAATCATTTGCTTCCTCTTGCTGCAGTTCCCTAGAAACTCCTCATCCTTCCATGTCATACTTCTGACATCTATGTAAAGTGTTGGTTTGTGTTTAAGAGAGAATGAGGGGCTGAGTAAAAGGGAGGTCAGAGAGATAAAAGAGTGACTAGGGTGTGCCTTTGTGAATGGGTTGAGTGGTGTTAATGGATGAGTGGCACAGAGAAGGTATTAGCCAACCTATGATTGATTCACAGTTCTTTCTGAGTTTTCATTTGTCATCTTCTTAAGTGATAACAGCCATTTTGAACATAGCATTAACAAGAGAGCCAACTTCTCAACACTTCACTTCTTTCTTTGACTCCCAACTGCTAATTATGAAGGAGTTTCTCACAGAAGAAACAAAAGCTATCTGACTCAGTCATAACTCATCCTTTTCTTTTGCCTGATTGAAGTTTTAATTCCATGCTTTGGGATGTTGAAGTATCTGCCGAGCATATTAGCTACAGATCGTGATTCTATGGCATGATCTGCAGAAAACCAATAGAACAGGTGGAGGTTAAGTAGAACAGGCAACATATCATCCTCCTTTTCTGCTAAATGCCCTCTTTCAGTTGTACAAAAACAAAGGATAATGACAACAATATCAATGCTTCCTTACAAATAGAACCTAACTCTTCAGCCTGAAGAGTACACATTTTCCTACTGGCTGCATTTACTTTGCTTTTTGTGTATTCATTCTGACACTAAAATACCATCACTTTACTCTATACATTTTGTTTTCAACCTATGACCCACCAAGCTTGCATTTTTTAAAGACTGAGCACCAACATAATAGATTTTTAGACTGAACGCTGCACTGGGAGATGTGCACAAATTCCATTCACTAGCCATTCAGATCATTAGATTCTTGCTTTTACTCCTTATGTATCATTTTGAAAAGAAACTTGTCTTAAGCCTCAAGTACCTTATTTTCCTTCTTTCTTTCTTTTGACATTTTCCAACAGCTTACTTTTAACTTAATGTATGAGAACTGAAAGAGATCTCCCCTCTGCCACCTGTACATCTTTATCAGATCAACTACAATAGAACTTTCAAGTCTCACACTGTTTTTATAATAAATGGGTACGACAAATCCGACTGAAAGCCTTGCAGGAGAACTCACTCCAAAAGGCATTTAAACATTCTCTCTGCATATAGTACAGTTATGTTTGAAATAACAAGCCCAGGAGAGTGTCTTACATTTTCTTTGTCAGTGATTGAATGTAAAAAAAGGGCAGGTGACAGCTTCATACATCCCTGGTTGGGCACTGCAGGGTGCATACTTTCTCCTGACAGAGCTAGCTGCATAGACTGCTATATGCCAGTGGTGGTTGCCTTATGAGCTAGAACAAGATGACCAGAGGCTGAAGGATTTTGCACATATAGATTTATAGGTTGAGGCAACCCTAAGGAAGAAAGAGGCAACACTGCAGCTCCAGTTGACTATTTTGCCCCTTATAGATTCCTGGAGAGAACAACACCCCCCCCCCCAAAAAAAAAAAAAATCAAGGTCTTTCCTAATTCTTTGTTGGAGAGGGAAAGACTATACCTCTACCTGAGTATATTTATCAATGCTGTGAAAGTGCATCTATGTGTGTTCCACAAATGTGAATCCACAAGGATTCTTTTGCCAAGGGAACCAGGCAAGGGAACCTGGTTGCCAAGGGAACCAGGCAAGGATGTTCTGTAGTCACCACCAACGTTGGACTTTAAACATCATTATGGAGGTCTTCAATATACATATAGCAATGTTGACTCTGGTTGCAAAAGAGAATATGACCATTCAGGATTGTAATATTTGTGTAATATTTGTATATGATAGTTATAATAAGATTGTATAAGGTGATATATAAAGACTTTGTTGTATGCTTTTGAAGTATTTGGAAGTTTATAGTTTAGTGAAGTGTGATTGTGACAGCCTTTTGGCATTTTGTGTTTGACTTCTGTATTAGGTTTGACTGGCACCAACATGCTGGTAGCAGTGAGGACAATGCACCTCAAGGGCATTGTCTGCCTGGTGGACTCGCTGCACCTGGTGGTGAAGGATGCTCTGAGACTGGGGTGTACTGTGAGACCCACCTGGGATGCTGCCACCCTCAGGTCATCTGATATGATTAGCCATCCATAATTCCTGGCAGGGTGTTACCCAAACTGGATACAGAGAAGGGAAAATTAACTTTAAACAGGTTCCCAAAAGGAATGGCACAAGACCTTGTAGCCTCTGTATAGCTGGGTGGATCTCAACAGGGGCATCTCAAAATAAAATTATGAAGAAAGTGAGTGACAATCCAAGTGCAACTCTTCCAACAACAACAACAACAAAATTTTATTTGTATCCCGCCCTCCCCGCCGGAGCAGGCTCAGGGCGGCTAACAACACAATTCAAGTTTAACTATACAAATAGATAAAATTACATTTAAACAACATGAACATTAATTAAAAATCTGCTTAAGTTTTAAAATTAAATTAGATTAAATTAATAAAAGTGCTAATGCTATGTTTGCTTTTATGATGGCGGTTTCCTTAGCAATTTCCATTTTCATCGGCGAAAGCCAGTCGAAAGAGGAAGGTCTTGCAGGCCCTGCGGAACTGTTCGAGGTCCCGCAGGGCCCGCATTTCCTCTGGAAGTTGGTTCCATAGGCTCGGAGCTATAGAGGAGAAGGCCCGGTTACGGGTACATACTCGGTTCCCATACTCCTTCTCATGATCTGCCTAATTAACAGAATCAGCATTGCTGTAAGATGGCTATCTAGCCTCTGCTCAAAAACCTCCAAGGAAGGAGAGCCCACAACCTCCCAAGAAAGCCTGTTCCACTGAGGAACTGCTCTGTCAGGAAGTTCTTCCTAATGTTGAGCCAGAAACTCTGTTGATTTAATTTCAACCTGTTGGTTCTAGTCCAACCTTCTGGGGCAACAGAAAACAATTCTACATATTCTGCAATTCTCTATATGACAGCCCTTCAAGTACTGAAAGATGGTGATCATATCACCTCTCAGTCATTTCTCCAGGCTAAACATATCCCGCTCCTTCAGCCTTTCCTCATAGGATGGTTTCTGGACCCCTCACTATCTTTGTTGCCCTCTTCTGGACATCTTCCAGCATATATATTCTTCTTAAATTGTGGTGCACAAAACTGAATACAATACTCTAGGTGTGGCCATTGAAGCTGTTTGTGTAACAGCAGCTCTGCCCACTACCATGTGGGCAGACATGCATTCATTTTTAAGTGGAAGTTGAGTGACTGGATTTTCTAGGCAAAGAGATGAAACTAGTAGGATGGTGTTGGAAACATGTTTGAATTCTTATCAAGTTCCTAGGTAAAGAGTGTATGGAAGAAGATTAGAGTAAGAGTTAAATATATTCAGGTAAGAACGTTCCCTTATCATGGAGTGAGTTAGAATATTTTGAGATCCATAAATCCTGTAAAATTCTTTGAATAAGGAGAGGACGAGTACTGAGGCAAGTGAGCCAGGACTGCTTGCCTAGGAAAGAAGCCAAATGATACCTTGGAACAGGGCTTGGATGCCATAGCTCAAGTTCGAAAAGGAAAGAAAAAGGCTGGACCATATAGTAAGACAAAAGGCTTTTCCTTCTGGCTCCTGGGGACAGAGTTCATGAGTATTTATGCATGTGAATGTATAACAGATTTCTTTATTTGGTAGTGGTTAAGAGCATGGACTCTAATTTGGAGAACCCATTCCCTACTCCTCCATCAACTGCTTGAATGACCTTGGGTCAGCCGCAGTTCCCTCAGAGATGTTCTCTCAAGAGCAGTTCTTGAAGAGCTCCCTCAGCCCCACTTACCTCACAGGGTGTCTGTTGTGGGGAAAGGATTGTAAGTCACTCTGTGATGCCGAGTGAAGGCTGGGTTATAAATCCAATCTCTTCTATTTAGAGAGTTTGCTTCTTCTAGTTAGGGGGTCTGTTTCAAACAGCCTTTCCTTGAACTTTCAGGAGATTGTTCTTGCTGCCTGAGAGCACCTGTGTAATTCAAGTGATCTTCTAGGGACAGTTTCTATTGAGCATTTTTTCCACCCCTAAAAACTCAATTTGCTGACAAGTGATATAGACCATCGTTATACAAAGAACAAAAGCTTCTTGAAAGAAATGGAAAAATTTTATCTGAGTTTTGCAGTGTTTTACACTCCAATGCTTATCCTAGTGAAAAGAGCAGATATTTATGCCATTCCACATTGAAATATAACATTTATTAACATACTAGAAAATTTGTGACAGATTGAGAAAAATCAAAAGAAAAGCACATGTCCAATAATTCAAATGAATTTTGTATATGGGTTAAACTATGGAAGGCTTCTAAATATATTTATGTGTAATGGAAATATATTAAGAAAAAAGATGAAAAAATCAGTCAAATATGGGCAAGCTATTTTTGCAGCATGAAAATTGACTTGAATTGCTAGATTGTACAAAAAATAACAGGGAAAGACGTAAAGTTCAGTGAGTTAAAAACAAGTCACAGATTGTGGTTCCACATATACATTTCATTATTTTGTATGTAAAGCATTCCTAAAAATGACTAGGATGCATTCACCAATTCATGCAGGCAACAACTTTTGTTTTGTTTATGGTTACTCTCATTGGTGCCCATAAAAAGTGCCACAGCTGGATCATGTAGTCCAACATCAAACGCTGAAGGAGGAGAGGTTATTAAAGAGGCAGCCTTGTTCCCATCTCACAGCACAATCTCTATAATCACCAAGAATGACCTCTTCATTAGCCTTTTATTTCCTAAATCTTTATCACATCACTGAAGAAACAAAGTCAGCTCCAAGGCAACTTCTCAGTTTATTTATTTATTTAAAATAAGAACATAAGAGAAGCCATGTTGGATCGGGCCAATGGCCCATCCAGTCCAACACTCTGTCACACAGTGGCCAAAAAATTTATAATAGCCACTGATGGACCTCTGCTCCATATTTTTATCTAACCCCCTCTTGAAGCTGGCTTTGCTTGTAGCTGCTACCACCTCCTGTGGCAGTGAATTCCACATGTTAATCACCCTTTGGGTGAAGAAGTACCTCCTTTTATCCGTTCTAACCCGACTGCTCAGCAATTTCATTGAATTCCCATGAGTTCTTGTATTGTGAGAAAGGGAGAAAAGTACTTCTTTCTCTACCTTCTCCCACTTTATTTCTTTAGATGTAAAGTGGCTATCAACAAGTTGCAAAGACACAAAAGCATGTAAGTCCTTAAAACTTCCCTTTGGGTGAATTAACTACTGCAGTTGTACTTTTTTGAACACATGAAGACGCCTTATACTGAATCAGACCATTTGTCCATCAGGCTCAGTATTGTCTACTCAGACTGGCAGCAGCTCTCCAGGGTCTCAGGCAGGTTTTTCAAGTTACCAGCTGCCAGGCCCTTAACTGGAGATGCTGGGGACTGAACTTGGGACCTTCTGTATGCCAAGCAAGAGTTCTGAGCTATTAAGCCACAACCTCTCCCCATATACATAAAGTGGCTCTTCTCTTAAGCATTGTCACCTGTACAGTAGTAAGCAGTATTTCTAAAGCACAGAAAGTTACCACTTACCATTTGCTTTTAAAAAGCAAAAATTACCAGGGCTAAAAAATCCGCCATTGGGGTACTTTTTGCACCTTATGAGTTTATTATCCAGGGAATCATTTTAAAGTGCTCTGCAGAGACACAGCCTAATCAGAGCTTCTTTCAGCTGTGAAGGAAACACCCCTTGTTGGAGAAATATATAAAGAATCCCCCCTCCAAAGAGTTTTCACCTTCTCTTTTCATGATTTTACTAGAATGGGCAAGTATTCCATATTTGGGAAGCAGCCTTCACAACTAGTGATGGGCATGAACCGGGAAAATGTGGTTCAGGTCATGGGTTGTGATGAGTTTTGCCCACCATGCAGTGCTCCACAGTGGGGCTGATCAAGGGCAAACTCTCCAGAACACAAGGCCAAACAGTCCACTTCATCACAAACCTCTGGAGCAGCTTTCAGCATGACTACCTCTCCCTCACAATCCACTGGAGGCAACTGAATGACTTCACTGACAGACTGTCTGACCCAGAGCCCAGGAAGGGACAGTTCTGCCATATGGCTATAGGGTGAGTCTGTTCCATGTGAAGGGGATGGATGTAGACCACATGGCAGCAAACACATGCCATGATACAGAGTAGCCTGAGGGTGTGGGTGCACAGCAGTAAGATCATCCGTGGCTAAATAATCATGGATGCTGGTGGCAGACCTGCACCTCTACCACCAAGAACCCAACCAGGCAGTAGCTCCACTACTGGTTGTCTGTAGTGAAGTGGAAGGTCAGCAGCAGTGGTGGGTAGGCCAGGCATGCCAGGGTGGATAATTTGGCAGAGCTGCATGAAAATAATATTGTTTCAAAGAATCCTATGTGTTTCTTCTTCATTTCCCTCTTGAGCGTTCCGGCACCTCTTTTTCCAGAAGAAAAGCCCTGGTCTCAGGGATTCAAGCCACCATGTCTACATACATTGTTGCACCCTTTTGTGCTTTGATGCCAGGGTTGGACTTGGGGCTTTGAACAACCATATCTACATATGTTTCAGGGCTTTGAGCCACCACATCCACATAGATCTCAGGACTTTGATCTACCACCTCTCCATATATTGTTGCACGCTTTGATGTTTGGCTCAGTGCTGGACTCAGGGCTTCAAGCCACCATGTCAATCTACGTCATTGCACCTTTTGGTGTTCGGCTGTCTAGATTGCACTCAGGGCTTCAAACCACCATGTCTACATGTTACTGAGAGGCGCTGCCTGATATAAACGGAGTACCTCAGTGCACATAGAGAGAGAGGGTCTCCTATTCTTGATAAACAAAATGAAGTCCAACCAATCTAAATGAGTGGAGTGGACCCAGTAGAGAGCCTGGTTTGGTTGGCGCCTGCAGTCTGTATCTCAGCACAATCTCATCCATTCGCCCTCCAGCGTCTCTACCCAAACAAGATGCATAATAACATGGGAACTGCAGGTAAGTAGTACTCTCACTCTGATCTTCTGGAATTTGCCAAATGTCTCTTCCTCCAGTCTATCACCTCTACCTTGCTAAATGCAATCTAATGTATAACTTGATCGATTCTACCTTTAAAGTCTTTGATCCCTTTTCCGAGTGTCAGACAAAATCCAGTAACAAATTATGCATTTCCTCCAAGTTTATCATCCTAGTGAAATGTACAAAGTTTCCCAACATAGTGATTCAAGATAGCCATCTATGAAACATCAAAGACCCTTTTTGTAACTACCGACCCCCATCCTCGTACCCCTATAAAGTGTGGGTCAGAACCCCACCTCGGTGTGCATTCTGTAGGGCGCCATTTGCAGTCTGTACCACCCGTTCCTCCTGTAATTGGGTCTATAGGATGCATTACGCTGGTCGTTCATGCTCCTCTCTGTGTATTTTTCCTTGGGATGGACGTCTCCTCTTCTGGATCAGGTGACTATTACTCACTTCAATGACCCTTGAATTCCTCTATTGATAACCTCTATTTTTCTTAGACTCTCATTTGTTTGTACAACATATGTGTGTGTGTATACATCCTCTTGCTACATATTCTAAGTAAACACTATAAAAAGATACAATTGCTTGGTCTATTATTGTCTGAAAACCCGAACTCCTTATTATTGAAAGCAAAGATCTTCGCTCCTAATTCGCTCTACCAAGACTCTTAGCTAATTTCCCCATTAAAAATAAGAGACTTAAAAGCATTGCCTGTAACAATTATACATCATTGCATAATCTGCATTTGGTGTCTGTAGCACATGAGGGGGGGGGTGGTATTCTATATACTCCTGCACCTCCTGAACCTGTGCCTGTCATTTTCCCCAAAAGTACTTTCCTTTGGGAACCTTCTTTGTGGGCCATAACTTGGACTTCCATAAACCTGGTCATTGGGGGGCAGGTAGAGAACGGTCAGGCTCCCTTGTGAGTTTGGTACCTCTAGCACACCGGTGGGGAGGGACTGGGAGGCATTCTACCACATCACAACCCTCATGAACTGAACTGGTTTGTATAAGGCCTTTTTAGTTTATGATGTGTTATTGTTCAGTTCATGGTTCCACCATGAATCATGAACTTGATCAACATTTTTCCAGTTTGTGCCTATCTCTATTGCCTACACCACTAAAAACAGCCTACTAGGACTTATTCAAAACTTTTTTTACCAAGTTAATATATCTTTCCTCCTTCCTACACTTGCTCTTTTCTGAGCTGACACAAATTAAGTGAAGGAGGCTGTGTGTCTCTTTGGTTGGCCACAGAGTTGTTTAATTATAATGTTTTTAGAACAAATTTACAGATCTCTGGAATGTTAGCCCTATGTAAGAGTTCTGAAACTTACTTATGTAATATGTTAGGACAAATGGATACCATGGCTGTTCTTTTCTTCAGTGCCGTTTTGTATTTTACAAACTATCATTTTCTTTTTTACTCAATCTATCTATATGAAGGACTTCAGTCTCTTGATTTCCCTGAACACTATTGGAACAAAGGACCTGTCTGTGAAATTATTCTGATCAGTTGTACTAACTCCTGATGGATTTCTGTTCACATTATATAATCTGCTTTTGGCAGAGTACCAGAAGCAGATCTTTACAGTGCCAAATGTTTTCAAAAAGCACAAGAAATAAATCGCTCAGCAATTGTATCACATGACATCATAGAAATAAACATCTATGATAAAATAGAGCCGCTCACTTGCCCACAGAACTATTTGGAGGGAGAACTTAAGCAAGTGCCAGAACATTCCATTTGACATGATGGGTAGCTTGGAAACTGTCACTGACTAGATGCTGCAAAAATGGCTTGCTATATTATATTCTATGCATAACCCCTTAAGCTGTTTATCGACACAAAATCTGGGAGCAGAATCAGGATCCCAGTGTATCCTGTGTATTAAATGAGCATTAAGTACTTTCTGAAAATTGTAGCTGAAAGAGGGGTTAAAAATTTTGAATAAACAAATAATCTATTAAACTGGTACTATGGCTGTTGCTTTATATTTCTTGTAGTCAAAGCACATAACACAAACATTTGGGTGCATCAGTCAGAATTTCTTGTCAGATCTCAGAAGCTAAGCAGAGTTGGTACTTGATTGGGGGACCACCAAGGAAGACTTCATAAAGCAATGGCAAACCACCCTATTTAATCACTTGCCTTGAAAACTCTACGAGGTTGCCACAAGTCGACTGTGACTTGATGGCATTTTACACACACACACATATCCTACCCTTTATGGGCAGTGTGCTCTCTGTCAGAACTCGAAACATTACTAACCCCTCATCTCCCAGCCACCTGGCCATTAACGGCTCTGCCTGCTAGGATTTAGAGTCATTTTCTTAACTTTCATTCATCCCTGAACAGGTACTCACTTCTGGATCTAACAACTGTTCCTCTATCTGATAAAAACAAAATTTGCTGTATTCAGCATTATTGATGCTGCAATTCCAAATTGTTGATTATTGCCCCCAAGCAAAGATATGCACACTGGGTCCAATATATAACCCCAGGGTACCCTCCCACTGGCATAGATTTCAAGAGACAGAATTAGCCTCTGTAAGCAGTATAATATGGTACAACAAATCAACAAATTTGGTGAACAACTGGGTTGCAAAAAATCCATCATGACTACTCACCCTGTCAAGTTTTAGACACAGACTGTCCACCAAGCCCACCAATGTAGTCTGTATTCTGAACTCCAGCTACTGGAATCCCAGTAGGTATGAGTAATTCCTAGAGCTGCTTTGTTTCTTTCTGCTAAGCTGCCTTGCCTAATATGGGAGATTCAAAATGGGATATTAGTTAAAATAAATGGGACAAAGTGAAGATTCTCCCTCCCTCCACAAACAGGTTCAGCTGCAGCCCCTTTCATTGGTTTTGTTGCAAGGCTTTATATAAGAGAGTATAGACCCTGAGGCCTTCCCTTGATGCTGCCTCCTGGCTTGAGTATATCTTCTCTATAATAAGAGCATAGAGCGCTATGGAGCTCTCCCACTGTGATGTGTACTCCATTAACCATTGGCCTGCTGACCACCACTCAAAGTCTGTAGCATTCCATTGGTGGAGGATTGAGGCACAGTTTCACAGAGGAGACAAAGAAAGCCTTCCCTTGATTGGCAGACAGAGGGAGGAGGGAAACTGCCACAGAAAGCCTTCCCTCAATTGGGACTGCTTCATAGAGGAGACAAAGAAAGCCTTCCCTCAATTGGCTGAGGGCTCCTCCCCCTCCTCCTCTGGGGAACAAATGGCATCCCTTGGCAGCAGAACAGCAAGATTTTATTCTAGAGAGGGAGAGAGAGAGAGAGAGAATATAGAGTGCTGTGTTTAACACTGAGCCACTGGGGAAACTGCCTTCACTTTCCCCTCAGTTCCTGTTGCTAGCCAACCAAGTAGGCTTCCCAGTCTACAGGTCCAGCGGACTATCCCCTAGTTTTGCAGGCTCCTCTCCACCTGCCCCAACAGCCACCATGTGTTTTTATATCTTGACAGGCTAAACAGAAGCCTGCAGACTTCCTCTATTTTGGACAGTGTGTGAGATCAAGAGGAAAGCTGAATGGGTGGGGTGAGTATGTAAAAGGAAGAGAAGTGAGTATAGTCCCTCTGTTTGTTTGGAGGAAAAATCCACCCCATAGGATGCTCTGCTTTCAATTTTCTGTTATTCTGAAGAAGTTGGTTGAAATATAGCAGATGGTTACATTCATCGGCTCCAGTGAGTAAATTGTCCCACTGAGATCACAAAAGTGTGTGCTTGTGAACTGTGTTTATTTTGATTGCTTTGTTTGTGCGTGTTCACTTTCATTTAGTGGAAGTGCAACCGGTTGCTGAGGGACAAGGAAATGAAGACTGCATTCAGAGGAACTGCTGGCCAACTGCCTGCCTTCCTCCTGGCCCCCCTCTTCAGATAGTGCGTTCAAGACATTGGAAGTTTGTGTAGTACAAAGAACCACTCCTAGAATCAAAAGTTATAAAATATTTATTAAAAAGGAAATGTTTATAAGCATACTTTTAACACAACACTAGATTGAGTAAGAAAGAAATTGGTAAAACACAAATTCTCTGTCCCCTTTTCTATATATGCCCTATCAGCAGTTAAAATATAGGGAAGGCCAGGGGTCATTTCATAGAAAAAAGGTGCTGGAGCTCATAAGCACAACTCATTTGCATATTCCCCACACACCTGACATCACCAGAAGATGTACTAAATTATGTCAGCTCAGCATCTACCTTAAAATGCTTCTTTAGTTATAATTGTCATAATAAAGCCTTACTCCCATCATACTTTTTAAATTGCTTTCTCCTATGTGGCCACAATGGTATGATGAAGATTTCCATCTGTCTGCTTTATATGTTTTGGTTATTTTCCTTTTTGTGGGGAAAAATATTAGAAAGTTTGTCAAATCTTAGAGTTCAGCAAAATTATCACGGGGGTTTGAACAAAGGACCCCAGAAGCAAGTTGGGGGGTGGTGTTAAAGTACAATAAAATTTAGAGCTTCTGAAGCTCTGCTCCTGTGAGCTTCTATCCAAAATGAGGCCTGGGGAAGACTCTTTATCTAGTTCTCTACAAAGTTGCCTTTCCCTTGAAACTCCCTTAAGCTCTCCAGGCAAGCACATGGTCAAAATGGTTGCCTGCTTCATGGGAGAGGTTGGTGTGCACTCTGGGTCACAGGACCCAAGGAAAAGAGACTGCCTTTCTCTTGCAAGGAGATTTTATTATCCACCCACTTGACTTCAGTCAGCCCAGGTAATGAAAAAATTTCCTGTCATCTCCAAAAAGTTCCTTCCTCAGGTCTCTCTGGAATTTAACATCCTCAGCTCTGTTTCCTAACTGAAGGAGGGGAAAGGAGGAGAAAGCTTGACCATCCCTTTTGTCCAGATTTATTAGCATTTGTATGAAGGTGGGCTGAACTACAAGCAAACTAACTCCCTCAAAGTGGAAGTTTTGCTCCTTGCCAATCTCCCAGGAGAAAATGCATTTCTTCACAGTCAACATGCATAGTAACCACTGATAGATGTATCCTCCATGAATCTACCTAATTGCGTCTGTGCCTGTGACCATCAATAGGGTTGCCAATCCCCAGTTGGCGGCAGAGGATGCTCTGGTTTTGAGTCTCTCTCACTGCTTCAGGATTATCAGAAAATGGGGTGGGGTTTGAAGTCTGCTGGACACTCTATTATACCCTATGGGGACTGGTTCCAATAGGGTATAATGGAGAATTAATCTGTAAGTATCTGGGGCTCAGGGGGGCTTTTGTTTTTTAGGTAGAAGCACCAAATTTTCAGCATAGCATCTGGTACCTCTCTTCAACTCCCCCGCTCAAGTTTCAAAAAAGTTGGGCCAGGGGGTCCAATTCTATGAGCCCCAAAAGAAGGTGCCGCATGCTCCGTTACTGTCAATGAAGGGAAAGCATTTAAAAGGAGCATGATCCTTTTAACTGTGATGGCCAGAACTCCCTTTGGAGTTCAATTGTGCTTGTCACAACCCAGTTCCTGGTTCCACTCCCAAAGTCCCCAGATATTTGCTGACGTGGACCTGGCAACCCTATTGCTAAATGACCCTGGCAATGAATTCCACTTTAATTACTTTAATTACTCTTTGAGTAAAGAAGCATTTCCTTTTGTCTGTCCAGAATCTACTGCCCACCAATTTCACTGAATGCCCTAAATTCTAGTATTTTGAGGGGAAAGTTGTCTCTGTCTACTTCTACCTGATACTTCATTTTATAAACCTCTATCATGTCCTCATCTTAGTCAATCCTTTTGTAAATTGAAAGTCTCGGACTGTTCAGCTTTTCCTCATAGGAAAGATGCTTCATCCCTTAATCATCTTGTTTGCCCTCTTCTGTACTTTTCCCCACTCTGCAATGTCTTTTTGAGGTACAGTAACCAGAATTGCACATAGTATTCCAAATGAGGCTATACCACAGATCTCTACATGGACATTATAGTATTGGCTGTCTTATTTTCAGTCCCTTTTCTAATGATCACTGCTGTAAGGTTTGCCTTTTTATTGCTACAGCTCACTGGGTTGAAATTTCTACTGAGCTGTTCACTACTACCCCAAGGTGTATTTCCATCTCACGCTAAGCAAGTGCAGTTTGTATTAGCATATGTTTAAAGTTGATTTTTTTTTGTTTCAGTGTGCATCACCTTACACTTATCTACATTGAATTTCAGTTGCCCACTCACTCAGTCAGTGGAGATCATGCATTTATGGTAATTTAAGAGTCTAGGAACCTCAGTTCTACATAACAAATTGAGCATATATTTATCCAGTCAATGTGAGGGGAGCTGAAGTTAACCAGTATCACAACATTATATGCTTTATTCACTTCTCTTATTTCCTTCTCCTTCTCAAAATCAGATTTAAGGATTTGATCAGGTGGACAACAATGTACCCTTATTTTTAAATAACTCTTAGGGCCTAGTATCTCCACCCATAACAATTCTGTTGGCGAGTTCATTCCCCAAATGTTTTTTAGCTTATTGGACTCTATGCCCATTTTGATGCAGAATGCAATATTCCCGCTCCCCCCAACACATCCCTCCCTGAACAGCCTATAAAGCTTATACACAGGGATAAGTGTATCCCATTGATTTACTCCCTTCCAGGGCTTTTTTTTCCTCTAAGCAGGAAAGCACAGGAACGCAGTTCCGGGTGGCTTGGTGTCAGGGTGTGTGGCCTAATATGCAAATAAAAGGTAATTTTATCAATTAAAGAATCTCCATTAAAAAATCTTAAAACAAGAAGACAAAAAAATAAAGAAAGACAGGAAAAAAACATATATTATAGATATAATCCATCTTCATTATAATCTTTTAGTCCTTATCAAAAAAAGAAAAGAAAAATTGAACTTCTCTAGATCATATTCTTTTAAGATTCTTGTAAGCTTGTCCATTTCACTCCAGTGCATAACTTTTACAGTCCAGTCCCACTTTTTTGGTATTTGGCTTCCACCTCTGCGCATATAATGTCCGTGTAGCTGAAAGCATGTACCAAACTATCGTTTTATCTTGTTATGGAAATTTTTCGATTTGTAATCCCAACAAAAAGATATCTGGTGCCTTCTTAATGCCATAATGCAAAATTTTTGAAATCTCTTGCTGAATCATTTGCCAAAATTGTTTTGCCTTTTCACAAGTCCACCACATACGGGAGAAAGATCCTTCATGTTTTTTACATTTCCAACATCTATCCGACACCTGATTGTTCATTTTTGCCAATTTCTTAGGTGTCATATACCACCTATATAACATTTTGAAACAGTTTTCTTTGATATTATAACATGTCGATATCTTCATAGAGTTCTTCCATAAGTACTTCCATGACTCCATCTGTATTTCCTTATTTATATTTATCGCCCATTTTATCATATGAGATTTAACTACTTTTTCTTCCATAGACCATTTCAATAATAATTTGTAAGTTCTTGAAATCAATTTTTCGTTATCGCCAAATAGTATTCTCTCCAATTCTGTTTGTTCTTGTCTTATTCCATCATTTTTAATGTCCTGTTCAAGCAAACTCTTAATTTGTTGCAATTGAAACCAATTATATTTGTATTGTAGTTCTTCAGCCGATTTTAATTCCACCTTTCCTCCATGTATTTTTAAAAGTTGTTTATATGATAACCACTTATCTTCTTTAATATCTGAATATAACTTTATTACTTCTGTTGGCACAATCCAGAGTGGTTTCCTCTCATCCCCATATCTTTTATATTTTGACCAGGTATTTAGCAAATTGCTTCTTATAAAGTGATGCGAGAAAAAAACATCCATCTTACTTTTCCCATAACACATATATGCATGCCAACCAAAGACATTTCCATGACCTTCTAGTGCTGTAATTTTCTATTTAATAACATCATCCATTCCTTGATCCACACCAGACCTACTGCATTGTGGTACAACTTTAAATCTGGCAACTGGAAACCTCCCCTTTCTTTTGCATTAGTCAAAATTTTCAATTTAATTCTTGGTTTTTTCCTGGCCCATACAAATTCTGAAATTTTCCTTTGCCATTTATTAAATTGTTTATTATCCTTCACTATTGGAATTGTTTGAAACAAGAACATAATTCTTGGTAAAACATTCATTTTAATTGCAGAAATTCTGCCCAGTATGGACAAGTTCAATTTGTTCCATTTTATCAGATCTCCATCAATCTTATGCCAAAGCTTCTCATAGTTATTTTTGTGCAAGTCAATATTTTTTGTTGTGATTTCCACACCTAAATATTTTACTTTGGAGGTAACCTCACACTCTGTTAAGCTTTGTAGTTCTTTCTGTTTACTCTTTGACATATTTTTGCACAAAATTTTTGATTTTTCTTTGTTTATATAGAAACCTGCCAGTTCTCCATATTCTTGTATCTTACAAAGCAACAATGGTGTTACATGAGTGGGATTTTCATTTATAAACATTACATCATCTGCAAATGCTCTGTATTTATAAGAAAAACCTCTCAATTTCAGTCCCTCTATCTCTTTATCTTCTTGAATTTGCATAAGCAAAACCTCTAAAGTCGTTATAAAAATCAATAATAGTCATTATTAAGAAATGAAATTGGTGTGTAGTTTTTTACATTCGTGGCGTCTCTGTCTTCTTTTGGTATCAACGAAATTACTGCTTCTTTCCATGTATTCTTTCCATCTATTCTTATAATGTTCATCAATTTCTGAAGTTTTGGTGATAGCATCTCCACAAGGACTTTGTAAAATTTTGCTGTAAAACCGTCTGGACCAGGTGCTTTTCCTAACTTCATTGAATTAATTGCTGCCTCTATTTCTCCTTTTTCAATTGGTGCATTCAATATCTTCTCCATGTTTTCTGTTAAAGGATTTACCTTAATTTTCTATAAATACGCGTAAATTTTTTTTCTATCCACCTTTTGGCTTTTAAATAGCTTGGCATAATATTTATAAAATTCTCTTTTAATTCCTTTCTGATCAACAATGTCCTTTCCTCCGGATACAATTTTATTAATAACTTTATTCTCCTTTTTTTTTTTCATTTACCAAGCCAAGTATTTTCCAGGTTTATTCGCTCCATCAAAAGATTTCTGTTGAAGTCTTTTTAAATTCCATTCCACTTCTTTATTCAACAGATGTCTCAGTTGGCTTTGTAATATTGTAATTTCCCTTATAATTTTCTTTTTCCCAGGTCTCTTTTTAAGCTCCTTCTCCTTTTTTCCAATCTCTTTCTGAATATCCAGCATTTGTCTTTGGCTCTTTTATCTTTATTTAATTACATTTATCTTAATGTAATTAAAATGCTCCTCATTACCACTTTATATGCATCCACAAAGTTTGAAATTGAATGTCCTCTTTTTTATTTATTTGAAAGAAAAATTTAGTCTTCTTTTTTTAGAGACACCACTACTTCCTTTTTCTATAGCAAATCTTCACCATCTTAGAGTCTTTTTCACGAGTTTTGCAGACCACATTAATGGATTGTGCCCCTATTTTAGGAAGAATCTCTATTTTTTTGTTATAAGTCCAAGATCTTTTATAATCCATAACATGTCAATTCTTGAGAAAGAATTATGCCTTGCTGAAAAGAAAGTATAGTTGTGTTCTTTAGGGTTAAATTCCCTCCATATATCTTGCAGACTTTCTTGTTTCACTAAATCAAAAAAATATTTTGGTAGTTTTCCTTCATTATTTTTTTTTTTAGATCTGTCCAAAATATTTTTAACTGTTCCATTAAAATCTCCCATTATTATGATTTGCTCATACATCACTTGATCTAATTGTTGTATAATGTCTTTAAAGAAAGAGTCTTTTGCTCCATTTGGGGCATACAATCTCAATAACAAAGTTCTTTTGTAGTTGAACATCACTTCTACTGCAATATATCTACCATCATCATCCTTAAAAATCAATTTTGGGTCTAATTCTTGTTTAACATAAAAAACAACGCCCCTTTTTTTCTCCTTAGCCAATGAACAAAATTCCAGTCCCATTTGTTTGTTCCATAAAAATTTGTAATCCATTTGTTTAATGTGTACTTCTTGTAGGCAAATTATATTACACTTTTGTTTCTTAATCCAATGAAAAGTTGCCCTTCTTTTTTTGTGGTGAATTTAGTCCATTTACATCCAAGATATTAATTTGTAATCCATCATGATTTTTTTTTTATTCTGTACCCCCAAATTCCTTTTGCTTGTCCAAAAACTTTGTCATTTCATGAGTGCTTGTAATTGTAAATATCTTTCCTTTGTGTTCAAAACTTAAACCCTCTGGAATAATCCATTTGTACCTCATTTCATTTTCTCTCAGCTTTTCTGTCAATTTTTTGTACAGTCTCCTCTCATTGATGACTTTCCTTGGCAATTCTTTCATAATTCTTACACTGCTGCCATCCACCTCCAGTGTATTTTCAAATTGTTTACTTAAAATCTTTCCCACCATATCTCTTGTCACAAATCTTACTACCACATCTCTTGGTAATTTGTTTTTTCTGGCATAGACTGAGTTAACCCTGTAAATATAGTCATTAAAATAACTGGTTTTGTCAGGGTCATCCCCCAAAAACTCAGCAATGGTTTTGATTATATATGACCTTAAATCAGCCTCAACAGATTCAGGCACCCCTCTCAGACGTATCTGATTTTCCATTAGTTTACAATCTTGTAGTATTGCTTTCTCCTGCATTTTTTTTATAGTGGAGTCCACTGTATCAATTCTTGAGTCTTTGTCTTTCACCTTTTCTTCTACCTCCTGTATTTTCTTTAACGCTGCTTGGGAGTCTTTCCTGAGATCCTCAATTTCTTTTTTGATTTCTTTCTTAACTGCCTCTGCACTGGATTCAATATCTTTTTTTAAATTCCTTCTTACACTCTGTTATTGAATCTTTTATTACATTTGCCAGTCTTGCCTCCATGGCTTCTATTGCCTCCTGCCATTTAGACATTTTTGCTTCTTCAATTGACCTAGCCCTCGTATGAATCTGCTTTGCTCCTGATTTATGCACAGACATCACTGCCTGCCTATTGCTAAAATAGGCTCTGAAGTTGACGTCACCAAATCAAATTTCAATTACACACTCATAGATTAGAGCATGACTTTTTAGATGAGCCCAAAATCGCTGTTCCCAGAAGCTCCTAAGTCGAAATATTATTTTTTTAAAAAAAATTATTTTCTTCAAAATGGCATCTGCGGCTTTTCTGCCCCCCTTTTTAAAAAATTCCTTTTTCTCCTGGAGTGCTCCAAAATTAGTTCAAAACATATAGTCCAATAGATTTCACCTTTTAATGATGATATCTGCCGGCTCCACTGTTTTTCAAAGTCCCGTTTTCTTTTAATTTTTTTTTATACTTTTGACCTTCTTTTAACGGCCTGGTACTTTTCTATGATTTATGGTCCTAGAGACGGCTAGGAGGCTTGCAGTTTTCCCTTAATGGCTACTTCCTTCCTCTCTTGCCACGAAGTCTCATTTTCAATGGTTGAGAAATCTCACGATATTTCTATGATGCCATTTCCTGTGACGTCCATCAAGTCAGCAGTTCTATTTCAGAAGGAGTTGTCTGGCCCGACCACAGGTATTAAAAACAAAAGTTGCTTTTCTTCTTTTAACCTTATTTCTCAAATTTCATTAGTCCCAAATTTACCCTCTCCTTTATCTTCTTTACTTTAAGATAACGTAGTTGGATCCAGACCTTTGTTTTTATTTCAAATAAGTCTTATTTTAGTCCCAGAGTGATAAATAAAGATCTTTTACCTTTAAAGTCGCTATCCTTTTGAACACCGTTCTCTTCAAAGATAGATGTTAAACAGTTCCAAAGAAGCTTTGAATCCTGGTGAATTTAAGTCAATTTAATGACCCCAGAAATCCTCTGTAGATGTTGGAATGCAATTCTTCTCCAGAGACTCTTCAAAGCCAAAAAGGAACCTCACTGGAATTCCTCGTCAGCCAAAGTAAATCCCCTCAGAATTTAATATGTATGTCTTGGCCTTCTCCCTGCCTGGGAGAAGTAGACAGCAGGTGTTAGGATCACCTTCTCTGCCCAGAAGAGAGGCTCTGGTCTGCAGCTCTCCTGAGAAGCAGCTCAATCCTCCATGACCCAAACCCGGAAGTCAACTGCCACCTCCTTTGTCATTCTACTCTCACTCATTTTCTATTGCACTTTTACCAATAATATTCTATTCTAATAAAGTTCTATTGCACTTTTACCAATAATACCCTGAGCATTTATATTATTGTCTCTTTGCACTGAGTTGTTCCAAACCATAGGTTCTCCAGCTACTGTTGGCTTTCCCTCTAGGATTAGTTTAAATGCTACTCTGCCACCTTTTTTTATAGTAAGCACCACCAGTGTTGTTCCCCTTTGGTTCAAGTGAAGCCTCATTCTTTTGTACAGGTTCAAAAGTTCCCTACTGTCTAGCAAATCTAACATTCCCTCCCAGTACCACTTTGTCACCCACATATAGAGACACCTAATCTATGCCTGTTTAGCTCTTCCTGAACATGGAACTAGTAGCAATTCTGAGAATGCTACTGTGGCAATAATCCCCTCAAAGTTCCATCACTCCTCTAGGGCTCTGAGCCAATCCCTGTGATTTTGGTCTAATGTAAATCCAAGTGATCGTCAGCCAATCAGAGCCCATGGAACTCCACTGGAAGGGAAGGGATGAGTCAGACTTAGCTTAAGAAGGGTGAAGAAAAACGTCTTTCCTCAGAAATGTTGTGGATAAGTGCATCATTTTTGCCTGGTTTTTATTTCATTTTTAGTTAGGGTTTGGGGTTGGCATAGGGAAGAAAGCTTGTTTTAGTGTGACAAATAAGCATAGATTCTGTGGACAAGAGCTCTGTGTGGTAGAAGACCAACCTGGAACCTGGAAAGAATCCTGCCTTCTATGGTAATAGGTTCCAGCAAAACCTGGTAAGCTAAAGTAACCTGACTGGAGAAAGGGGAATCAAATCTCCCCTCAAGGTTTATTTATATTAACAGAGGCAAAGTGATCACTCTCACTGGGGAAAACTTGTAACCTATGGGGTTGAAGCTGAGAAGCAGTTCACTTTATACACTGAAATATTTCCATGTAATATTCTTACACTGTTAAATACTTTATTTTCTTTTAAATAAAACATTTATTGTTCATCTCCATCAGGGTCTTGTCTGTCTGGTCAAAGATCCACAACAAAATGATTTCTGCTTGGTGGTGGAAAGTGCTGTCAAGTCACAGCTGACTTATGGTTTTCATAAGTTTTCAAGGCAAGAAACATTCAGTGGTGGTTTGGCATTGCTTGCCTTTGCATCATGATCCTGTTATTGCCTGGAGGGCTCCCATCCATTTACTAGCCAGTGGCCAACCCTTCTTAGCTGCCAAAATCTGATGAGATGAGGCTAACCTGGGCTACCCAGGCCAATTTCTATTTACCTGATATATAATTACAGCCTTGGGTGAAGAGGTTATAAAATAGGAGACCTTTAGAGAATGCATAGCTTATTGCTACCAACCCTACCAATCAAAGACCCTCCTCTTTTTCCTTTCTTTTTTACCTGATTATGGGTGGCTGGATTTTAAAGAATCCATAGGAGAGGCCAGAGTGGGCTTCAGTCCAGTGGGCAGTTGCCTCACATTTCCTCCCCATAGCCTCCACAGGTATCTTTGAAGCAATGGCCTTAAACTTTCTGCCTAATAACCTACATTTTTCTTCCAGGATCACAGGACTACATTTCTCACTATCATCAGTGCCAAAGTGTTCCATGACTGTTAACTGCTCCCCAGCATTATCAACATTTGGACAAGGCAGGGATGCCATCAATTGGCTTACCTCACTCAGTAAACGCCTTTCCATACTAGAGCACACATCAAAAGCTGGAAAGAAAGTTTCAGACAGACACATCCCCAACACCTCTGGAACTATGCAGTCTAAAACAGACACACACACTTATCCCTGTTTGCTTCCTGCACCAATTCCTAGCTTCTGGGTCTTTCTGCATGACTGAGCACTTTGTTCCTAGTTGCATCGAGAAAGCCATATAGCATACACTTGTATGCATGTAAGGTCTTTGTATATAGCCAAATGAATGCATGCATTTCAGGACCAGAGCTTGCTGCAACAATCTTGTTTTCTCCAAATGTGTTCTTTTTGTGTTATAATGTTCTCATGTGTACATGCATAGGCTCACTACATGAGTTCTATTAGACATTAGAGCAGGGGTGTTAAACATGCAACCTGTGGGCTGGATCAGCCCCCTGGAGGGCTCCTATCAGGCCTGCGAGCAAGTCTGCTTACTTCTTCCTTTCTCCTGCTTCTTTCTGTTTCACAGCTTGCTTTGCCAGGATTTCTCAATTGCACAGAAGCTACAGAGCAAAGGATCTATTTTCCCCATTGGCTGAGGCTCCTCTATTGGGGAGGAAGGGGAGGAGGGAGAGCTTGCTTTGATGCTGACCACAATATTGCAAGAGTGCTAATACTTTAAGCATGTCTATTTTAGGGTGTGTTTTTTTAAAACAACAACAACAACAACCACATGACCACCAAACTCTTTAATTGTGTTTGTCTGTGTCCTTTATAAAGTTTATATCTTCACTATTTTTACATTTTATGACACATATTACATTTTATGACACACATGGCCCTGCCCAACAAGGTCTCATTTATGTCAGTTCCAGCCTTTATAACAAATGAGTGACACCCCTGCATTAGAACCTTGAATACTTTGAGGGCATGCTACCCACAATCCCTCTCAATACATATAGTCTGAAAAGGGGCAATGTGTGTATTTACCATTCACATACATTCACACTGGTTTGTGTGAAAAATCCAGTGGTCAATTCATGTGTAATGGGGTTGTGTATGCATGGTAAATATATATCCTTTCCCTAGTCATTCGACATGACAACTGTACACATTGGGATGATCTAGAAGCAGTTGGTAGTCATGTGGTATCTGCAACTATAACATATGAAAAGGGCTATAAATTCAAACAAACATGCATACAGTCTGGTTAGATCCCTCTCCTCCCCATCAATGCATCCTGACATCCGGTAGGTGCTGCATCAAGGACTATACTATTTTGTAGCCACACTTCAAAATATAATATAAATAAAAGAAAAGCATAGGGAGATGACTCAGTCCCCAGGTGGAAAAGCTGAAACAAAGCCATGGTTTTTCTATCTCAGAAGGAATCTCTATAGAGGTAGAATTCTTTATTACAAAAGAGTACTTGATGGAAATCCAGAAAGAACCCATAAAACAATGAAAATACTTAACAGCATTCCCCTGTTTGTATAGTTACTTCCTTCAGATATTCTTGAAAATTAAAATGAAGTCAAAGTTCATATACAGTGGATTAAATGAATTCAGCTCTTCTACTCATAAATGGTTCACAGTCTGTGGTTTTCATAGGAGCTAAATATAGAAGAACTGAACTCTGACTCAGCCTTGTTCTCTCACACTCTGTCCTTATAGATTAATAACATGAAGGGTATAATATTCTTTCATCCTTCATGTTGGGACAAATTCAGCTACTCTTACCATGTTAAGTAGCATTTTACTCAACAAGTAGTCTTGTTGATTTTCTTTTTGGAAAAAGTTATTGATTACCATACGGCTGTAACGGAGGGAAAGTGTTTGAAAAGATTTCTGAAGTATAGGCCTTGAGAACTGCTGAGAAGAAAAGTCAATATTTTAGCCTTGAAGTGTCCCTGTGTCAACAGAGAAAGACACAGTACATTTCAATTTCTGAAGGCAAGGAAATGCTCATTTTTTTTCTAACACAGTCTGGTTCTGTGTCTCAAATAAAGCCTGGTGGTATATTTCCTTGGGTGGTAATTAGTGTTACTAAAGGGCCATTTTAAGTTAATTACCATTAGCTGGCAATCCAAGGCCTCAGGTCCCCTCAGTAAACTTGTTACAACAAATACCCCTCCCTCCACATTTATTTATTTATTTTATTGGGCTTATATCCTGCTCTACCCCACAAGTGAGCTCAGGGTGGTCATAACATATAAAACATTTCAATTGTTTAAAAAACATATGATCTAAAACCAGATTTAAAACAGTTTGTTCTGTCTTTCAGTTAAATGTTTTTTGACTATACTTGAAACACTAGACAAATTTATAAGTGCTGTTTGAGTAGAAAACATAGAGTGGATATAATGAATAAGTATAATTTTTGTCCTATGGGGTACCATCAGTGATTGGATCTCCTGCCATTTTATTTTCTAAACAACATAGCAGCAATAGAGGAGGTGTTAATTTAATCCTGTTATTTATTATGAGGAAAAATATAGAGATAAATGTCTGTTTTCCTTTGTGGGGAAACAGTGGCTGAGTAGGAATTTTTATTGGGAAAATGTGTCTCATGGGGGAGGTAAAAAATCCTTCCCACCAGGAATAATCTAAGTATGATCTAAGAAGCTCCTTTTATGCTTCTGTTTTGTGTTACATTACTGTAACATCCTGCATGAAAACCAAAAGTTACTTCCATAAAGATTATTAATATTTTTGTGTGAAGTAGTCTGATTGTGCATTTATACAGTTGACTGGGGTTTTTTTAACAGAGTTTTTCACTGGTGAATTTTCTAGTGGATTCTGTCTACTAAGTATACCACTAATCATGATTTCATCATGATAAGCGGTATACTAATGATTTAGGCTTCCCAAATCCCCCGCCTGGGCGGGGGTCCCCTGATTTTGGAGCCTCCTCCCCCCGCTCGCCAAAAATCCAGAAAGTGTGTGGGGGGGGGAATGGCGGCCCTTCCCACCCAGCCCCAATCCCAGCAGCTTCCCCTGGCCCCTTCCCTTCCCACCGATCCTTGATGCTTCTCCTTGTCCCTTCCCTTCCCACCCCGGATCGCAGCAGCTTCTCTTTGCCCTTCCCTTCCCACCCAGCCCCGATCGCAGCAGCCAGAGTTTTTCCATTTTTCCAGGCTGCTTCCCACCCCCAGTCAGCTGGCCGGTGGGGGGGGGGAAGTCCCACCCCGCCCACAAAGGACCATGTGCCTTTGCACCTCTGGAGGCTTGATTGAAAGGCTTCAACTTGGGATGGTATGTCTGTGTTGCTGTGAAGAAGCTGGCAGCAACTCGTGAGTAGAGAGGCCAATCCCCTGCATCAGATTTGCCAGAAATGGGGGGGAGGGGGGAGGAGAGGGAAACGTCTTCATTATTCCCTATGTAGAGATCGATTCTCATAGGGTATAATGGGGAATTGATGTGGAGGTTTCAGGGGCTCTGTGGGAGCTGTTTTTTGAGGTAGAGGCACCACATTTTCAATATAGTATCTAGTGCCTCTCCCCAAAGTACCTCCCAAGTTTCAAAACGATTGGACCAGGGGGTCCAATTCTATGAGCCCCAAAAGAAGGTGCCCCTATCCTTCATTATTTTTTATGGAAGGAAGACATTTAAAAAGGTGTGCTGTCCCTTTAAATGTGATGGCCAGAACTCTCTTGGAGTTCAATTATGCTTGTCACACCCTTGTTCCTGGCTCCACCCCCAATGTCTCCTGGCTCCACCCCCAAAGTCCCCAGATATTTCTTGAATTGGACTTGGCAACCCTATCATGATTTCCCCATATGAGCCCCAGAGAGCACTGAGGTCAGCAGGGAAGAACAAGCTGACTATCCCTGGGCCAAAGGAGGCCAGATTGCAGAACACCCGCGCATGGGCCTTCTCCATCGCAGCTCCATGCCTATGGAACCAGCTCCCGGAAGAGGTGCGGGCCCTGCAGAGTCTCAACCAATTCCGCAGGGCCTGCAAGACCATCCTTTTTAGGTCGGCCTTTGCAGATTGTTGATTAATGATCACCGAACAAATGGATCCGCCAAAATGATGTTGCCCCAGGGATCTTCGCTATCATGTAAACTGACAGAACAGCGCCAGGAACACCACTGTTACTGTCAAGGTATGTTAAATGTATATTTAGGATGGTTTTTAGATAATGTTGATTTTAAAGCTTTGTATAACTACTGCATTGTATAATTTTATGGATGTTGTTAGCCGCCCTGAGCCTGCTTAGGCGGGGAGGGCGGGATATAAATAAATTTTCATTATTATTATTATTATTATTATTATTATTATTATTATTATTATTATTATTATTATTATTATTATTATTATTATTATCATCATCATCATCATCACGATTTGAGGCCTTGCCTACTAAGCTGTCATGGATCATGAGTGGTCATGTGCTCAAGCTCTCTGTAGCTGCAGAAGAAAATAGGATGTGAAATATTGTTCCCTCTCATTAGTAGGAAGCATGAAGTCAAGCCTAGTATAAATATAAGGTCTTGGGTCTGAGCAGTAGAAGAAGAAGATATTGGATTTATATCCCGCCCTCCACTCTGAAGAGTTTCAGAGCAGCTTACAATCTCCTTTACCTTCCTTCCCCACAACAGACACCCTGTGAGGTGGGTGGGGCTGGAGAGGGCTCTCACAGCAGCTGCCCTTTCAAGGACAACCTCTGCCAGAGCTATGGCTGACCCAAGGCCATTCCAGCAGGTGCAAGTGGAGGAGTGGGGAATCAAACCTGGTTCTCCCAGATAAGAGTCCGCACACTTAACCACTACACCAAACTGGCTCTGTCTTTTGTGGGATCTAATTATTGTTTTAATGTATGACAAAAAGTGGAGAAGCATTTTAAAAGCAATTACACTGCTTAATATTTTCAAATGATACAAATATGGAAATGCAAAATCCAGTCTAAGTGTCACATGTGAAAATGGCTTGTGTTAAGTTCTGAATCTTACCTAGGTCTCAATTAGGAAGAGATAAAATCCTGGAGAGGGTTTATAACTATTGCAACTATTGGCTCCAGTCGCAGGTCTAAATTTTGGACTGTCTCAGGGCAGGGTTGATAATGACTTTACAGCAGAGATATACAACATGTTTTGCCCATCAGCCAGAGGCCTAGAAATCTAATACAAGGGGATGCAGCTTTGAATTAGCAGTCAGGAGTATAACTCACTGGGGCTAAACAGAAGCAACCAGATATTACTTTAGCTTTCTTTGTTTTCTGAGCTGCATTGACTTTGCTTTTGTGACATGCTTATATGGACTGCTGCTGCCAAGTTGTTCCATGCCTATAGGTAAGTTTCTACAACAGTTTTATGAAAATTGATAAATCCAACAACAGTTGTCAAATTATGCCAAAAACCTGCACAATCATAGATTTGCAAAATCCACCTAGCTATGTTTACATCTCCAGAGAGCTTATCTGGAGGGGGAGGGGAGCTAATCAGGAAACCAGAAAGGACAGCTCATAACAAAGGCAATACCTGGTCTATGGAGGAAATTTTGCATTCCACTGAACTGGAATTTTGCAATTGACTTCCACTGGACTCATGGAGTGCACAGAAAAATAGGAAAAAGGAACTGTAAAAGCTCTCCTAGGAAGAAAGAGTCTTTAGAAAGTCTTTCGAGCCAGAGGGCTTTGATGGCTTTTCATTTGATAACTTTTTTATATATCTGTAGAGAGCACTTAACATCATAGAGGGCCAGTGTATGCTTTGTCCTCAGGTTCATTCAGGACTTAGCCCTTAGGCAGATCTTTTTGAGCTCAGTCAACAGTGGTAGAAATTCATCCCTGAGGAAAGCCCCTGGAATATCTCAGTTTCATGATTAGGGCATGCTGTAAGTCTCATTTATTTCACTTGACCTATTTTACTTTCTTACATTTCTCATTTTTATATTTTACTTTTTAGTTTCCTAATTGGTTTGCTAAACTGACTAAGTAGTTGAAATGGTAGCAAGGGAGTAGGCCAAATTTGTAGTTCAACTTCAAGAGGTCTTAATCTGAGATGGAGTAGTTGCTGCAACTGACTCTTGGAAGCTATTTCAAGTATCGCAGCGAAATACTGAAAAGTATTTGCATTCAGCGTGTTTTGGCAAAAATGCACATAAACCATCATTCAGAGCTGCCTTTCAGACAGGCTTGGAGTGAAGAAGTTATGTGGGCCTTCAAAAGTGGGATTGCAACCAGGAGGTAAATAGGATGATCCCAAAAGGGTGCAATCTTCCACCTCATCTGACTGAAAATAAGACCTTCTTGGCTAAGTATAAAGTCAAGAACTGATCTCTGCAATCTGCTAAGGTTAATATCCCTGACCTGAACAGCAGTTTCCATGCTGGGTTTTGGGACAGCAACTGACTGCCTTGCTCTTCCATGAACTTCTATGAGGTACATAAGAACATAAGAGAAGCCATGTTAGATCAGGCCAATGGCCCATCCAGTCCAACATTCTGTGTCACACAGTGGCCAAATATATATATACACACACACACATACACACTGTGGCTAATAGCCACTGATGGACCTCTGCTCCATATTTTTATCTAACCCCCTCTTGAAGGTGGCCATGCTTGTGGCCGCCACCACCTCCTGTGGCAGTGAATTCCACATGTTAATCACCCTTTGGGTGAAGAAGTACTTCCTTTTATCCGTTTTAACCTGTCTGCTCAGCAATTTCATCGAATGCCCACGAGTTCTCGTATTGTGAGAAAGGGAGAAAAGTACTTCTTTCTCTACTTTCTCCATCCCATGCATTATCTTGTAAACCTCTATCATGTCACCCCTCAGTCGACATTTCTCCAAGCTAAAGAGCCCTAAGCGTTGATTTCCCTGCAAGGCCAATTTATCCCTGCTCTGCAGGCCCTGCAATAATGGGAAAGAGGTTGCTGCCTTTACTAGTTCTCCAGCCTGCCAGCCTATCATCTCCCATGTCTGGGTATGATTTTCCTACCAAAAGTTTTGTTCCTTGCTGTGATTGAGCAGCCACAAGTAGAGTATTAATATTTGTGTTTTTGATATTCTGTTTGTCCCACCCTGTCACACAGAATATAATTTGGCTTTTAGCCCAGCCCAGGAATTTGATGGGGAGCCTTTGAAATGGCACTAGGGCTGCTAGTCCCCAGGTGGGACAGGGAATCCCCCAGTTTGAAGACCCTTCTCCTACTTTGGGGTCATCAGAAAGCAGGGGGTGGGGAGGGAGATGTCTGCTGGGCACTCCATTATTCCCTATGGAGACCGATTCCTATGGGGTATAATGGAAAATTGATCTGTGAGTATCTGTGGCTGAGGGGGGGGCTGTTTTTTGAGGTAGAGGCAGCAAGTTTTCAGCATAGCATCTGGTGCCTCTCCTTAACCCCTCCCCCAAGTTTCAAAAAGATTGAACTGGGGGTCCAATTCTATGAGCCCCCAAAGAAGGTGCCCCTATCCTTTATTATTCCAAATATAGATAAGTCATTTAAAAGGAGCACGATCCTTTAAATGTGATGACTAGAACGTCCTTCAGAGTTCAATTGTGCTTTTCACACCCTTGCTCCTGGTTCCATCCTCCAAAGTCTTCTGGCTCCACCCCCAAAGTCCCCAGATATTTCCAGCATCAGACTTGGCAACCCTAGGGCACTCGAGATGGTATAACATTCAAACAGAAATCTTAAGTTTATTTAACAGGGAGGGGATGAATAGGGGTAGTCAGGGGTTGGAGAAGAGGAGATAAAAGTTGGTATTTCAAAGTATACTTTAAACATGCAAAGTAGCAATCTTGAAGCTTGTTTGCATTTATTCTAGGCTCTTAACAATGAGAAATGTTTTACTTGGTATTTTAGTTACAGCAATGATTTTTCCTATGTCGGTGCAATTTCCTATATCAGCGCAGAGTTTTCCATTTCAGTGCAATTTTCCTGGAGTGGGTCTCTTTCTTTGAGCACCTACCACACTCCTTTCTTGAAACTTCAGTTTATTTCTGTCTCCTGAGTTGCCAGAGGCTGCAACCACACACACTAAACAACGCACTTTTGATCCACTTTCAATGCACTTTCCAACTGGATTTTGCCAGTTCACACAGTAAAATCCAGCTGGAAAGTGCATTGAAAGTGGGCTGAAAGTGCATTACTTAATGTGTATGATCACATCCTAACACTGTTTTCCCTTTACATCAGACCTGGAGTCCTCCTCAGAGCCAAACCACCCCCCCACCCCCCGCAAAGAAACTGGGCAAGAATTGATCTTCATCTCTACAGAAGATATAAGCCTGTTCCTTTTCACTTGAAAGAGAGTTTCAGTACACTACCCAATCACTCTTGGCAAATCACCATCCCAGTTCTGGTGTCTGTGTAAAGCATACTTCAACTTACACTGACACTTAGACTCTGAATTCTGTTAATGAATTCTTCCTCAGGATAGGAATACTATGGTTAAGGCAAAAGAATATTTTTCTTTCACTCTAAAGTGATCCACTTTGACTTTTCTTGTCAGGCTCACTGACTCCGAACTCTGTTAGAAACCAACTGAGTGTCTTCAGAATGGTTCCAACTGACAGAACCTCCAGAATGAACTAAACTAAACTCTTTTCAGGACTTGGCTGATCATATAGCTTCTCTCAGCCAGTTTGGTGTAGTGGTTAAGTTCTCTTATCTGGGAGAACTGGGCTTGATTTTTCACTCTTCCACATGCAACTGCTGGCGTGACCTTGGGTCAGTAATAATTCTGTCATAGACTGTTCTGGAAAGAGTAGTTTCTGTCAGAGCTCTCAGCCCCACCTACCTCACAGGGTGTCTGTTGTGGGGAGCGGAAGGGAAAGGAGATTGTAAACCACTCCAAGATTCCTTTGGGTAATGGAGGGCTGGGTATAAATCCAATTTAATCTCTTCTCTTCAGTTAGTGCTGGCAAATCAGAGATGAGGAGCAGCCTGTCACTCAAACTCTCCATTCCAGTGGAATGTTAACCCTTCACCTCCCATATTTCTGATTCTGCTGCACTAGGAACCTGGTGCAGTCTGTCACACAGGGCTTTTGAAGTTACCCCTGGGCACATTTCTTGTTCCTATATTTGATATGGCATATCCATTTCTACTTCTGGGCTGCATCCTTGCTGCATCCATGCTATGACACTAGCTGGGGCTTCTTCTTATCATAGGACCAGACATCTAGAAACAGTTTTGTTTTATTAAGTGGTTGATAGACTCTGATGGAAGATTCCTAGGAAAGGGAGTATAAGAAAGGTTTCTAAAATGAGATAATGGTGCTTTGGGAAACAGAGGTCAGGCAGATAAAGTGTTTTGTGGCAGTTGCCTCTTTTAACCTCACATTGAACTGCAGTCAAAATTAGTGGTTTGGCCAAGGTCACCCACTGAGTTACTTGCATAGCTGAGATCTGATCTCAGGCTAAAAGCCAAAAATCTATCAGTTATACCAATGCAGTTCATTGTCCTGTGTGGCAAAGCTTTCTCACAGGAATCTGCCATCACATGTTTCACATACAAAGTTCCTTACTCAGAAGCATCCTCATATAATATTGGCCAGTCTGTATTTTATGTATGAATTTATTTAGAAAATTTGTATGCTGCATTTTCAGGAACTTGCCTGAGACAGCTTATAAAAAAACACACCAAGAAAAAGACCACCATCCAAAGCTGATAAAAGGTGTTATCCAGCAGTACCTCCAGACTTTTAGACTCCAGGTTCTGCCTATGCATATCTTTTCTTGATTGTGCTCCTTAACCACACAATTCTATCTTGACCCTTCCTCTTATTCTTTTGGTTTTATCTAACCTTAACCTGTCCAGTTCTTCCAGACTCCCCCACAACCAACTAGCTTCTGTCCACTCACGATCTGTCCTAACCTTGTCCCTTGGTCACATCCAAGAGACTTGGGGGTTTTTTAAATTAAAAAATGGTGATACTCATATGAACATTGCATACTACCTGATGAAAACTTGCCAGCTCAAAAAAGAAAATAGGGAAGGAAGTTTCTTTGGCATATTGTTCAGCAATTGTAATTTATTGAGTCACATGTAATAGTGGAATCTTTTTAGGTATTTACTTTCAACAGTATAGAGAATAAATAAACAGACTTAAGCAGTGCACCGACAAAGTAGTAGTATTGTCTGATGCCCTTTAGACATTACAATAGTGAAGTTATGAACTCATCATTTTCATGGGATGCTACACAGATGTAACATTTTGTGAGTCACCAAACCAATTACATAGGTATTTGTTATGCATCCATCACTCAACTGGGATCAGGTGTGTAAAAACCTGTGTGACTAGAAGGTGTGCATTTCAGAATTTGCAAGGCAAACATGTACATGAAAATTACAGTTTTGCAGTCATCACTATGATTTTCTGGAAAGGTTACAAAAATCCAGATTATTAAGCATTATGAAAAACATCACCCTGAAAAATCCATGTAGTTTGTTGTTGTTGTTGTTGTCTGGGTGTTTCCCATCTGTGGGGAGCCTTTTTTTTCCTCACTGATTCTCTGAATTTCTCAAACAGTAGCCTGGGAATTTGGATTGCAGATGGTGTAAGTAGCATTGCCAAGTCAAATTCAAGAAATATCTTTGGGGGTGGAGCCAGGAGACACTGGGGATGGAGCCATAAGCAAAGTTGTGACAAGCACAAGTGAACTCCAAAGGGGGTTCTGGCCATCACATTTAAAGGAACCACACACCTTTTAAATGCCTTCCCTCATTAGAAATAATGGATAGGGGCACCTTCTTTTGAGGCTCATAGAATTGAACCCCCTGGTCCAGTCTATTTGAAATTTGGAGCACGTTTTGAGGAGAGTCATTAGATGCTATGCTGAAGATGTGGTGCCTCTACTTCAAAAAAACAGCTCCTCCAGAGCCCCAGATACTCCCAGAACAATTCTCCATTATTCCCTATGAGAATCGATCTCCATAGGGAATAATGAAGTGCCCAGTAGACATTTCCCTCCTCTGTTTCTGATGACTCCGAAGCAGGGGAGGGCCTGCTCCCAATTGGGGATTGGCATCTCTACTCACAAGTTGCTAAACTTCCAACTTCTTCAAAGAAACACAGAGCAACCGACTTTTGAAAAGATTATGCGACCAACGAAGGGTCTGGGTTGCAAATGACCTCTGCAAAGATTGTGCAACCAACGGAGGGTCTGGGCTGCTTTTACAGCCTTGTTATTCTGCCTGCTCCCCCGCCTCCCTTCAGTCTTAAAGATGCAGAGGCACCATTCCAAGAGGAAGCCTTTCCAGTGGAGCCTGAAGCCTCTGGAGGTGGAAAGGCACATGGGTGCTGTGGGGGCGGGGCTTCCCCCATCGGCCAGCTGACTGGGAGCAGGAAGGAGCCTGGGAAAGGGGGAGAACCCCAGGTCCCAGCGGGATTGGCAAGCCCAGGTGCAAGCCAGGCACAAGACTTGTCAGAGCTATAGTTCTGGCTCACTGCTTTTCTTCCCCTTCCTATTTTGTGGAGCCAGAGTCCTTTCTTTCCTTGACCAGTAAGATGGCAGTGGAGACATCTTGCTCAAGATCCTATAGAATTGTACCATTTGGTCCAAAGTACTTGAAACTTGGTAGAGGGGTTACTAAATGCATCAATTTAGGGACGGTGGTTCAGTGGTAGAGCATCTGCTTGGTAAGCAGAAGGTCCCAGGTTCAATCCCTGGCATCTCTAAAAAAGGTTCCAGGCAAATAGGTGTAAAAAACCTCAGCTTGAGACCCTGGAGAGCCGCTGCCAGTCTGAGTAGACAATACTGACTTTGATGGACCAAGGGTCTGATTCAGTATAAGGCAGCTTCATATGTCCATATGTCCAATGACACCCCTATAGTAGCACAATGTGATGCCCAACTTCTCCTGCTGTGTTGCTGCCAAGCAGGGGAGAAGATTTGATCTATGTGATGTTGGCTATGGCATACACATATTAGAGTGTTTACAACAGCATGGGGTGCTACTACTTAAACAAGCCCTGATACACCCAGGATGATGCAGGGTTGCACAAGCCGTTTGCAGTAGTATGGAAAAACAGCTGATGCAGAGCATATCCTGAATTATTCACAGAGAAGGTTACAGTTATATTGTGCCAAGGCTTTAAACAGTTCAGATAAAGAAGGAAGCCTCCTTCAAACATATTTGTCACCCTTTAACATCCTGTAAATGCCAGTGGCAGTCTGGAGAAGCAGCATGTGCTTGTATGCAAAGTCAAAGCACTGAGACTTTAAAACTCTAATGTCACTTTCCTAAACACAGCTCAAAAGACACTCTGTCATGCACCATTTACCAAATTTACACCTTTTGTGACATATATTAATCTCCACACTTATTCAGGTGGGACATTTTCTCTCTCATTTGAGTCACACAGTTGACCAACATTTCCAGGACTTTTGAACAGTTTTAAGTTTTATTTTCCTTCAAGCTATTTTGTTTTTGATTGCAAAGTCTTCTGCCAATCTCTAGCCCTGAAAGTGAGCTGGAGGCTCTATGGCTGTTTTCAGCCATGCTTTTATGAAACCGACATGGGCCGTCTTTGTATTGTCACATCATAGGTTCATTGTAAATATGGAGGGGAAATGCAACAGTTCAGACAACTTGTCCTGTGCCTATAATCATGCACCATTGCAATAGCAAACTTCATGTGAATGTATCTATCTATTCTTGATACAAATGTTGATCCTTCAGATCTAATTTTCTTGGTCTTGCATCCAGCCAGGCATTCAAAGCCAAATGTTTCCTTGGCTTTGGATCATCCATGGTTGAAGCAGAGTTAAACAGACAGCTGCTATCATGGCCCACTGACTGAAGTATTTGACAAAAAAACATAAGCTGTATTTTCATATCTCTGGTCTACTACAAACTGGTATTAAGAAAATTGTAATCCTCTCATATTGCACCTTCTTCAACAAAAGATGTGTTCCCATTAAGAGCTTTGAGATCCATTTTCAAAATATATTCTATCCTTAGCAGGCTTAGAGCAGAGTATTTCCAGTCATAGCACAACAGTGTTTTTCTTCTGATAATGTTCTGATTCTGCAGAGCTTTAATTGGATGAGAAGGAAACTTTTATTTGGCCAGGTTTTCAGTGGCTAGATATATATTCTATGGTTTCTGCATAATGAGTTCCATCCAAAGGTTCTGCTGCTTTAATGTAAAGCCTTTTTCTATGGAGGGAGCATTTGTTTGTTTAAGGAATCTCTCACCTTTGGAAAAGACTTCTTTTACTAGAGGAAGACTTCTGCCTTCCTCCAAATGGGTTTCACTTGCCTTTTTCAGAGGATGTTTTGAGTTGAGTGATAAGAAACAGAGTGACAGGGAAAGAGTGTTATTGAGAAACTGATCTTATTGTATTCTATTGATTCTTACATTATTTAAACATAATTTTATTGCATTTGACTTTTCATTTCCCTTTAAAAATTTTATTGGGGCTATAATCTTTCAGAGGGATTGTTTTAGTTGAAAGGCAGTCTGTAATTAAAATAAACAGTAGATAAATTTGAGGGTGTGTCTCATCTGCTACTTGAACCTCAAACTAGGATCTGTAAGGCAACAGAAACAGTTGAAGATGTTGCAAGCAGGCCTCAGATTCAGTGGGAGCTCACAGGACCACAGCTCCTGAACCTTTCTGAGCGTTCCGCCTCCTCTTTCTGAGAGTTCCACCTCCTTGTCCATTGAATAGTATGTGCAACTGCATAACAATCCCTGGATAAACTCCACCACCTGTTTTTCTACAAAATGACCCCTGGTTGCAAGTATCATAGTTACAGATGTAGATGTGATGATATTGGATGAATCAATAAAATGCCACAAATCAATTATGAACTCTTAACAGAGCATGTCAGATAATGTCTACTGGTACAACTTTCCAAGGGTTAAATAGAAGCAGCCTTGAACTACCTGCCTTGCTTTTATTGTGATTGATGGGTACTTAATCCTAATTTCAGAAATGAGGAATGCTATGGAGCATTTGTGTTTAGTAATCAGAAACATTCTCTTAAATTAAGACATGTCTGACAACCCTTTCTTCCAGATGGCTATGCTTCCTCTAATTGTTCCCAGTTCAGCAGTTAAATATTCACAAAGCAGGTGAGGGCTGAAACAGATACATCAATGGCCACAGGTAATTTTTATTTTTTTTACTCCTTGAAATATTCCCAGAACCTTCTTGTCACATTTAAAGATCCTCTTCAAGTGCATAGGAGAGTCAAGGGTTTAAAACATAAACAAAATGTCCAATTCACATGCAGCATTAGCATGCCACATTGATCACTGGTGTGGTAATGTGCAACTGGGCTAAGAGAAAAGGTTAGTGCATTTAAATGGGATAGTTTGCTCTCCAAGGACGGAATAAAGAGTCAGACACAGAGTATTGGTATAAAATTGGGCCACTTTATTCAATATTCTAATAAACAGCAAGGGTACCCCACCAGTGGCCTGGCCAGGGCTAGGGGTCACCGCGACCGCTCCCCTGCCATTAACGGGCGAGAGACTCAGCCCCCCAGCTGGAGCTGAGTGTTACTCAGCTCCCTCCAGGCAGGCCCAGCATGGAGGCAAGCGCCAGAGGGCCCAAACCCAGACGCACGTCTCGCCAGAAAGGCACCCTCTAGCCGAGCCTCCCAGACAGTCTGCATTCTCCAAACCCGGGTCTTCAAACTCGAAGGCTGATCATGCCAGACCCCAAATTCCCCAAAAGGGGGATGCTTCACAGTCCTCCCCTAACTGCATAGTGCCCTAAACCCCAAAAACCTGCCACTACTAAGGCCAAGTCTCTACTTAGGGCTTAGCGCCCATTGGGAGGCCCAAAGCCACCCGCAACCCTTGCTGCAAATCTCTCAGGAAAAGCATATTACCCTTTTCCGAGAGATGGACCCCATCCCCTCTGTAGAGGTCAGGAAATTTCAACAAAATGTCCAGATGGGGCAAATAGTGGCCCAACCCCTTTTCCATCACCTTCCTGACCTCCTTATTAGGCTTATACCGGGCCCTTTCTATAGCTGCAGGGTCCCAAGCACAACGCCACACCAGGTGGGGCAGCATGGCTGACCAAATTATGGTGGTCCCAAGCCATTGCTCCCGAATGTGCTGGAAATCATCCCGGGCCTGCCAAACTAAGGCCTTGCCCTTTTAGAGTCCCAGATCCTTACCTCCCAGGTGAACAATTAAAACCTGAGGAGGAGGACCCACACAATCTTTAAACAACAAAGGCAGCAGTGGCCACTGAAGGCCCCGGTGCCCCCACCATTCGATACACACATGCTGGCTGAGTCCCAGCTGAGAGCCAACTGCAGTTCTTCGAGCCTGATGAGCGGCCCAAAACACATGGCTATGGCTGCATACAAGAACTCAGCTCCTCTGGCCAGGAACAACAGCATCTAAAGAGAAAAAACAGTTAAACAAGAACAGAACCAACAATAAACAGACACCAAGTCACTCATGGCCTAATAAAAGGTCGCACGTAAGCCTTATAGGCCAAGGAACGCCACTGCCCAATCTCTGAATGGAAGTGGAAGGATACACCATGACAGCCGCTGTTGAGGCTGCCCCAATTCTAAAGGAGTGGGTCCCAAACCGCACCCCAGACAACCCCAACTCACCCAAAGCCCGTGACGTTACTGCCCAAAACTGATGCTTTGTCAACGGGCTACCATTCGAATGTATAAACAAAAACCCTTCCATGGGCCCCCTAACTGCCAAATAAGCAGCCAACGCAGTAACTGGACACAGCTCAAGCTCTGAACAACTACCCAACTCGAGCACCATACCCTTCTGCAACTGATCCGTCTTAGAGCGACAGACAGTGATGACTGCCTTACCCGTAAATAGCTGCAGATCCCTTAACAACAGAGCCTTACCAGAAACATCGTTTCTAGACTGTGCCACCAGCTCACTTACTCTAAGAGCCCCCCCCCCAAAAGCTAACAAAGATGCAGTGTGAAACAAACATGCTTCAAATGATGAAGCACATACCACGTCCCAAACCCTCTTCAAACCCCGCAGAATCAAAGGAGACACAGGATTCCGCGTATCAACCCTGGGACCGGCATCTCTGGCCCACCCTTCCAGCATCTTTCGAATACGAAAGTCAGCTGTTTCTTCCCTATAACCCTGTGCCTTACTGACAAAAGCCAAGGCAGACAGGCGCCACCTAATGGATCGCACGGTGAACCCCTTAACTCGCAGTGAAACACAGTAATGGAGCAAATGCTCCACCGGGAGGGGCCAAACCCTGCAATACCCTACCTCAGCCCTAAAGTCTTCAAACTGCCGCACAGCTCGTTCGTAAGACTTCCTGGTGCTGGGCACAATGGCTAGACCTATCGCTCTGCAGGCCTCGGCTCTCCAATCAGCCATAGCTCCTGGGGCATTGGCACCGGCTCTCTGTTGGCATCTGGGGCCAGCTGATGAGACCTCTCCATCTGTTTATGAAATAGAGCATCAGCCACCCCGTTACTCACCCCAGGAACATGCTTGGCTAAAAACAAAATGTTAAGCCGCAAACAGCGCAAAGTGAAGGCCCTCACCAATCTCATAATCCGGCCAGATTTGGATGAAAGGGAATTAATGACGTGAACCACCGCCATATTATCACACCAAAAATAGACAGTATGATTGGCCATATCCTTCCCCCACAGCCAAACTGTGACTAAAATAGGAAAGAACTCGAGAAATGTAAGATCCCGGTTCACATCAACCTTTACCCAGAAGTCAGGCCAACTATCTGCACACCAATGTCCACGGAAATAGACTCCAAAACCCAAGGAACCAGCAGCATCAGACATGCCCTGAAGCTCAGCTTTGAGCCTCATGTCGTCCCTCCAAAAAGAGACTCCATTAAAGGACTCCAAAAATTCCTGCCAAACCCTCAAATCATCCCTCATGCTGCAGGTGACCCTTGTTCTACGCTGAGGCAAGAGTAACCCTGCCATAGCATCGCACAGCCTTCTAAGAAAAGTCCTCCCAGGAGCAACCACTTTGCAAGCAAAGTTGAGGTGCCCAACTAGCTGCTGCAACTCCAACAAAGTAACCTTCCTTTAAAGAAGAAAGGTAGAAATCCTATCCCTCAGCTTCACTATTTTCTGAAGAGGCACCCTAGACAACTGCGCAATAGTGTCAATCTCAATCCCCCAAAAGCTCAACCTCTGGGTCGGACCTTCAGTTTTCTCAGGCGCTAAAGGAACCCCAAGCTCCGCCACCAGCTCAACAAAGCCAGACAGCAACTGCCCACAATGCCCAGTCCCCTCAGGACGCACAAAATGATAGTCATCCAAATAATGAATGACATCCTGCAAACCCACTTTCTCCTGCACAGCCCATTCCAAAAATGTGCTGAAACGTTCAAAAGCCGAACATGACACAGAGCAGCCCTCTGGCAATGCTCTATCCATGTACAACTGACCCTCAAAAGAAAACCCTAGAAGTTCAAAATCATCGGGATGGACAGGTAAAAGGTGAAACACAGACTTAATGTTGCATTTTGCCAATTCTGCCCCCACCTAACAGAGCATAAGTGCTCTGGGATTCCATCATTCACGGACTTCCCCTTAGGAAAAGACAAATGGTACATCAAACGAAATTCACCAGGCGCCTTTTTAGGCACCACACCGAAAGGTGAGACTCTAAGAGTACTCACTGGAGGATGTGGAAAAGGACCCAGTATCCTTCCCTCAGCCAGCTCTTTTGCAATCTTGTCCCTAACGACCTGCTCCAAGCGCTGAACTGACTTAAGGTTTCCTGACATAAACGGAACTCGAGGACCCTGAAAAGGGATCCTAAACCCAACTTTAAAACCTTCTAACAAATACAAACTATCAACCTTTCGAGGGTACCTTGACAGCCACTGCTCAAGAGGTCCCACCCTTATCGGGCGGGGCCCCTTTCTTAGCTGAAAAGGCACCTCTGCTCCTGCCAGGCTTCTTCGTATTTTTACACCCACGGGCTCTAGGGCAGTTGTCAAATGAGTGGGAACCACCACACATGGGGCACTCATGCTTGAACTGGCACGCCTTCTTTCTACATACCCCAAGGGATCCAAATTCCCAGCAGAGCATGCGAGGTTGAACCGCCTGCCCCGCTGCACCGCGGGGAGAGCCTGATGAACCAGCAGCGGATGTGGATGTCCTACTCACCAAGTGACCACTATCAGAGCGATCACCCAGATTAGGTCTAGCCGGGGACATAACCTGCAGCCAAAGCTGCTGATGGATCCGATCCCACTGAAGGGACGGATATAGGGCAGCCCTCATCCTAAATTCCTGGTTATATTGTAACCAGGCTGGTCCACTAAAGGTCGTATAGCCTTTATAAGTTATTTCCAAATACTGGAACAGTGATGCCGCCCGCTACGGCTGCGCCCTCACAATCACACCGGCATACATACAGAACCCAGGAAGTCAATTAGTCCAGGTCCTGTCCACCTTCCGTTTTTTCAATTTTTCCTTCTCTTTCTCATCCAATTCTTCCTTGTCTTTTTTCTCAACCTCCCGAAAGAGAAGAGAAAAAACATCCACGTACTCCCCTTTTAATATTTTTTCCCTAGTAGCGGGAAGCAAGTGGTCCCCCAGTGGCAAGGCAACCTCTCCAAACGGCAAAGTAGCAAAAGGCACCATCCCATACGTTGAGGGTGCCCCCATGAAGGAACAAGTCATGCCAGGATGCCCTGCGCCTGGTACACACTAGGAACGCCTTGCCCACATGGCCAAGCCCAATTCTGAAATGCGCCCAATGCAGAGGCAGGCGCCTTCGCGCTTGACATGGAAGTTCCCTGCCCGGCCGCCGAAGCAGGCCCCCATGCTCCCCATGGCCAAACCTGCCCAGGCCTCGCCTGTAAATTATCAACCAACCTACCTCCGAATCCAGCAGGAATCAATGGCAAACCAACCCCCGATGTTCCAGCCGCCATCAAACCCACATCTGGACCGCAAAGGCCAGCGTCCCTGCCAGGCATGACTCCAGCAGACTTGCCCTCAAGAATAGATAGCCTGGTGAGAATACTCACCTGGTTACCCTTCTTAGATTGCCTCACACCATCCTCCCCAACTGGAGAAAGGATGCCCGCTGCCTGTTCCAATGCTCTCAATCTACAAGCAATATTGGAATCAATCACCCTCCTCATCAGAAGAGGATAACGGTGGTGGTGGCCTTTTTGCAGGAGCCTTGGGCGCCTTAGGCGCTGGCTTTTTTCCTTTGGGCTTGCCCGACCCTTTTCCACCAGCCCTCTAAATAGCAAGCACAAGACCACAAAATGGCCTCCTGCAGCTCCACTCTAAAATGGCTTCCCCCTGGAAGAAGAAAGGGAACTCAAAATGGCCACAAAAGCCTCTGCTGCACATCAATGTCTCCAGTAGGAGAAAAATGCGGGGGGGGGACACTCTCCAAAATGGTCATCTGCCAACCTCAAGGGCAATAATAAAAAACCCAGGCTGCCCCACAGGCCCACACCCTCAAAAATTAAAAGGGGAAAGACCAACCCCTGGGCTCCACAACCCCTGCCCCAGCAGACCCCAAACCCTAGGCAGACTCAGGCAACAAGAAGGACAACGCCATGTCCTCCACCGCCTCCGATGCCACCGCCAGCCCGCAGCACTGCAGCCGACGCTCCAGCTGACGCCAACGCTCCAGCCAACGCTTCACCCGCCGCTGCCCAGTCGACTGCCCCAACAAACCGCGACATCCAACCAAAAACAAAAGAAAAGCCTCAGCCTCAGCCGATCGTCTGCCAAGATGAAGGAGCCGATGCTTCACCCGCCTTTTTCTCTGCGCGCTGAAATGGGCGCCCCCTGACTGTTCCCATCCAGGGAAGCAAACTCTGCTCATGCAGCCTAGCAGCTACGCTGCAGCCTGCAAAAATAAGATTGTGTGCAGAATGTTCATATGTGTAGGCCCATTTCCTATCCTGAGTTGCTGAGTAGCATGAGAACATCGCCCAGCTCCTGGTTAGAACCTAAGGAAATAAAAAGAATTTTACTAAATCAACTTGTTCATTTCTTCTAGGTTTCCACAAAGGCCAGCCAGATGCCTACAGGAAACTCACAAGCAGGGAAAGAATAGATTTCGATTATACCTTTCAGCTGCAATTAGTTCTCAGAAGTATATAGGTCCACTCTGGGGTGATGATCAGGAAGACAAAATTTCATGGGCCCTGATCAGGATAGATACATTGAGCTTGGTAAGTCATGTGATTATTTTATATATATATATATATATATAGATATAGATATATATAGATATATATATATATTTAAAAATATGACATATGGATTATCATGAGGATGCTCTTATTTGGGAATCTACTCATAATTCCTAAAGGTGCATTGTCTCTGAACATGTAAAGGCAATCCCCATGTTATTCCAGTAATTGAGTTCTTTGTGATTTGTGTCCAGAACCAAATCCACAAATGAAAGTAGCTCATATCCAGGCAATATTTTTTTTGGCCTCTCTTG
Organism: Heteronotia binoei; assembly: GCF_032191835.1. NCBI lineage: Eukaryota > Metazoa > Chordata > Lepidosauria > Squamata > Gekkonidae > Heteronotia > Heteronotia binoei. The sequence goes on along the minus strand of NC_083226.1, from coordinate 124,663,286 downwards.
ATTTTTAGATTCTGGAAAATTAATGCCGCCTGTCCGTCTGTCTGGATTCTCTAATGTTAACCTCCAGGCATCTCAAACAAAAGCCTGGGAATGGACAGCTGTAACCAGTCTGTGAATCTAGCCTTCAAGGTGTTGAATGTGGCCTTTTCAAGTAAAAGCTAATGATAACTTTTAAATAAGGTAGTGTCTGTCTCTCCTTCCTGGCAGTCTGGCTTGCTGCAGAACAATAAAAAATTTTTTTTTAAAACAACACAAATATTTTTAATAAGAAGCACCCTTTAAAACAACAAGAGAGAGATGAAAATCCATATGTGATGCACATTTATGCTTTAAAACTGTCAAAGAGATATATAGAAAGAAATAGCAAGTCAACACATAATCTGGTTTCCATTGAAGTAAATGGGAAGCTTATATTTGGTTTTGAAGGAAGGAAGATTTGGTTCATATGCTCTTCTTTGAAGGCAACTTTATTTTTTCAGGGCAACAATCTCAGTTTTTAAGGTGTGGTTGTATTAAACTGTTAGTGCTTTGAAGCAAAAAAAAAATCTGAAGTCACTGTTTAATCATAGAACCATTTTTAATTACTTTTTTAAAACTTCTTTTTTATTTTATTAAACTAAAAACATACCCACCCACACACAAAAAGATATATAACAAGTGCAGACAAATATTCATAAACTCTTAAACCTTTAAATCCCCCCTCCCCCCAGACAAAAACATATAATAACACATCTATACCATTATCCTAGGATAAGATTCAGGCAGGCAAAGTTCAAAAAGTAGATACAATATGATCTACATAAAGCTGCAAAATAAACTCCCTACATAGAGAATACATACTGACAAGTTCAAAAGAGGCTCATTTTATAGAATGGATGGAATGCACAGGGTGAACTAACTTTTCAGAAAAGGAGGGTGAAGGGGAAAGGGGGAAAAACAAACAAACAAAATTATACACAATAAAGCCAGAATGCAGTAAAGGAGTGTCACTGCTTTTAGAAAAATATCTGATTATGATAAAATTGAGAACCATTTTTTATTACTTTTGACAGTTCATGGAGAACCAGAATGGTATCGGTAGACTGGAGAAGAGCCAGCAAGTGTCTATATATTTAAAAAAGAAAAAAAGGAATGCTAGGAAATGGTGTTCTAGTTAGCCAAACTTTAATGCATGAGAAGGTGTTAGAAGGAAATCACAAATGATTCCTTTTAAATGGAGATCAAATTTCATAAGCTTGCTGGTTCAAGTTGCGTATCCCCATTTCAGTGTTGCTTCTTTGCCCCCCCCCCCAAGTCGGAATAAAGAGGCTGACACAGTATGTTGGGTAATATGGGCCACTTTATTAACATAATTAACACAACTAGGATGGCAAGGGCAATAACATGGGAGGACAAGCCCCGGGGTCAATCCGTGACCCCTCCTTGTCCAGCAGTGGGCGAGACAACCTGCCCCCAGCATGAGCCATAGTGTTATGGCTGGTGGCAGGCCGGCCAGGCATCGATATAAGAAGGGATGAAGAGGTGAAATTTGGACTTTTTAAATTTAAAGGACAGCGCTAAAAAGTGAGAAGGAATTTATTGTTTGGTCTACTTGCAGTTTTGAAAAAAGAGCACCATTGTCACAGACCTGCAGCATATACAGTCAACACAGAAAGTACGTCAAGTATCGTGAGTTCTCTCTACCAGAGAAAACGGGATTTGGTAGCAAGTAAAGCAGGAAGTATCAGATGAAAAGCCTACTCTAGGATTATAATACCATAGAAAAGCATCGGCGGCCATTACAAGGAGGTCAAATTAAAATTATATTTTTAAGGTGTTCGGGACATTAAAAATTGTTGGAAATAATAGAGGTGGTGATGAAAAGATAAATACTATTGGACATTATTGTTAACTATAGACTTTAAAAGCTTTTAAAGGAAAAAAGATTTTTTTTTAAAGAGAAGTAGAAAGTCGTGACTGCCATTTTGAAAGAAATAAAAACTTTAAAAATTAATATCTCAGCCTAGGAGGATCTGAGGACAGCGAAATTAGGCTTGTTGGAAAAAGCAAGCTCTAATCCTTTGAACCTGATAGTTAAATTTTAAATTGGTGAGAACAAAATTTTCGGTGTTTTTAAATGTCAGAGCATAAGCAAACCTGTACAAGAGCTACTTCTCTGGAGAAAATGCAGGAACAATTAGAGGCTATGGAGGCTAGAATGATGAAAGGTATGAAAGAGATGATAACTGCCTCTAAGAAAGAAATTATAGAAGAGATTAAAAAAGATATTGAAGATCTCAGAAATGAGACTGAGGAAACATCTAAAAAAGTGCAGGAGGTAGAAGGGAGAATGAAAGAACATGGAAAGAACATGATTCCACCTTCTTGAAAATACAAGAAAAAGTGGCAATCCATGACTGCAAATTGATGGAGACCCAGATACGTCTGAGAGGAGTACCTGAAAAGGAAGAAAGTGACCTGAAAGAATATATAATAAAGATAATTGCAGAATTTTTGGAGGAAAATCCTGAAGGGTCTAGAAATATGTATGACTTTATGTATAGAGTGAATTCGCTTTATACAAAAAAATAATAATAATAATCTACCAAGAGATGTGGTTATAAGATATATGACAAAGGAAATGGTGGGAAAGATCATGAACAAAAATTTTGAAAAGACATTGATAGTGGCAGGCAGCAAAGTAAGAATCATGAAGAAGTTACCAAGGCAAGTGATAAATGATAGAAGAACATACAAAAAATTTACAGAGAAATTACGGGACAATGAAATGAGGTATAGATGGATAATACCTGAAGGTGTGAGCTTTGAACTTCAGGGAAAAAGAATTACAATTACAAATGAACAGGAACTGCATAGATTTTATGAAGAAAATAAACAATTTGCACCATGATGGATTACAAATTATTATCTTGGAATGTAAATGGACAAAATTCACCGCAAAAAAGGGCAACATTTCATTGGATTAAAAAGCAAAATTGTAATATAGTTTGTCTACAAGAAGTACATGAACATATGAACATATGAAGCTGCCTTATACTGAATCAGACACTTGGTCCATCAAAGTCAGTATTGTCTTCTCAGACTGGCAGCGGCTCTCCAGGGTCTCAAGCTGAGGTTTTTCACACCTATTTGCCTGGACATATCAAGCAAAAGGATTATAAATTTTTATGGAATAAACAATTGGGATTAGAATTTCATTCCTTGGCTGAGCAGAAGAAAAGAGGAGTGATTTTTTATGTTAGACAGGAATTGGATCCGAAATTAGTATTTAAAGATAAAAATGGAAGATTTGTAGAAGTAGGAATAACGTTGAATGGGAAAAAAACGTTGCTATTGGGACTGTATGCACCAAATGGGGTGAAGAATGTATTTTTTAAAGATATTACACAACAACTTGATGAATTGACATATGATCAAATTTTGATAATGGGGGACTTTAATGGAACAATTCAGAATGTATTGGACAGATCTGGACAAAAAAGGAATAATAAAGAAGGAAAATTGCCAATATCTTTTTTTGAACTGGTTAAACAAGAAAATTTGGAAGATATATGGAGGAAATTTAATCCTGAAGTATGGGACGATACCTTTCTTTCAGCAAGACATAATTCTTTCTCTAGAATTGACATGTTGTGGGGCACTAAAGATTTGAGCCTCATAACAAAGAAAATTGAGATTTTGCCTAAAATAGGAGCTGATCATAACCCAATAATGTGGATTACAAATTCATGGAAAAAATCAAGAAGATGGAGGTTAAACGAAGATTTATTACAGAATAAAGAAATAGTGACATCTCTAGAAAACGAGACCAAAGCTTTCTTCCAAGTAAACAACAGAGAAGATATTGAATTCCAGACGGTGTGGGATGCCTATAAGGCAGTAATGAGAGGAATATTGATATAATTGAATAATAAAGATAAGAGGGCAAAAGATAAACAGATGTTGGACATTCAAAATGAAATAAAGAAAAAAGAAGGTGAATTAAAGAAAAGGCCAGGGAAAAAGAGAATTATGAGGGAGATTACAATATTGCAAACACAAATTAGACATTTGTTAAATAAAGAACTGGAATGGAATTTGAAAAAAAAATACAGCAAAAGTCTTTTGAGGGAGCAAATAAACCTGGAAAATACCTAGCCTGGCAATTGAAAAGGAAGAGAGAAAGTAAAATTATTAGTAAGATTGTGGCTGATGGAAGAGAAATGGTGGATCAAGAAGGAATAAAAAAAGAATTTTTAAAATATTATGCTAAATTATTTAAAGGTGTTAAAATAAAGAAAGAAAAGATGGAACTGAATTTACAAAATATTAAAATAGCACCCTTAACAGAAAATATGAAAGAAGTTTTTAATGAAAGAATAGAGATTGAAGCAGCGATCAATGCAATGAAAATTGGAAAGGCATCTGGGCCAGATGGATATACAGCTACGTTTTTTAAAACCTTTACAGAGGAATTAATACCAAAACTCCAAAAATTGATGAATATGATTAAAAGGTAAAATACCAAATACATGGAAGGAAGCAGTGATTTCGTTAATTCCAAAAGAAGATAGAGATGTCACGAATGTAAAAAATTATAAACCGATTTCATTATTGAATAATGATTATAAAATATACACAAGAATACTGGCAGAACGACTTAAGCAATATTTGATAAATTTTGTAAAGGAAGATCTTCCCAAAAGACAGATAAGAGGCAATATTAGAACTGTTGTAAATATTGTAGAGTATTATAAAAGGCATCCAGAAAAGGAAGTAGCATTATTCTTTGCGGATGCAGAGAAAGCATTTGGTAATCTAAATTGGGACTTTATGTTTGCAGTTATGAAAAAAATGGAGTTAGGAGAAGACTTTATAAGGATGATAAAAGCAATATATACTGAACAACGTGCAAAGCTATGTATAAATGCAGACCTTACAGAAGATATGATAATTAGTAAAGGTACAAGACAAAGGTGTCCGCTCTCTCCATTGTTGTTTATAATGACACTTGAAATCCTACTGATGCAAATTCAAGAAGACAAAGAAGTTACTTCGAAGGTAAAATATTTGGGTGTGGAGATAACAATGAAGAATATTGATTTGTTTAAAAATAATTATGAGAACCTATGGCATAAAATCGATGAAGATATGATAAAATGGAATAAACTTAATTTGTCATTGCTGGGAAAATAGCTGCAATTAAAATGAATATTTTACCAAGAATAATGTATCTATTTCAAACTATTCCGATTGTGAAGGACAACAAACAGTTTAACAGATGGCAGAGGAAGATTTCAGAATTTGTGTGGGCTGGGAAGAAACCAAGAATTAAAATGAAAATTTTAACAGGTGCAAAGAGAGAGGAGAATTCCAATTACCAGATTTAAAACTATATCATGAAGCAGTCTGCTTAGTGTGGATAAAAGAATGGGTGATGCTACTAAACAGAAAACTTTTGGTGTTGGAAGGTCATGGAAATAAATTCGGCTGGCACGCTTATATGTACTATGGAAAAAAAAGATGGATAGTTTTTTCTCTCACCATTATATAAGAAATAATTTGTTGAATACGTGGATAAGATATAAGAAATATGGGGATGAGGGAAAACCGTTATGGATAATGCCAGCAGAAGTGATAAAAATAACAGCTGAAGCAGGTGAAGAAAAGTGGTTGTCATATAATCAGCTATTAAAAATACAAAGTGGTAAAATAGAATTGAAAACTGCTGAAGAGATGAATAATAAATATGATTTGTTTCAAATGCAACAAATAAAGAGCTTGGTGGAAAAAGATATCAAAACTGAAGGAATAAGAAAAGAACAAACAGAAATGGAAATAGTTCTGCTTGGAGATAATGAAAAATTAATTTCAAAACTATATAAACTGCTTTTGAAATGATCTACAGAAGATGAAGTAGTGAAATCCCAAATGATTATTAAGTGGGCAATTAATGGAAATAAAGAAATACAGATGGAAACCTAGGAATATCTTTGGAAGAATTCTATAAAGCTTTCAACATGTCAATATTAAAGATAACTGTTTTAAAATGATGTATAGATGGTATATAACTCCTAAAAAGTTGGTAAGATGAACAATAAGATGCCAGATAGATGTTGGATAGATGTTTTACAATATGTGGTGGGGGGGTGGGCTCCCTATGGGTGTCCTGCCTCCCCTGGGAAAGTGCATGCGCAATACATCGCCTCTCCTTTCCTGGTGTAGTGAACGCTGCGTGATCACTGTCTGGCTATGCCTGGCAGATGGTCACTGCAATGGCCTCTCCTACATTACTGCATCCGTGGCAACACCTTCTCGCTGGTCCCCCCCATTTTCACAGAGTTTGCCATGTCATGGTGCGACCGAATGTCTGGTGGTATAACCGGATGGGCAGGCTGGGCTCACCAACCTCGCCAGCCAAGAGAAGGAAAACTCTAACATCAAGCCCGGGCAGACAGAGCTCATTACTGTAACATCTACCTCCTGGAGGACTCACTGCCGGCGTCCCGGCTTACTGGGCCATGGCAGATGATCCCATGGTGAAAGGGTGGAGCCAGTACTGCGCACAATGCACCTCACCTAAAAATTCCTCTGCACAGGCCTGAAGGGTATCCACATCCACAACCCACAACATACCAAGTCCTGCAGCGATGGGCAGGGGGCGAAATGGTAGGTGGAAGATGCCACTGGAAGCCGCAGTCCCGACTTTTCCCTGCAGTCACTGTGGCTGGACCTGCCTGTCCCGCATTGGTCTTGTCAGCCATCAGCGAGCCTGCAGCAGACGTGGACTACTGCACCTTTCTTAAATCTTCGTTCGCCAAGTCAAGCCGAGAGAGAGGTGGACTTGTGAAAGAGCAAAAAAATATTGGCAGATGATTCAACAAGAAATATCTAGGATCTTGGGATATGAAATCAAGAAAGTTGCAGAGACTTTTCTGTTGGGATTATATATGGAAAAATTTCCAAAAGAAGATAGAACTATCATTTGGTACTTGCTTTCAGCTGCTACGACATTGTATGCGCAGTTGTGGAAGCAAGAGAGAATACCAGAAAAATGGGATTAGATCTTAAAAGTTATAATATGGAGTGAAATGGACAAATTGACAAGACATAAAAGACTATGATTTAGAAACTTTTAGGTTGGAGTGGAAGAAGTTTAGAATTTATATAGAAAAAGAGTGGAAAGTAAAAGGACATTGGACAATTTTTGATAATGATTAAGTCTTAAAAGAAAGAAAAATAGAAATGTTTGTTTTATTAGTGGTACCTTTAAATATTAGTATTTTAAGTATATAACACTGGCGGGGGTCAAGTAACGGGGGGAGGGGGTTTAGAAAAGTAATATATGGTATAGATAAAAAGAAGTAATTAATAATGCGAATAATTGATTGTTACCATATGTTACTGAAATAAAAATTGTTTTAACAAAAAAGAAAGAAAGAAAGATCCGCCCCTGGGAAGGCTCATATGTGATCAGCAATCACAGCATTGAGCCATAAAGCCCATCTGCTGCTCATACCGACCACCTGCACTCAAACTGGTGCAGAGCCATAGGTGCTCACCTGATAACTTCTGTAGCCCGTTCATCTCCTGCCAAGCGGCCAATTAACTTAAATGAACTTATCACTCCATCTGCCCTGTCCAATTATCAAGCAGTATAAGGTAGGCAAAAAACGCTCCCACTCAGGCCAATCATGTGAGATTGAAAAGATTCCTACCTGGCCCCTAATAAGGTGACCGATCAAACCTATACTGCTGAAGGGTGGGTGGGTGGGCCAAGAGCCCAAATGAACTGTGAAGGTTTGGGCGGGAGTGGAGCTAATAAAGCCCTGACACTCTGCCCTCCCGCAGTTCCCCGGATGCCCAAGAAAAGGTCCCAGCCTCCCGATCCTTCTGGGTAGGCAAAGGACAGCCTCTGGCCTGTAGCTGCCACCGCAGTTCGGCCGAAAGGGGCCAGATTCTTGTGCATAGCAAACCAGTGAGGCTTCATTTTCACATTTTCTGTTTCCTCATGTCAAATTCCACCCACACACAAAGACTGATAATATTCTTCATTTTGTCATACCGTTCTTCCCTCCTCACATCTTTGTGCTGAGACTGTTTCATCTCTGTTGATCACATGAGATGCACAAATGAATTTAGGGTCACCTCCAAGACAAATTCTGAGACCCAACATAGAGACACCAAGATTAACCATGAATATTATGGTTAAACTCACTGGCAACAATAGCAGCTCTAGAGAGAAACCAACACTCACCTAGCTTTCAAATAGCGGCTATTAAGGTTTATAACGCTAAGGTTATACCCCAGTTAATGTACGGAGCAGAGATTTTCTTGTACAACAAATTAACTAAATTGGAGATGGTTCAATCGAAGTTTATACGATGTATCCTTCAGGTGCCAAAGTACGCTTCATCCATTGCAATTAGGCTGGAAACGGGGCTTTCAAGCCTCTCCACATTAATGTGGAATAGAGGTTTGAGTCTTCTTCTAAGGGTGCTGGCGAACCCGGATGATATTGCATATCAAATCTTCTATGACTCATTTGTTAGTAACTGGGTAATTAAATTAAAATCTAAACTAGATGAATGTGATTTGAATATTGATTCTCTAGCCCTCATGTTTAAGAACGGGGCAAAAGCAATTATCAGAGATCGATTACAGGAATTGGAATTAAAACAATCTCTGGCCAAAGTTGGGGGGACGTATATCCCAACCTTTTTTACAAGTGAACTTAAAAGTGCCAGATATCTAGAAATGATACAGCCAATTAAGTTCAGACGGATGCTGTCCTTGGCACGCTTGAACATTATGGACATGGCAGTACTGAGGGGCCGTTTCCATAAGATTCCGCTAGAAGATAGGACCTGCCCGTGTGGCCTCGAGGAGATCGATACGGTTTCCCATCTCATTTTGAACTGTCTCTTCCATACAGAGGCAAGGTACAGACTTCTGCGGAACCACCTAATGCAAGCTAAATCTTTAAATCAGGCCCAGGTCATTTACTTCCTCCTAGGGAATGGGAGTGATCAACTTTCCCTGGATCTTGCTAAGTATTTATATGTTACTGACCTTGACAGGAAGAAACTTAATGTTGCTTGTACTTGAAAGAAGTTGTGATCTGATTGTATAATGCCGCCCTTAGTTATGCATTGCTTATACCAGATAATTTTAATACTACTCTGAAGGTTGCATACAGTTATTTTATAGTTATGTCATATTTTAGCTTGGTGTTGTGTTGTACTGTTGTCAATGTGTTGTGTTGTTGTTGTTGATTGGCCTAGCGCCGCAATAAACTGACTGACTGACTGACTGAAATAATTAATCAGGATTTATCAGAAACTGATCAGAATACATTTTGATCATGGAACAGTCACTTTATGTGAATAAGTCAAATATATAAATAATAAATTTATCATTTATATATTTGACAATTTGAAGAGAGAGAGAGATTCAGAAAAGCCTGACTGCTGTTTGTTAGACAAGCTGAAATTTCTGGATCATTTTCAAAGGCAGTCCCATGTAAAACATATTACAGTAATCTAACCTGGATGTAATCAGAGCATGATCATTGTGGCCAAATCATGCTTTTCAAGAAATGGCCTTAGCTGGCATATCAACCAAAGCTGATAAAAGGCATTGTGTGCCACAGACATCTGGCCCTCCAGCTGAAGGCCAGGATCCAGCACTACCCCCAGGCCTCAAACCTGATCCTTCAAGGGAAGAGCAAATACCTACAGGACACATTGACTTCTCAGTCCTTAAATGGTTTTGTCATTAAAATGGAAAGGACTAAAGCTCTCTTAGCATTTTCCATGGATGGTTGTCCACTTTCCAGTTCAGCTCACTCTCCATTCTCATGTAGTGATCATGTAGCCAATTAACCTATGGGCTGTTCACAGCCTATTCATATGTATTCACAGGAATGTGCTACTAGCTGCTATCAGAAACCAACTCTGACCTCATGACACACTAGCTTGGAGTTGGTTTCTGATTTCCTGTTGTGGAAATTTTGCTGTATATCCAGTGAAGCTGGGGGTAGGGGGCAGGGGGAATCACATAAACATGTGGCTAAGGTACATGAGTCTCTCTAGCCACAAATGGTAACCAAATTGATGAATCTTCCATTATTTGTGCATAAATGATATACACTATATATATAATTACAGTATATATTGCATTAAAATTTACAAAGCAACAAATGAATCATCAATACCAACAATGAAAATAAGCAGACTGAACTCATTCACAATGGCAACATAAGGAAACAAAAAAAAAGTGCTTGAAAATGCCTTTGAGAAATGGTTATAAATTCCAGTATGGCTACAAAATGAGCAGTTTATGCTTTATGAAAGATGCTGATAAAAGAAAAGGCCTGGAACAGAAAGCTGCCAGGTGGTGTGAAAGATGCTAAACAGTTTGATAAATGGCGAAGGAAAATTTCAGAATTTGTGTGGGCCGGGAAGAAACCAAGAATTAAAATGAAAATTTTGACAGATGCAAAAGAGAGAGGTGGATTCCAATTACCAGATTTGAAATTGTATCATGAAGCAGTTTGTTTAGTATGGATGAAAGAATGGATAACGTTGTTAAATAAAAAACTTTTAGTGCTGGAAGGCCATGGGGAAAAATTCGGCTGGCGTGCATACTTGTATTACGGAAAAAAGAAGATGGATGGCTTTTTCTCTCACCATTATATAAGAAGTAATCTACTAAATGTATGGATAAAGTATAAGAAAAATGGTGATGAGAGGAGACCTTTGTGGATAGTGCCAGCTGAAGTGATAAAGATAACGGCTAAAACAGCCAAAGAAAAACGGCTATCATACAACCAGTTACTAAAAATACAAAGTGGGAAAATAGAACTGAAAACTGCAGAAGAACTGAGTTACAAATATGATTGGTTTCAAATGCAACAAATAAAAAGTTTGGTGGAGAATGATATTAAAACTGAAGGAATAAGGAAAGAGCAAACAGAAATGGAAAGAGTTCTGCTTGGAGATAATGAGAAATTAATTTCAAAAGTATATAAATTACTTTTACAATGGTCTACAGAAGATGAAGTAGTGAAATCTCAAATGATAAAATGGGCAATTAATGCAAACAAAGAAATAAAGATGGAATCTTGGGAATATCTGTGGAAGAATTCTATGAAACTCGCAACATGTCATAGTATTAAAGAAAAGTGTTTTAAGATGATGTATAGATGGTATATGACTCCAAAAAAATTAGCAAAGATGAACAACAAGATGCCAGATAGGTGTTGGAAATGTAAAAAGCATGAAGGCTCTTTCTACCATATGTGGTGGACTTGTGAAAGGGCTAAAATGTTTTGGCAGATGATTCAGCAAGAGATTTCTAAGATTTTGGGATATGAATTCAACAAAGTGGCAGAGACTTTTCTGCTGGGATTACAAATGGAAAAATTTCCAAAAGAAGACAGAACTTTAATATGGTACTTGTTCTCAGCTGCTAGGACATTGTATGCACAGCTGTGGAAGCAAGAAAAAATACCAGAGAAATGAGATTGGATTACAAAAGTTATGACATGGAGTGAAATGGATAAATTAACAAGAAAACTAAGAGACTATGATTTGGAACTTTTTAAGTTGGAGTGGAAGAAATTCAGAAGATATGTAGAAAAAGAGTGGAAAATAAAAGGACATTGGACAATCTTTGATGATGATTAAGATTTTTAAAATAAGAATATAACTTTTGAGGGGTTTTTTGTTTTTTCTTAATAGTTAAGGGTACCTTTAATATTTGCTTTTTTAAAGAAAATAACACTGGCGGGGGTCAAGTAACGGAGGGAGGGGTGGGGGGAAAGTAAGATATGGGGTAGAAAGATCTTTCTTTTACTTTAAGCTTTTATAAATTGTAGATATAGTTCTGCTACCATATGTTACTAATAAAATTGTTTATAACAAAAAAAAAAAGAAAGCTGCCAGGTGGTGTCTCAGAGTTCTTTCCAATTGTCTGAGGAAACAATGCAGGTAAGTAGGAGTACCACTGGAATTTAGCAGTGCCAATCAAAGATGGAGAGAGAGAAGGTGCAGGGATGCCTGACTGGTTTTGGCTAGAAAGGGCTGCATACAATCTGCTTTGAACCATAAACTTATTCTCATGTTCGTGAAAAGAAGCCTGATGAGTATTTATATGGCTGATGATTTACTACAGCCATTAAAAAGATGAATATTTAATGTTGTTTTTTTAAAGTTCAACACTTGTACAATCCATGCAGATAGATCAAAATGGGTAGCCATGTTAGTCTGTCTGTAGCAGCAGAAAAGAGCAAGAATCTAGTAGCACTTTAAAGACTAAGAAAATTTGTGGCAGGATATGAGCTTTCATGCATCACTGCTCACTTCTTCAGAAGTGAGTAGTGACTCATGAAATCTTATACCCTGCTGCCACAATTTTTTTCAGTCTTTATAGTGCTACTGTTAGCACAATTGCAGAGGGGCAATTTATAGCTTAGAGAGGCAGAAACACTTATCTTAAAATATCATCTCGAAAGTCATAGTGCAATGCACTGTCTGGCCTAAAATGCAACAAAATGGATGCCAGACATGTAAGAGCCTGGAAAAATTATTTTGGAAGGTGAGTCAGAGCAGCTGACTGACTAATGCCCCCCTCCACACTCTGGAGAGATGCATAACTGTAGGACAATGGGTCTCTCAAAACCTATTGACTCCCCCTTGGATTAATCTCTGCAAGTCCAACCTTAATTCCTCTGTATCCACTTACCCTAATTAAGTGATACATAACCAGCTCAGTTCTATTCATCAAACCTATTAGCTTTCCCATTTAGTACTTGTAGGGTCATCAGACCTCTCCCAAATCATTGTGCACCTCAGAAAAGCTCATCAAGTTATTGTTTAGGGGGGACATCACATCAGCTTGCCCTTGAAGACACGTTTTACCCTATATCAAGAGAATCTAGCCACCAGTGCAGTGTGTGTTCTTGGATCCTTATCTGCTGGGTCTTCTCTTCTTCTTTCTATGAAATGCTGGTCATTTTGCTGATGCCTCCACATACCTTTTTCCTCCAAGACTCATACTTATAGCACTCCCCTGGAATTGATTTTCCTCTTCCCACGTTGCCTTTCTGAAGCTAGCTCTGTATGTGTATTTATTGCGTGCGTATTTGTTTTATCCTTTCCTTTAAATAAAAGCCTTCCTGGTTGAACAACTGCCTGGTTTATTTCAAGAGTTCTCATAAGGTAAAATCCCCATAAACATAGGTGGAGAATCCCAGTTATCCACTCTCACTCTGTCTCCTTTAAGCTAATTCCCCCAATTTTAAAAGGCCACTTCTTTGGGTAACACTAGTGAACTCTTGCTCTTTTCTACTTGTACAACAAATGCAATGAAGCCAGAGAAGAGAAATATTTCTAGCCAAGGCTGTAAATCAACAGTATGTCATCCCAATTTGATCATCTCCTACAACTTAAAAGACAGGCCAAGTCTTAGTGTAGTACATAATACCTGTGTTTAAGCTGCTAAGCATAACCACTGACATTTCTAGATCTCTAGTAGTAGGATTGAGAAAACCTGTTATGGTGATCTTGCCCCCTTCCCTCCCTCATGCACGGGATTTTCCCTTTGTGTTTTCTTTCTTTTTTGCTGAGAAGCCCCTATATCTTTTTTTTTTAATTTGCTGGTCTATGGCTGTCTCATCCTGTCATTATGTATTTTGATGCTGGCCCAGCCCAGGAACTTGAGGGAAGAGACAAAACCATCTGCTAATATTCTACTTCTGTAATGGGGCATGAGAAGCCTTTGAAAGTTCAAAAATAAACAAATTGTTTTATTTACGTTACAGGAAAAATGTCAGGTGAAATCAGGGAGGAGATATAGGTGACTGGATAATAAAAACCAAAGTAAGTTTGTAATCACACTAAATCCAGATAATATGTTGCCAACAAGTAAGTGTTTTTACTTTTCAACAGGATCGTAGAAACTTTGATGAGAGATGTTTTTTTTTTTTCCGTTTTCTGCTTTAACTTGCAAGCATTTCACTGACACTTCATTTTTAGGCAGTAACATACAACCAAGTTCCCAAAATCCTTCTCTCCACACAGATCAAGGATCACTCTGCTTTTAAAAGTTATCTCCCTTTTCACTGGGCAGGGATTACATCACTAGTCCCTTTTTAGCTTGAATGGGGATCTTCCATGATCCTTTCACTACTCTTGACTCCTTCCTAGTCCTTAGTCAGTGCTGAACTGTCTCTTCTTCAGCTGTCAGTTCCTGACTGTCATTTCTTAACTGACACTTCTCCACAGAATTCTGTTTGAACAGCCTATCACTCAAAAGTTCTCAAACTCTGTGAGGCATTAACTGTTAAAAGTCCATCACATCTGTGCTTGAGATATTGATGGTGGCAGGAAGTGCCATCAAGTAACAACTGATTTATGCTGACCACATCGGTTTTCAAGGCAAGAGAGATATTAGAGAGCTACTAGGAGTGCTGGGCTAGATGTGCAGAATGTGGAAGCTGTCTCTTTAAGGGACAGGCTTAGGTTCTAATTGGAACACCCTCTCTTCTTATTAATGGATGTGTCTTCTGCAGTAGACTTGTTAGAACTGGGCTGTTGGTATTTAGGACTCCAGTCCTTCTTAAATCTAAGCTGCTTCCTGCACTGATATTTTGCACATTAAAGAAGGTTTTGAAGAAATCCTGCCTGCTTCATCTTTCTGGATTTAGGGCAGACCATTTACCCACCTCCAAAGTGAGCTCACTTTACAGAGGAGCCCAGCACCACATAGTGGCAGAAGTGGGTCTGCTCCTTCATTAGTCCTGACACAGCTCTCTCTGGAGAATATTATTTGGGAACTGACAGATGAAGAAAAGACAGCTCTCCCAGGGCTAGTAGTTTCTGTTCAAACCTATAAAATGCAGTCTTTCAGGCCTTTATCTGAGTTGGTCTTCTGGCAATTTGGGAGAGAACTGGAGGAGATGGGAGCAAAAAGCTTCATCTTTTCTTCACAGTGTCCAATGCAATAAATAAACCTCAAGAGTATATGATTGCGGTCTGACCACACTGCATAGGTGATAAAACCTAGGAAATATATAATTATTTGCAGGAAATGTTTGCAGATCCAGCCAGGAAAACACTGGAAAATGCCTTAACAGCATTTAATAATTACTGTGAGTCCGGGGTGGGGGACTGTTTTTTGGATGTTACCTGTTTTGGCAGCTCAGGTTCAATCAAGCAGAGGGCATTGATGGTTTTGTCACACAGCTGAGGTACAAAGTTCAAGATTGTGAATTTGGAGCAGCAGAGGACATTAGATTAGGGACAAAACTGTCTTCGGCATTACTAATAATAAGCTAAAGGAGAAGCTGCTAGAACATGCTGATCTCACCCTTGCAAAAGCAATTATATTTGCAGAGCTCAAACCTTAGTTCATGCATGAACCCTAGCAATGGCTGCAGAGGCTCAGTGTCTTTGCATCATAGCACAGAAGCAAAAGCAAAAGCAGTCAAGAAACAAAGTAACTAAATTTCCAAGATACACTCCAGCCTCGTGGTCCTCTTGAAAAAGCTGTGGCTGCAGTCATAGACCCTGCTTGCTGCAATGTGGAGTATGGAATCATTTTACAAAAGTGTTCAGGAGCAAACAAACTCTCACCCAGCAAAACAAAAGTTCAGACTCCTTGTTCATGGGAGTGATCACAGCACTTTAGCCTAGGGACGAACCTACTGGTTCTGAGCCATGATTTTCCACTGTTAGCATAGCTGGTGTTCCTGTATCATGCAACCTGGATAGTGGTGCTCAACCATATACCTTACTTGAAGGCATAGTCTCTATCTTGCTGGTTAGCATGCTGGAAACACCAATAAATGCCATTTGGGTCACTTTGGGAGGGTCCAAAAACAGACTGAAAGCAACAGTTACAACACCCTGCATGGTTGACTCTCAATCAGCCATCTTGACCTTCTATGTCATGGAAGTTGATGAGCTGCTTCTGCTTGGAAAACCAGCCTGCATGGCCTTTGACCTTCTTAGGAAAGTCAATAGTATGTCACTGTCCACTTTGGCTTCTAAAGATGATCTTTTGCAAAGCAACACAGATGTCTTTCAAGGACAGAGTTCCCTGGCACCTCCCATATCCATGTAGACCCTGAGATACCAGTGGTGGTACACAGTTGTCACAAAATTACCTACACCTGAACTCAAGAAAACCCTTGACCATCTGGAAAAGACCAACATCATGTCTAGGGTGATGAAGCCAACTGCATAGGTTGATAACCTTATCATTATTCAGAAGAAGAACGGATCATTTCACCTTTGCCTAGACTCCCAAGCCCTCATGCATTAGCCCAACAAATCCATCAAGATGCAATGGTTTTTCTTAAGACAGTGGTCACCACAGCTCCTGTGCTCAGATTCTTTGATCTGAAAGAGTAGCTGGTAGTCCAGGCTGATGCTTCCAAAGATGGCTTGGGTGTCTGCCTGCTCCAGAAAAATGCAGTCCATTGCCTGAGCCTCTTGAGTGCTTACACAGGCTGAGTAAAATTATGTACTGGCCAAAAAAGAGTTTCTGGCCACTGTGGAAAAGTTTCATTAATATGTGTTTGTTGTATCAGCAGTGGTCCAAACAGATCACAAGCCACTTGAAGCAATCTTCAGTAAGCCCGTCAGCAAAGCTCTGCCAGGCTACAGAGGATGCTTTTGCAACTACAACAATATGACATACAAACTGTCTATACAAAAGGTAAGGACATGTTTATTGCTGGCATATTGTCCAGTGCCACCATAACCACCCTTCAGGAAGACACTGAGCCAGGTTGGTGTAGAGGTTAAGTGTGTGGACTCTTATCTGGGAGAACTGAGTTTGATTCCCCACTCCTCCAATTGCAGCTGGAATGGCCTTGGGTCAGCCATAGCTCTCGTAGGAGTTGTGTTTGAAAGGGCAGCTGCTGCAAGAGCTCTCTCAGCCCCACCTACCTCAGAGGCATCTGTTGTGGGGGGGGGGGGGAGGTAAAGGAGATTGTGACCACTTTGAGACTCTGAGATTCAGAGTATAGGGTGGGATATAAATCCAATATCATCTTCTTCCTAGATGAAAAAGTAATCCATGCAATTGCATAAACTGACTCAGTCAGTGATTATTTACTGCACCATCTGTGAGAGTCTACCAGCGCTGACTTTGTCTTACAGAGTCTCAAGGCTCAATACTTCACTGGTGGCCCCTTAAGCAGAAATAAATCAGACAGAACTTAGAGCACACTGGGCTTTGAAGGACCAGATTCATGTTGAAAATAATAATAATAATAATAATAATAATAATAATAATAATAATAATAATAATATTTATACCCCTCCCTCCCCACCAAGGCAAGCTCAGGGCGGCTTACAAGACATGTCATAGACCATGTTATAACAATAAAAACAAAATAATACAAAACAAAAATAATACTAATAATAATAATAAATAATATAATAATAATAATAAATAATACTAATAATAATAATAATAAAAACAAAATAATACAATTAAATAACATGGTAAATAACATGAGCCACTTGGTGGGAAGGGCGGAATATAAATCATAAATAAACTAAACTTAAACTAAACTAAACTAAACTATAACCATGTTATACAATAGAACAATAAAACAAGATAATACAATTAAATACAATTCATAAATTAAGCATTAAATAAATAATCTAAAAACAGTATACTTAATGGTGCTACAGTCTCAGTTTGTACAAGATGGCTTGATGTTACTACTAGGTTCCATCTTAGAAGGCTAGTTGGAAGAGGGCGGTTTTGCAAGCCCTATGGAACTGGTTAAGATCCCATAGGGCCCGCACCTCCTCTGGCAGCTGGTTCCACCATTGGGGTGCCTTTATAGAGAAGGCCTGCTCTCTAGTTGTTTTTAATTTGGCTTCCTTTGGCCCAGGGATTTCTAGAAGATTTTGTGAACTAGATCACAGTGCTCTCTGGGGAACATATGGAGAGAGGTGGTCTCTAAGGTAGGCAGGTCCTCGGCCATATAGGGCTTTAAAGGTAATAACCAGTACCTTGTAACGAATTCAGTATACAATTGGCAGCCAGTGCAGTTCCTGCAGCCTAGGCCGCACATGTTCCCACCGAGGTAGTCCCACTAACAGTCTGGCAGCTGCATTCTGCACTAGCTGCAGTTTACGAGCTCGGTACAAGGGCAGCCCCATGTAGAGGGCATTACAGTAGTCTAAACTCGAGGTGACCGTTGCATGGATCACTGTTGCCAGGTCGCCGCGCTCCAGGAAGGGGGCCAACTGCCTCGCCCGCCTAAGATGAAAAAAGGCGGATTTGGCAGTGGCTGCTATCTGGGCACTCCCAAGCTCCTGACCTTGCACACTGGTACCAGTAGCACCCCGTCAAAAGCTGGCAGGGAGATCCCTCCTTCCGGACCACAGAGACCTAGACAAAGGACCTCTGTCTTCGCTGTTAATGATTGACTTGTTAATGATTGGCCCAAATATAGTCATACTCCAAGACATGAGAGATGGTGAGTGGAAGTTCTTCAAGAAATTCAGTGTAATAAAATCATGAGCTCAACCTCTCATGCATTAGCCCAACACGAATGCCCATACCAAACAATGGGTTGCCAGCTACACACAATATCTGTCCTTGCAATCTGCCAATTACAAAGAGCCCATGCTACCACATGCAATCTCTGACCTCCCTTGGTTCAAAGTGACAACAAACAAAGGTTCTTGTGACTGTTACTGCAGAGAGGAATAAACCAAGAGGGTAGACGGTGAAGATCCCTGACAGGGCAATCTTCAGAAGGAATAGGAGGCACTTGCAAAAGATTCATGCATCAATGCCCCCCCCCCCCCCCCAGATTTGAGGTACCACCACCTGCTCCTTCAGCACTTTTCACTGGACAAAAAATTCCCTCCATGTTTGAGCACCATCCTCATTTCTGTGAGCCCCCAGAGGTTACTCCAGCACAGAACATTGAGTCCATGCTTGGGGACACTGTTTAAGCCTCCAGAACTGTAAAAAAATCTGCAACAAACATTCACCCAGACCATGAGCAGAGTTTCTGGATTGGTCTCAAGGGAAGGCCAGCATAAAGTGAGTTATAGTAACCCAATTTGGAGGTGACCATTGCATGGATTAATGTGCTAGTTGAGATAGGAAAGGGGCCAATTGCCTTGCCTGGCACAACTGGACAAATACCAGCTTGGCAACATTTGTGATCTGGGCCTCCATAGACAAGGAGATGTTCAAGACCACACCCAAACTCCTGATGGCTTGCCCTGCTGTTAGAAATGCATCACCAAGAGTGGAAAGTTAGGGACTGCAATCCTGAATCCCAGCCAGCCAGCCACATAATCTCTGTTTTAGCTGGATTCAGTTTCAGATGGCTCTTCCTCAACCATCCCATTACAGCTTCCAGCCCCTCAGCCAGATTTTTTGGGGCAGTGACCAGGTGGCCACCCATAAACAGTTTTAACTGGGTGTCATCAGCAAACTGGTGACACCCCAGCCCCAAACCCTGCCAACTGGAATAGGGGGTGCATGTAGAAAAGGACTGCCCCCTGAAGAACCCCACATGTTAAGTAGAACTTCATTAACACCTTCCCTTCTAACACAATCCTTTGTCCCTGATAAATGAGGTAAGTCACTGTAAGACTACCACACAAACTCTTATGTTGGCAATGCAATGGGTCAACAAGTTGTGGTCGACTGTGTTGAAGGCTGCTGTAAGATCTAACAATAACAGTAGCACTGACCCACTTTGATCCAGTTGCCTATGGAGATTGTCTGTGAGGGTGAACAGTACTGTCTCCATCTCAAGGCCAGGGTAGAAGCTGGACTGGAATGGGTCAAGTGCTGATGTGTCATCGAGAAAGCATCGGAGCTGCTTGGTGACTGCTCTCTCAATTACCTTGCACAGAAATGATACATTCAAAATTGGGCAGTAATTAGAAGGATCTAAAGGATCCAAATATGATTTTTTCTTACCGCAGCCTCTTTCAGATCTTCTGGATAGACCCCTAAATCCAGGGCTTTTTTGTAGCAGGGACTCTTTTGCATATTACTAAGAGCTCTATAAGCTCTTGAAGGACTGGCTACATCAGGGGTGTATGGCCTAATATACAAAGGAGTTCCTGTTACAAAAAAAGCTCTGCCTAAATCTAGGGACAGACAGATAATGTCCATCAGAGGGCCCCCTATTCACTCCTGAATGGCTTTCACCAGCCACAAGGGGCACAGGTCCAAGGTGGATGTGATAGGCCTAACAGCACCCCAGATTCTGTCAACATTGGCTAGAAAGAGTTTTATTTTTTTTAAAAAAATTATTTTATTTATATCCTGCCCTCCCTGCCGCAGCAGGCTCAGTTGGCTGAAGTTGCCAAATACTGAATTCAAGGACAGCCAAGGGGGCCTCCCATTCATGTACTGTATCAAAATTGGCCAGAAGGTCATGGTGGAGTAAAAGGACTTTATTCACCAAAAAGCTTGCAAATGCCTTACAGCTAATAGTCAAATTGATAGTATTTTGTATTCTCTTGGAAAGAGAAATTAAAGATCAAATCACCCTAAACAATTGCATTGGGCAAGAGCTAGCAGATGTGATGGAGGCTGAGTAGAAGTCTCTCTCCACAACCTTCACTGCCACTCATAGGATTTCATATTTTGTGTTACTTGGGATGGTCTTAATAAAAGGTATTACATGGCTTTAAATTTCGACTTCTGCTTTGGACTAAGGTAACTACTTGCAACCTCTATCTATCTTAGAACATTTAGGTTTAATATGTAATAATGTTTGCTGTGTATTGTGTGTTATCTCTCTATTCTATTCTACGCTGGGAAAATGTAATAAGTTGGGATTCTAATGCTTGCATTAGCATACAGCAAGTATTTTAACCAAAATAAAAGGATCACTTGGTGTGGAAGAACTACTGCTGAGCTATTTGCAGCTGATCTTCCACTGTCTGAAAGAAGTGTGAGCAGCTGATGCATTAACAAGCACATTCAATTTGCAAGAGACAAAAAAAGAAAGAAAGAACACATACTGGTGACTGGGACATTTTCAAACAATGAGTATTTTATACAGATTTGATTTTTCCCTGCTATAAAGAAAACAGTCACCAAAGTAACAATCTTTTGCAACTCAATAAGTAGCTTACAGGTAGGTCTATAAGGGCAGTTACAGTACATATGCAATGATTCTGAAATGCAAATGAAAACATCTCATACCAGCAGACAGGTGCTGAAACTGTCCATAGAAATAACAGTTCAACACAATATTGGCTGTACCAAGTGTCTTAATTCCAGAAGACACAGAAGACACTTCCTAGGATTTTCAATGCTGTACAGAGAATTCAATGAACAAACTGGATTCATAGATTCAATGAGTATGTGCATCCAGAACTGCACTCATTGTATCTGTCTAGTGCGTTTTTATCTAACCTTTTCTCTGAAGAGTTCAAGAACATCTAAATAGTTCCCCTCCCCCATTTTATCCTCATTAAAAAAAAACTCCTGTAAAGTAGATTAGGCTGACAGACTGTTACTGGGCCATAGTCCAGCTTCATGAACATATGAAGGTGCTTTATAGTGAGCCAAATCTTTGGTCAAGGGAAGTCAGTACTCTCAACTCTGACTGGTAGCAGCTCTCCAGCATCTCAAGTAGATATCCGAAGGACACTTTCCTGGGAGGAAGCCCACTGAATAAAATCAGACTTACTTTCATATCAGCACACTCAGGCTTTTTCCCTTAGATGCTCTATTATTCTCAGGAAATTGTCTTTAGGATTACAGCCATAGTAAGCAGAACTGAAATGCCAGGTGAACCAAGTAGGCTTAATGAAAGGGATGTTCAAATGCTGGTTCAAAGGAATGCTTGGACTTATCTTCTGGATGCAAGCAGATGTCCACATTTATTATTAAGCACCATAGCCAATTGGTTAAAAGACCAGTTATAGTCAGTGATTATACGTGCTGTGTTGTTTTTTTTAAAAAGTTTTTTACCATTTGATGTTTGACTAAAGCAATGGTATTAATGATATAAATATCATTTTGTGCATGTGCTATTTTTTACAACCTTATCAGAGTAATAATTTGCCTGCATTGTTTAGCTACCTAACCCAACCATCCATGATCCTGAGGAGAATTGATTTCACCCACTTTGCAGATGTACAACTGGCCAGATGGCAGAAAGAATTGAAACTCCACTATCAAAGCTACTGCACAGCTGCAAAGCTGTTCAGTAGCCACTAAGTCAGTGAGGAGTTACAAGGCTCAGCTCATGTATCTTCTTCTGCCAAACATATTGGCCACAATTTTTAATTTATTTCATCTGTATCTCACTTTCCTCCCTAGTGGGGATCCAAAGCCATAACATCATTTTCTTCTTCTCCATTTTATCTTCACAACCTATGAGTAGGTTAGGGTGAGAACATATGACTTGGCTTGGAGAAGTGATTTAAAGAGAGAAATGCCTTCTCCAAGTCAACTAATAGGGTGGTAGGGGCTTTGAGAGCCACATGTAGTGTGGAATCACACTGCAAATTGGGCATGGCAGTATCCTGGCTTTGAAAAAGTCAGCTCTGTTTGATGCATGTTTGCTGCCAAGAGGGGCATGGGCTGCACACCCACAAGAGGAGCATTCAAACTGCTCCTGCGTGTGCGGGGTGGGTGCATTGCGCACCTGCCTGTTCAGACAGCTGGGGAACCTGCCCTGCATGCATTTTAGATATTTGCTACTGGGAAGTTCCTGGTAGCTATTTAATCTGGTCCCAACTTGTCCTAAAATGAGATAAGTACAAGTAAAGCTCGGGGAGCAGATGTGCACATAGGATGGTGCACATTAAATCTAGAGGGGAGGCCTTGCTAGGTCAGGCCAAATCTCTCATGTGATCACACCCAATATGTGTGAAAGAGCCACATGTGGTTCCTGAGCTGCAGTTTAACCATCCCTGCCATAAATGAACAAATTGTTGCTTGATATTCTGATTGATTTCCTTGCAGGTATTTTTTTTTTTGTTTGCTGTCTTTGGGTAAGCTGCACATTATTATGACATTGAGAAATGGTTATTAGTTCAAAAGAATGTTGGAATCAGGAGTCGCAGATGCTTTACCAGCACAAAAGTCCATGCACATGGTTTCTGGATTTTTTGTTATCAAACAAAAGATTTACACCATTGGCAGATATTACTACAAATTGTTCTGATATTACATTCATGACAAACAGGAAATGTATGCTCCACTAATAGGATGTCAATCACTAAGATAGCATCAATTTTGTGATTTCTAAATCATTCCCACCACCTGCCATCTCTCTGATCATCCCAGACAATTAATCTCGAAGTGACATGATTAAGAAATGCTTCCAGTGAAACATGAAACAACAGTATTTATTTTTATGCATTTCTCAGGTTCCCACTGAAGCTTGCAATGAATCGTCTACTGGATTTGAAAGGGGGGGGGGCTCTTGAGATTGTTGAACAAATATTTTAAAAAACAATACTGGAGAAGAGGGGACTTGCCCCTCTTGTATGTCAGAAGATTCCTTTTGATACTTACATGTCTCACTAAATCACTTGTTCTACAGACTGAGAAAGCATCAGAATGAACAAATAAGCTTGTGCATTAAGTATCTATGCCAAAGGCACACATCCCTTTTGACCTGCAAATAGTTATGGACTATAAAAATACTACATTTTTTTAGCATTTTAATCTTGAATATATCAAAGTAGACCTTTACACCTTGCTGAGCATATTGCCTGTCCTCCATCTGTAACTTAAACAACAGCTTTGGAAAGGATGGTTATATGAACGCCTTTTGCAGTTTATAGATCCCAGTAGGCAGCCATGTTGGTCTGAAGCAATAGAACAAAGCAGTAGACAAGTGCATCTTTAAGACAAACTAAGTTTTATTCAGAATGTAAGCTTTTGTATGCTCTTAAGCAGACTTCATACAAAAGCTTACATTCTGAATAAAACTTAGTTGGTCTTAAAGGTACACTTGTCTACTGCTTTGTTCTTTTGCAGTTTATGCATGTGTGAAAAACAGAAAGGCAGTTTTAGAAGTGCTTCTACTCGGCATTTTCATCTATCAATGGTTATGCAGAAAAGATAATCCCTTTTCAACCATCCTGTGCTTTACAGTGCATGTGATTTTTTTTTTTTTGATGAATCACTGAAATCCCATTTTCCCTGAACATACCACCTACTATCACATGGAGCAGTTTATATTGTACATTAAATGTGGCCACTTTTAGTGTTCAAAATTATGTCCTTCCCAAGCTGCATTACTTGGGGGGGGGGCGGGGAATGATCCACATCCAAATAACATATGTTTTTATTAGTTTTGAATTGGGGATTTGTAAAGTTCATCTAATGCATCTCTCAGCAATCCATAGGAAGTTAGTCAGAAGAGCTACACTAAAGTATTCTTGTCACTCTAAAAGGCTCTCTTCTAAGTAAGCACAAGATTGATATTAGGTTTTGCAAGATCAATCAGGTATTTCACTTCCCAAAGTATTTTGCAGTAAACAGACATTTGAGAACTCATGTATATACATATATATCTTCAGCTGACGAGATTAGTGTTGTTTTATACCAAGACACTTTATGAGAAAAAGACCTCTAATTTCAGAACATCGTAGTCACCCGTTTGGTTGCCAGGGTGCCTGGAGATCAGTTCACAGACATCTGCCAAGAAAATGTGGGTTTTGTCTACCAGACTGTAAGGGACTTATGTAAGTACTAACAGCCACAACGTTGCATCAGCACTTGGTATCTCTGGAAGAGTGCTAACCATGAGGACAGATGGGTTTCCAGCCGCTCCGTACTTGTACCATCTCGGCCATTGCAGCGGAAGAAGTTGCGCCGCCAGGAACTGTCGGGGCAAGCGGATTCCAATCTTGACCATAGAATCCATATTGGTAGGCTAACATCATCAGCAACTATCTTCCTGCAGTGCTAGACTCCATGATAGCGAAGCAGGAGGCTCACGTACTCAACAGATGTCACCTATGCATAAGGCAATCAAACTTTAGCCGTGGATCCTGTATAAGCCTTTGTCCAATGGAACCCAAGACAAAGGATGGTGCCAGTAGAGGAATGAAGAAGAGGAAGAACATCTTCATCCAGAGCCAAGCTTCTTTGTATAGATCAGGTGTTACCTTAGGTAGAAATTTGGCCATCTATTGTCACCTTTTAGATAAGTTTTGATAGCCTTTAATCACTTCCATCCCAATAATTTCACCCATTCTTTTCCTTAATGGTCATCCTGGAGCCTCCCCCTTTGGAGGTCCAATCAGGTAACCAGGGCCAGGTCTGCTCATTGGCCAGGTATGGGCATCCAATCAGGTGCCCCCAATAAACTGGCTATTGGCTACCGCACAAGTCCAGTCCTTATGGTCATTGCGGAACCTTCCCCTTTTCTGAGGTCATGTACCAGCTGACCACCTGTCATCCACCCCTGTACCTCCTACCCCCTAAGGGCTCAAGGTAGTCCTTATAACCACAGTCCCAACTCCCCACAGATGTGCATCTAGCAGTACCCCATTCCTGCTGTTTAGATACATCCCCGATTCTTGGCCAGTTGAGAGTCCCGTTCCCCATCATCCTCGTTTGTCACCATTACAGCCTTCCTTGAAGACTACGATTGGTAATTATCACCCTGTTTGTACATTCTTATGTTACCTCTATTCATTTCTCTCTATTTTAATTAGGTCTGTATGTATGTTGTATGAGTCTATTATCTTGTATGTGTGTGTTCTATATTTTTCTGTAATAAATTCATAATTGTTTTACTTAATTAGTGTCCTTGGTAAATTTAGCAATAATTTCTGGAAGTGGAATCCTGTATACATAGATTCCTGCCCACCTGTCAATTCCCCAACCTCTTTTGAGGGCATTTTGGCTTACAACTTGCTTATCTGCAGCCAGTTAAACACACTAAAGTGTTTTGTATTGCTTATGAGATGAAGTGCTTATCTGTAATTTTAGAGACAGGTTTTTAAAAGCAGCATTTTTAACCCTTCTTCTGTTGTGGGGTCTACCATTTTCAGCAGTCAGTTTTTTTGGTTTTTATTTTTGGAGTGGGGTTGTTCTTGTTTTTGGAGCATGCAAAAATCTAAGGGGCAAAACAACAACAAAAAGATATCTACACTCACACGTTAGTTTACTATTTTTCATTTTATTTAATTGAAAAAAATACTAGTAGTAATACCTATGGAAATCTTTCCAACGTGGGGAAAAGTAGTCCATTATCCATCAGGATGAGTTTAGATGAACTACGCATAATCCTGGGTGGGGATCCCATTGTATAGAACAAGTTTGGAGCTGTGGCACTGGGGAAGAGTGGGAGGTAACTCTTCCATGTTTAGAAATTACCCCTCCAGCTTGAAGTGTTTGGGGAAGGGTAGGAAAGAAGAGATAGTGTATAATTATCTGTCTTTTTACTCTCCCAAGGCTTAAAGTGTCCTGGGCATTCATTTCTAACTTGGGAAATTATGTGCATGTAGTAAGCATGGAGTGGGTGAATTAACATGTAACCTGACCGTGAAACCTCAGTGCAGGTTTTTGGAAACCTTGAAGTGAAGTGCTTAATTGTTTTTCTTATAAATCACTAGATTCCCCAAATGTATAATTCACTCACTAATTTTTATCCTGCCCTACCTCCAATGAGCTCAAGGGTAGCATACACATGCCCATTCTTTTTCCAGGTGTGTGAGGGGGGCAGGCAGAGAGTGCCCACCACTAGCCCCTGCTGACACCTCTCTCCTTCCACATATCATCCACCTGCCTGTGCAACCTTGCATCACTTGCACTTATACAAGGCTTTTTGGGTAGAAAAAGCCCAGCAGGAACTCATTTGCATATTAGGTCACATCCCCTGACATCACAATTTTTTCACATAGGATTTTTTTTGTAGAAAAAGCCCAGAAAAACTCATTTGCATATTAGACCACACCTCCTGACACTAAGCCAGCTGGAACTGAATTCCTGTGTGTTCCTGCTCAAAAAAAGTCCTGCACTTATAACTACCTTCACTGCTTTGCAGCACCTGGGAGGAGAAGGGCATGGAAGCAGGTGGCAAGGGAGGTATGTGGGCAGTCTGGGAGTTGGTGGCAATGGACCCCACCAGAAGTCCTGGTCTCCAGCAGCTGCCTCATCTCAGAGTAAGCTGATTCCAGCTTTGCATTTTCCTCACAACAACATGTGAGATGGGCTAGGCTAAGAAAAGGTGGCTGACCTAAGGCCTCCTCCCATGCCATCCTAAGCAGAATTACATCCTTCTAAGGCTATTGCAGACTTAGACAAGTGTAACTCTAAGATTGCACTTTATGTCAGAATAGGGATGTTCAAGTGATAGTCATGTTTCTTGCCTCATTGGTGTATTCTTGGCCCCAACAGTCTAAAGAGTTTCTCATTTCCTTTTCACAGTTTTGGAGAGCTTCACCATGTATGTACTTATAGGGAGACAATGTGTACATTAATCCACAGGGAATCTGAACATTAAAGACTAAATTAAAAAACAACAACACTGTAGGTATGTGTGTGAACGTACTAGGACTCATTCCATGGATTTAACAGATTTTAATGTCTGAAGCCTTTGGGTGATCTGGGGTCCTACCTAGCTCATGCCTTGTGATTTAAATTTTTACCCTAGCCCTTCAGAAGGATATAGCCTCTGATGTTTGCTTGCTATTAAGATGTGGGTCCCCCCCCCAAAAAAAAAAGTAACAGGCAGAGATAACATTATTCCCCAGGTTCAATCACTTGGGCTCTTCGATTTTCTCTCCAGGCAAAAAGGAGCTCATCCCAGCATTATTGGTGGCTTGGCTTTGTCTAGGATGGTATTACACTGCTGTTTCTTTCCACAGGTTGTAGTGATGGGAGCAGGAGCCTGCAGAAGCTTGATCTTGGTGCCCTAATGGAAGAGATGCTGCTGCTTTGTGGCTGCCATTCAGGAGGCCTTGAAAACTATTGTTGGGGTGACTTCTGTGGTATTCATCATTCAGACTCTGGAAGTGGGCAGTTCCTCCTAACAGGAAAGAAGAAACTGGAGGATTGAGAAGGATAGCAACTCAGATCCTCCTTTGGTCTAGGAACCTACCACTATCAGCTCTTCTGGTCTCTCTATATAGTGGTTGAATCAGCCATGACTAGCAAGGGTGTTTTATATAGCAAGGGATTAAGGAGAAGAAGGGGTCAGTCCCAACCCCTGTTATTGCATATGAGGGGAGTGTCAGGTAGATGAACCCATGGGACATGTATGGTGAAGAAGATGCAGCCTTTTCCAAAATATGATTTTCCTTCCCCTCAACATGTGTTATAAGAGGTCACACAGATCTGTTTATAGAGTTCTTCCAAGTTCAAATACTATATCTGTTAGAGAGATCAGATATTTCCACTGCTATATTACTGTAGGATTTTCCTAGTGGAGGCTTCAAGCAGAGCAAAGTCCAAATCCGAGTAATAAATGGGAAGGAATGAGAATATTTACTGCTGTTCACCAAAGGTAGCAGCGTGATGTGCTCTCGCAAACACCCCAACCATATTGACTTTCTGTTAAAATGCTTTTAACATAAATTATGTGGGACTAATGAAATTTATCACAAGGAAACCATCAGTGAGAACAGTAAGGTGGGTTTTTAAACACTGTATTTTTTAATGTAAGTTTCAACCACTATTATACTTTTTATGTGATAACTAGAATTAACCAGAGGAGCAGATGGCACACACAGGAACTGAAATAGTTTCTCTTCATTATCTGGTAAACTTCTTTGCTAGCCTAAAGGCCTTGTCAGAAACCACAGACTCTACTGTGGGTAACTGTGGGTTTGTCTGTTCACTATTGATTCTATTTCTGGAAAAAAAGAAAAGAAAACATTATATCAATGTGTGAATCACATGACTCAGCCAAATTGAATAACCACCACTACCACCAGAAAAAAACATGAGAGGCCTTTAATAACTAAGGTTACAACTTTAGGACACTTTTTTGTTTGTTTGTTCCATTTGCCTTTCTGCTCTGAAGCTAGATAATACAAAAATAACCAATAACAAAACAGTAGTTCAAAATAATCCAATTCTTCCCAGCCCTATTAAGATTTAAATCCTACTGATTGATATGTCTTATTTCAGTTGTTTGCAAGGACGGGCATCATTAGATCCCTGGCTGCATTTTGTTGAACAAATGAACAAGAACATCTGCAATGTCTTTTGATTTTTTAAAAAATCTTTACTTCAGCTGTGGGGGAATACAAATGTGACTGTATCCTCAGGAAATGGGGAAGAGGCGCTTAATCCTAGTTCCTCGAAAAATTTCCTTGATCTCCCCACCCAGCTGCTTTTCTCCTAACACAGAGGAGAAAAAATATATGCATTTTTGCCAGTGGGGAGAAACGTATGCATCCCCTCCCTATTCACCAATACTAAAGCTTCAGAAAAGGAAAATTAGGAGCCTCGCTGTGGTTTCCTGCGCTGCATATAGTTTAGACTTCATTGAAGTGTTAAGCTAGGTTCATTCCCACTCTTTCTCATATCAATACAGGTCTTTCCACACTCTCTTTTTAATCCGTGTTCACCATGGTCTCCTCAAAGCAATTCTGCACTAAAACTGAATTCAATCTTTTTATTCCAACCTTTTTATTTGTTTTTTACATTCTTCATTATGTTACCTCTCTTCAGCTCTCAACCTGGTTTCAGCTCAAAATTGCCCCAGGTTTTTTGGATGCTGTTTTTCTGCAGATTTAATCACTTTGACTCTAACAGTGAGACCAATTCCCCACTCACCTTAGGCCACTTTCATGCTCCTCTTCTCAGCAGGGCTTCCATCCGATTTCACACTATCTGCCCTAGGGCTGCAACTTTGTTGTTTGTTCAGTTGCACAGTCGAGTCCGACTTTTTGCAACCCCATGGACAAAGTCACTCCAGCCCTCCTGTTTTCCACTCTCCTCCGAAGTCTGCTCAAATTCGTGTTTGTTACATCAATAATGCTGTCCAGCCATCTCATCTTTTGCCGCCCCCTTCTTCTTTTGCCTTCTGTCTTTCTCAGCATCAGGATCTTCTCCAGTGAGTGCTCCCTTCTCATTTGGTGGCCAAAGTATTTGAGCTTCAGCTTCAGCATCTGACCTTCCAGGGAACAGTCTGAGTTGATTTCCCTTAGGATTGACTGATTTGATCTTCTTGCAGTCCAAGGGGCTCTCAAGATTCTTCTCCAGCACCATAGCTCAAAAGCATCTATTCTTCTGCGCTTGGCCTTCCTTATGGTCCAGCTCTCACAGCCATACATGACTACTGGAAATACCATCGCTTTGACTATATGGACTTTTGTTGGCAGGGTGATGTCTCTACTTTTTATTATACTGCCCAGGTTCGCCATAGCTGTCCTCCCAAGGAGCAAACGTCTTTTAATATCATGGCTACAGTCTCCAACTGCAGTGATCTTGGATCCCAGAAATGTGTAGTCTGTCACTACTTCCATGTTTTCCCCTTCTATTTGCCAAGGTGTGATGGGGCTGGATGCCATGATCTTAATTTTTTTGATGTTGAGTTTCAAGCCTACTTTTTTGATGTTGAGTTTCAAGCCTACTCTTTCACCCTTAACAAGAGGTTCTTTAGGTCCTCCTTACTTTCTGCTATTAGAGTGGTATCATCTGCATATCTGAGGTTGTTGATGTTTTTCCCAGCAATCTTAGGGCTGCAACTAGCTTCGGCTTTTTTTGTGCGGCAAACAGAAACTGATTTTTAGAGGTTTCTATTTGTTGCATGAAAAAGGCGAAGCTAGTTGCCGCTCCGGGGCAGATAGCGTGAAATCGGATGGAAGCCCCACTGAAAAGAGGAGTGTGAGAGCAGAGTAAGGCAAGTGGAAAATTGGTCTGAAAAAAAAAATCCCAGAATGAATGGAAAGAAACCAACAACTCTGAGACATAGACTGGGGAGAAAATTCCAGCCAAACAAATTCCAGCCAAACAAAATGATAGTATATGGTACCATTACATAAATGAGGCACCTTCATGAATAATTTAATTTCAGTATTTTCAATTGTAGTGGAATAATTATTTAAAGAACAACAAATTCAATTGGAATACTAATAGACTTAAACAAGAGGGGGCTACAACCACAAATTATTTCCATGGGTCTTTGAAGTAAATTTACCTTGCATTTGCAAAGATGATCACGTCTTGAAACACAGTGAAGTGATGGCAGAACTGTGACCAGTGGTGTCTTTTGTTATCAACCTGCCTCTGCAAATATCCCTGAACTTTAAAAAAAACAAATACTGCTAAGCCTTGCTGCAGTGTTTTTCTGGTGTCAAAAGCAAAAATGCTTGTGAAAGTGCTTAGAAGGGTCAAAGTACCAGCATAGTACTGATTGGCAGAACCACAGTTACACATGACACAGTAAAGCTCTTTTATCTGAGCTCCACTTTGGAGTGGGGACGATAAAAAAGCTTTCAGCTGTGTGGCACTAGAGGGAGAGAGCAAGTGGACTACTCATTCATTCAAGAAAGTAAAAGTCCTACTGTGTACATGGATCTGCTCTTTGGTTATCCCCAGTTGAATACTTCATCTCATTTGCTTCCACTAACTCTTGGGGATTCTGAACAGTAATTATTGTCATTTTACAAAGAAGGAAGGGAAACATTACAGCCACAACACTTTTTTAAAAATTTTCTATACACTCCTAAATTATCCAGGGCTTACAACTCTTCCCCCCCTACAGATTTATTTGAATGCTTTTCATCCCTAGGAACTTGTGTTTCATGTGATCACCTAGGTCTCATTCCTTCACTCTATTTTCCTTTTAGGCCTGCCTTGATTCACTAGTTGCAATAGATAGTATCAACTCATGTGGTACTCAACAATATGAGCTAGTTTGTTCCCTCTCCACTCAAGTGGTTTCTTCAAGGTCTCAAATAGCCTATTTGGCTAAACTCAGCTCTGCTTAGCTCTCTCTCTCTCTCTCTCTCTATCTGCACTTGATTCCTCATGGCACATTTGGAACACTGTCTTTCTAGCCCTATGTTAGCACATTAAAAGACACTTTCTTAATGTCAGTATTTCACCCTTGCACACCTGATTCACAACCCCAGATGAAGACGATGAATTCTGATGGACAATAATTGAATGCATTCATGAGAAATTGAAACAAATATGGGGTGGTAATCAACGATATACAGCTTGTATGTGCTTGGCATGTCCCTGATCTTTCTTTTCATCAGGAAGAATAAGACAGATTTTACCTTGAGAGGTTCTCTCTCAGATGTATTGCCCTTGCAGCTGTCAGTCAGCAGAAGGATATACATATGTCTCAAGAGCAGTTTTGAGCTATTTGCATTTTTTATCAAGAGAAAATATGTTACACATTTTTCCTGGCTTTCCACTTTTTCAAATGGAGTCTATTTTAGTTTTGTGCCAACACACACACACACACACAAATGCACAAGTTCCAAAGTTTGCTACAACTTTCAGTTTCTCATCTCAGGAAATAGTTACATTCAGGACATGAAAAATCATTATTCTTAACACAAAGTGGAACTGTATGTTGATGTATCTAAAAGAGAGGAATGTACGAAAACATTGTGGATTTAGAAGGTGACCCACTTGCAGAAAGCATACACATTTTTTAAAGCTTCATGAGGTATCAACCTATATCCAGCATTAAGACCGTTCTGCATTGAGTCCTACCACAGATCTTTACAGATGTTTAGCATTCTCAGCTTTTGACATTACCAGTCATTTATTTGGGAATCTGAGAATACCAAGGTTCCCTTCTGCAGGGGTTGTTTTATAAAAAAATAGGTGGTGGAGCTCATCCAGGGATTGCTATGCAGCCGCACCTACTATTCAGTGGACAAGGAGGTGGAACTCTCAGAAGGAGGAGGTGGAACTCTCAGAAGGAGGAGGTGAAACTCTCAGAAAGGTTCAGGAGCTGCACTCCTACTGAATCCGAGACCTGCCCTTCTGATAGATTTGTATTGTTTCAAATTTGAATTGTAGGGTTTTTATTGTTCAATTTATGTTGTGATCCACCCTAAACCCATTATGGGAAAGGGCGGAATATAAGCCGGCAGACAGACAGAGAGACAGAGAGACAGACAGAGAGACAGGCAGGCAGGCAGGCAGACAGACAGACAGACAGACAGACAGACAGACAGTCAGACAGACGACAGACAGACAGACAGACAGACAGACAGACAGACAGACAGACAGACAGATAGATAGATAGATAGATAGATAGATAGATAGATAGATAGATAGATAGATAGATAGATAGGGCTCAGGCTTTCATTCTAGGACTGTGGCCACATGAATAGTTTCATTCAATGTCATTGCTGTTTCCTTCCAAATTTAAAATGCACTATCAGACAGCAATAGCTGCTTCCCATTCTCCAGTTTTTGGCAACTCCATTCTGACCCACCTTCAAATCAAAGTTATTAGGTACCAGAGAAAGTCCAATCTTTACGGATGTCAGTGCTTTCACCCCACATTTCCAGATGTCTGGACTCCCCTGCTGTGAACTCTAGATGGTTGGGAAGTGTGAACATTTGAACCTTCCTGTCCATTTCTGCCCCACCCTTTTTATCAGAAACATGTGCATAAGTGCATAATTGCCCCAGGTCGTCAATCACCACTTGTGCATGAGGCCAGTGACACCATTAAGGAAAAAATGTCATCTTCTTGTTACTGTTTTATGTTATTGGTTTTAATTTGTTTTTAATTATGTTTCTCTGGGAGAGGGTGTTTTAAAATCATATTTAATAATAAATAATCACTGGTGCTATCAGCAAATTACTGGTGAGGGGCCCCCCAATAAATCCTCCCATCCCTCAGTTACCAGAGGGGAGCTTACAATTCCAGCAGCACTCTGCCATTTGGGTCAAATTGGAGGAGGGAGCTGGCAATCCTGCTAAGGCCATTACTATCAGAGTAACTCTGCACAAGATTGGAGTGGATGTTTGATAATCTCAATTTGATCAATCTAAATGACATCTTCCCACAAAACAATGAATTTTTCAAAGTTTGAATTTACATGTATCAACTTACAACATTGAGTGTTAGTTTTTAAACACTAGCCACAACTTACCAGAAGCCACATTTGCAACCCAGGCTGGGAAAGAATGTGGAAGGAGGCTTGCTCTATTGTTTGTCACATGGCAAAAGTGGCAGGAGTGTCAAGCAGACAGATTCAATGACGAGTCAGAGTTGCTACAA
Organism: Heteronotia binoei; assembly: GCF_032191835.1. Taxonomy (NCBI): domain Eukaryota; kingdom Metazoa; phylum Chordata; class Lepidosauria; order Squamata; family Gekkonidae; genus Heteronotia; species Heteronotia binoei. The sequence continues at coordinate 124,629,109 of NC_083226.1, read as the reverse complement.
AGACTACATTTATTGATAGACCGTTACTTTGGCTCAAGCCCTTAGCTTGAGAAGAATGAAACCAATACATTGATACAGGAGTTTTAAGATATACTTGTGACAGGCCAAGAACCCATCAGTCTTTGGTCAGAATCAGTCAAGCTTGACATACTGCCCCCCTCAAGCTGACCCCCTCGGTCTTTGAGGGTACTTTCTGTGAAACTTATTAATCAAATCAGAAGCTGATACATCTTTTTCTTCCACCCATTCATTTTCACTAGAGGGAAAGTGTTTCCATTTAATTAAGTAGTACAACGTTCCATGTTTGATTTTTGAGTCCAGGATCTCCTGGACCTCATGATGACTCTGATTCCCAATCTGGATGGGTTGAGGAGCTGTCGGTCGAGGGTGCCAAGGAGAAGGGTGCCAAGGAGAAGGACTGGGGTCCCTTCGGAGAAGACTGCAATGAAAGACAGGGTGTACTTTACTAAACATTTTTGGCAGTTCTAGTTCTACAGTGACTTTGTTTATCACCCTCTTGATCTTAAAGGGTCCCAGATACCGATATGCCAGCTTCTTTGAGGGTTGATTTAATGGCAGGTTCTTTGTTGAAACAAACACTGAATCCCCCACCTTGAAGTCCCAGGCTGGGATGTGAGACTTATCATATCGCTTTTTGTATGTCTCCTTGGCCGCCTCCAAATTCTCTTGGATCTCCTTCCAGCTTTTACTCAGGGTGCCCCACCAGTGCTCAAATGAGTTGGGTTCTTTGGTAGAATCTCCCCCAGGTAGTAAGGGGATTGGCTTACCCTCATACCCACATAGTTTGGAAAGGGGAGACTTTGGTGGAGCTGTGCACACTGTTATTATAACCATACTCCGCAAAGGGAAGTAGGTCAACCCAATTTGTTTGCTGGTGATTTATGTAGCACCTTAGGTATTGTTCTAATAAGGCGTTCACGCATTCCATCTCTCCATCAGTCTGAGGGTGATAAGCGGAGCTTAAGCCCTGCTCCATTCCCATTAATTTGCAAAACTCCCGCCACAAGTTGGCAACGAACTGCAGGCCCCAGTCGCTAATTACTTTGTCCAGGAACGAGTGGAGTTTAACCACGTGGTTGAAAAACAAATAGGCTGAAAAACAAATTTCTTCACTGTGGGGAGTTGAGCACAGGGAATGAAGTGGGTTTGTTTGGAGAATGTATCTACTACCACCAATATCACTGTATTGCCATGAGAGGGTGGCAACTCTACAATGAAGTCCATTGAGACTACTGACCAAGGCCGCGTAGCTGTTTCTATCGGTTTGAGCAGCCCGGGAGGTTTCCCCCCCTCTGTTTTGCCATTATACAAATAGGACAAGAAGAGACAAATTCCTTTTTCAGGGAGGGCTACCAGAACTGTTGACTGATCAGGTGGAGCGTCTTTACGTACCCAAAGTGCCCGGCCAGTTTGTTTAAATGGCAAAACTGCAACACCTCTGCCCTCATGCTCTTTGGGACGTATAGCTTCTCTCCCTTATACCACAACCCATCCTCCTTTTTCTGAACCTCATCCGGCCAGTCATCCCCTTCCTTTTCAGTTTCCGCCACCATCTTTTCCGTTCCCCACCCTTCCAGCCTGTGTTTCATTTGGGACCGAGTGGTTACGACTGTGGCCACCTGTGAGGGGGGAATTAGGGAGTCTATTACCTCCTCCCGTTGACTATTGTGCTGAGGCAGACGAGATAGTGCATCAGCCAAGAAATTTTTTGTGCCGGGGATGTGTTTTAACACAAAGTCAAATTTGGAGAAAAACCCCACCCATCTGATTTGCTTCTCGCTTAATTTCCTTTTGCCAGTGAGGGCTTCGAGGTTTTTGTGGTCTGTCCAGATCTCAAATGGTACCTTAGCCCCCTCCAACCAGGACAACCAAGTTTTTAGTGCAAAAGTCAAAGCAATGTCTTCCTTATCCCACACCGACCAGTTCTTTTGCTCTACAGAGAACTTTTTAGAGATATAGGCACACAGTCTCAACCTCCCCTCCTCGTCTTTCTGCATGAGAATGGCTCCTACGGCCACATCGGAGGCATCGCATTGCACAACTAAGGGCCGTAGCTCATTGGGGTGGCTCAAGACCAGCTCACTTGTGAACAGCCATTTCAGTTTGTCAAATGCCGCCTGGCATTTTGGCATCCAATTTAGGCGAGCCCCCGGCTGTTTAGCTTCTGGCCCTTTCCCCTTCATTTTTAACAACTCGGTAAGGGGGAGCATGATCTGGGCGAACCCCGCTATGAAAGTTCTATAGAAATTTGCAAACCTGAGGAATGACTGGAGCTGTCTACATGTCCTCGGGGGAGCCCAATCCAATACGGCTTGCACTTTTGCCGGGTCCATCGCCAACCCCTTCGCGGACACCCGAAATCCCAAGTAGTCTAGTTCCGTCTTATGGAACTCATATTTTGACAGTTTAGCGTACAATTTTTGTCTCAACAGGGTACTTAACACCTCTCGCACCAATTTTATATGGGATTTCTCATCCTGCGAATAAAAAATGATGTCATTCAGGTACACCACCACTCCCTTGAACAAAAACTTCCTCAACACATCATTTATAAAGTTCATAAACACCCCCGGGGCCCCCTGTAGCCCGAACGGCATCACCAAGTACTCAAATTGTCCCAGGGGAGTGTTAAAAGCTGTCTTCCATTCACCCCCCTCTTTTATGCGCACTCTGAAGTATGCATCCCTCAAGTCCAGTTTGGTAAAAATCTTCCCTTCAGACACCGTGCTTAATAAGTCCTTGATGAGGGGGATGGGGTAGGCATTAGAGATCGAAATCGCGTTTATCCCACGAAAGTCTGTGCAAAGCCTAAGCAAGCCATCCTTCTTTTTCCTAAACAGGACCGGGGTGGCATGGGGAGCCGTTGCCGGCCTAATAAAACCCGTTTCAAGTTCTGGTCTAGAAATTTGTGCAGTTCCATTTTTTCTGCCCATCCCATAGAGTACAGTTTGGCTTTTGGCAGCAATTGCCCGGGTATTAATTCTATAGCACAGTCAGTGTCTCTGTGAGGAGGCAGCTCATCTGCGCCCTGTTCACTGAACACCCCCATTAAGTCCTGGTAGGCCCTCGGAACCGCAGGGACCTCCTCCATCATCAAGCACACTTTTTCCTTTGACGGCAGGGGTCGCGGCCCCCATTCTAAGTTCCATAGGTGGGTTTTGCATAACGGGTCCATAAACCTTATGGTTTGGTCCCCCTACCATATGCTGGGCTCATGCCTGGCCAGCCACCCTACTCCCAGAACCACTGGGTAGGAGCAGGAGGGAGCGATCACGAATGACTCCTGGTCCCAATGCTCCTCGATCCCCACCAGCAGGAATTGGGTCTCTAGGGCACAGGGTTCCCCTCGCATCACTGACCCGTCCTTTTGTTCGAACTGTATCGGGCAGGGGAGGGCCGTGGTGGTCAGCCCCAGGGCCTCCACCAGTTTAGGGGTAAATAGTTCTCGATTACACCCACTTGCATGAATCTTCTAAGTTTAGGGTTCAACAGTTTCACTGGCACAAAGTATAACGACCCAGTTACTCTCACCCTCAGCCGGTTCCTCTGCGACCTGCTGGTTGGTACCCTTCAGAGCAGGTTGTTCTCCTTCCCCGATGGCTCATCCATCCACACCAACTTGCTCAGCTCATCCCCCAGGAACAGGTTTTCTTCCGACTCCCCGATGATCACCATGCTGCCTTTCACCACATCCTTAGGGCGGCCCGGTGTCTTCTTTGGGACAGGGGTGCTTTGCTTGGGTGCACTCGGTGGTGCCTGTGGGGGGTTGGGGCAGCTGCTCTCCACACCGAAAGCACTTGTGGGGCCCCACCTCCTTTCCTCCGCCACTTCCCCTTGCAGGTTTCTTCGCCTCTGCTTTGGGGGTTATTTTTGGGTCCCGGCTCCCCTTCCTGCTTTGCTGCTGGTGCTGCATGGCCACGCACTTCATATCGGTCTCCACCTCACCCACCAGCGTAGTGGGTCTGGCCTGGGTGAGGGCGCAATCCAATATGCCCGCATTCAGGCCCCTGGTGAAGTGCTCTATTTTCATCAGCTCACTCCACCCTCTCACCTTCGTTGCATTGGCCCGAAAGTCTGTGGCGTATTCCTGGATTGATTTTGGTCCCTATTGCATGTCCCTCAAGGCCACCAACGCCCGGGTCTCAAGGAGAGGGTCCTTGTACTGGGCCAACAGAGCCTGGAGGAATGTTGCTACATAGTCCAGTTCCTGGCTTATAGCCTCGTACAGGCTCACGTACCACCTCTTGGTGGTGCCCTTCAGCTTCGACCCCAGATAGTCCACCCGACTGAACTTGTCCGGGAACGTGTTCCCCCAGTAGTGCATGTAGCTGTTCACTTGGATCGTGAAGTACTCCACCTCCTCTGGGTCCCCATCGAAGGTGGCATCCAGCTCTCGCCCTCGCCCTTCGTCCCTGGGTGCTGGGGGAGCCGTGGTTCTGGGGGCCGGACCCGCCGGTGGTGGAGCGGCTGGTGTAACTGGGGCCGCCGGTGGGCGGACCGGTGGAGGTTGTTGGACCCTCCGGGGTCCTGGTAGTCCCAAGGACCGGGAGATCTCTCGGGTGATCTCCCCCGCCATCCTGGTGGTCATAGCCTGCATCTCGTCTCTCAGACCCTTGACCGCACCCTCTACTTCTTTGCGGACCATCGCTCGGAACTTGCGGGCCACCTCATCCTCCTCCTTCGGGGCCAGTGCCTCTGGGTCCCTTTCCTCCAGATCAGGGCATTCATTGGGCACCGGGACAACCACTATGGTGTCAATCTCCTCCAGCTCCATGGGTCCGGGGTTAGCAGGCTCCGTGTTGGCCATCTTCACCCTGTGCATATGACGTGTTAGAATAGCTTCCCTTCTGGCCGGCGCCTCATCCATCGTAGTGGTGGAAGTTTGGGGCTGCCACTGCTGAGGGGTGACTAGGAGCTGTTGGATCTGCGGAGGGGAGGTTGCTGCTCTGTGAGCATCTAGGATGTGCCATGGCACGGATAGTCCTTCTTCAAAATCGGGAAGCTCACCGCCTCCTGGAATCTTTTCAGCCATTCGGTTACAAAGTGGCCAGGACGGTTAAGCTTCAAAAGGATTCTTCTCAAAATGTCAAGCAGACGGATTCAATGACGAGTCAGAGTTGCTACAAAGACTACATTTATTGATAGACCATTACTTTGGCTCAAGCCCTTAGCTTGAGAAGAATGAAACCAATACATTGATACAGGAGTTTTAAGATACACTTCAAAAGGATTCCTACGGGGAGGGGAAATAGGGGAGCATTCACACATAACTACAAAGATACATTCCCAGGGTGTTTATCAAGCCTTTTGGCGTATTCTCTAGAGACTCTTCCTCCCTCATAAGGCTTTCTGGGAAGGTGCTGATTACATTGTTCTCAACAGTTACCAGTCATAAAGGAGAAAGGGGCCAATAAAGGGTAATAAACTAGCAGCATTTGGTTCATCATGATTTTACCCAGGCCTACTTGTGACAGGCGAAGAACCCATCAGTCTTTGGTCAGAATCAGTCGAGCTTGACAAGGAGATGGGCAGCCCAACAGTGATCCTAATGGCTAGAAAGCCTCATCAGCAGGTGGGTCAGCCTTGGAGGTGTGAAAACAAGGGGCTGACACAACTGCTAGCATCAGAGCCCTCTTTAGCAATTTAAACACTTGCCAACAGGAGCCTCAGCAGTTGGTTTTCTTCCCTTTTCTTGACTCAGTTCAGCTCAGCTCACAGCAATCACGTGCTTCAGCCTCCACTCTGCTCTGTTGTGGTCTTACCAGGGACTAAGGAACTATGTGCTGGTCACTCTTGAGCGCTGCTGTAGGGATGAGGCCACTGGCATTGGGCTTTGCATCAGAGCTTTACTGATCATTTGGCATGGTCTTTTGGACTCAGTTTATCTTGGGACTGCAATGAACTTGATCAGCACACAGGTGGTCAGCCTAGGGCTGCCTAGTGTTTGAGCCTAACAAGGGGAGTGTTTTTTTCCTGTGGTACTACTGGTTGAATGAGTACTTAGAGCAGGTTGCATGTGGCTGGGGGAACTGTGGCAATTTCTGTTTCTAATAGCTGTGGGGTCTTTTTTCTGTGGCTATGGGGGGCAGGGGGGACTACAGCAATTTCTGTTCCTGATAGCTGAATTGTTCTACCAGGCATTTGGTTGAGGTAGCAACAGGACAGCACTAAGTCTGGCACTCTGTTACCACCCCCTCCATAACCCTCCACCTAGGCTGAGGGCAGCAACAGGACAGCAAGAAATCTGGCACTCTCTTACCTCCCCCCCCCCCCCCGCAATAATCCTCCACCTAGGAGGTTCGTAGAAATTGATTTTTCCACCTACTGGAAGTATATGTTGTTGGGCCTGCAGATCTTTACCTCATTGATGCCACACACAAAACTGTTTTGATCATAGGGTTGCCGGATACTGGAAATGCGGAAAGGCGAAGGGAACCTTATTCCACATTTGGTGGCAGTGTGCCTATGCCAAGAAATACTGGGCCCTAGTCAATACCTGGTGCCAAAAATTTTTTAAAATAAGGCTCCCGCATGCACCAGAATTTTATTTGCTAAGTATAATAAAAGAAAAACTCCCCAAACTAGAAAAAAAATGTCTGTTATATATTGTCACTGTAGCTAGAATTCTATTTGCCAGGTACTGGAAGGTTGCAGAAATCCCAAGAAGGGACGAGCTTGTACAAAAGCTATTAGAGGCAGTAGAATTGGATATCTTAACAATGAAATTGAGAGGACAGTCTTATTCAACTACTAAAGAAATTTGGAACCCGCTGTATCTATGGATAAAAAGTGTGGGAATCGAAATGAGGAACTTGAATTTATGTTTTGGTAACCCCCCTTAGGCTCTTGGTGATGGGGTGGGAAGGGTGGTGGGGGTGTATTGATTGCTTTAATGTATTTCCTATTTGAATTAATCTGATATTACAAGTTTTCTGTATCATGTACAAGCTTCAATAAAAGATTGTTTATAATAATAAAAAAAAAGATCATAGGGTTGCCAGCCTCCAGATGCGGCCTGGAGATCTCCCACTTCTAAAACTGATCTCTAACTGGCAGAAATCAGCTCCCCTGGAGAAAATGGCTGCTTTGAAGGGTGGACTGTATGGCATTGTACCATGCTGAGACCTCTCCCCTCCCCAAACCCTACCCTCTCCCGAATCCACTCTCAAAGTTTCTAGGTATTTTCTAGCACAGACCTAGCAACCCTATTTGATCAGAACTACTTGAGTGTAGTGAATGGCATGGTGCTGTTGATCTGAAGAAAGTGGACTTGTCCAGAAGGAAGGTCTGCAAGAGCTTAGGCAAGCTCGTCAAGTTGCTGCATGGCTCCATCATTAGGCATTCAGACATTTCAGCAAACAGCTTTATACAGGATAGATGGGGCTCACCTTTCTGAATGGGGGATAGGCACATGGCTCTGTAGCATTCGTGACAGCTTGCTTTGTTGGTTTCAGGCTTAGATGTTTTGTTGGGAGCAAAGGGGTTTCTCCCTTCTGCTCTTGTGGTGGTTTGGGCATTGGGACAGATCTTTTTTGAAGGAGATGGGTCTGCATGCTGAGCTTCCCCATTTGGGGACTCTTTTAAGTAGTCTGAGGATGTTGAGCCAGGATATGGCATGTCAGGCTTGGGTGCTGTCTGCAGGCTCACCACCAGATGGCAAGGGGAACCACACAGTGACACCCACCCATGTGGTCACAATTTTGCCACTCAATGGTTCCTCGTCAGCTGGCGGGCTGGGGGGGAGGTATTCCATCAGGCTGCAGGCAGGTTGTCCTATGTGTTGATCCACACCATTCAAAATGTTTTTTTCATTGGTTATTTATAAAGCTGTGGCCATTTTTCTTCCGCAAAATATGTTATGTGTGTTTTTTCTATGCATGCGCTTTCCTTATTTGACCACATTCTCTCTCCTTATTTGATGTGTAGAAACATCACAACAAGAAAAGTAAAACTGAATGAATGGAGAATAGGCTTGTTTTTTTTAAGGAACAAAATAAATATTTTTATTGTTCATGGCACTGAAATCCATAGCCAAAGAAAGAAAAATCTCAAGTCTTGATTTACAAGAAGTTAATTGTCTCACAGAATTGCACTAGGATGCAAACCCAGACATAGTTTCACTTTATGGTTCTGCAACTACTGAAGAAAAAAAAGAGAGAAAGATTCCTGGAATGGATCCCAGGCCTTACCTTTCATTTCCTAGTGGTTTGGCAGGGAAAGAGAAGTAGGAAAACTCACCTCTCTTTCTTTAGCTGCACAGAAGGAAAGGGAAATTCAACCCAAGATCTAGTCTGCAGAATGGAACACCAAAGCTTGGCAGGAAGAAGGGCACCTAAAGTTAGGAGGCAAACAACACAGGTATTTCTGCCTTTATATAATGCAGAAAATTTGCTATTCCATGTGGAAATTAATCCAATCTCATCCTTCAGCCACAGGATTGCTTGTGATTAAAAACAAAGTAAAATCAATGTCAAACAAAGATGATGTCTAAATAAATGCTTACAAAGTAAATATAGAGTTGCCAACCAACCAGCCAATTTTTTACTGTTTCAGCCAGTAAAACTGAATTCTGGTAGCCAACCAATATTAACAGTGGAGAAGTTAAACTCCCGACTCTGCCAGACTTTGTCCATGACCCACCAATTAGTACAAGTTCCACTACTAATGACCAGTCAGTTTACAGTAGTGTGTCTTTGACCCCTGATCCTTCTGTTTCTGCCATTTCCTTGGCTGCTGTCCTTCTGTTTCTGCCATTTCCTTGGCTGCTGTTATATACACACAGAAAGAAATTGTTAGCTCATGGCACTATAGTGAATTCCTGGTACTATAATACAAATCCAGGGTTGGTGATATGACAAAAACCCTCACCTCAACCTATCTATGTTTATTTTTAGGCCTGGAGTTTACCAGCAAAGCAGCATGTACTCACGTTTTTTTTTAATCCACTGATATCCTGGACACAGCTTTCTCTCCCTTCCAATCAGATCTTTGCAAGGGAGGAGCACAAAGCACCCCCAGCCAATCACCTTTGGAGACAAGTTGTAGAGAGCTGCTGTTTCACCCTTGCAACAAACCTATGAGATAGGTTAGGTTGAGGAGTAGATTGACCCAAGGTTATCCAGTAAGCATCACGATTTAGTGGAGATATGAACCTGTGTCAGTCAGTCCTGGTAAAACAGTCTAGCCATTCCTGCATACTGGATCTCAAGTAGAACCAAATGGGCTAGGGATGCTTTGTGCCTGTAGGAGAGCAGCTGTGTGAGGGTCTGCACTGTCTATGAGCTTTAATTGGCTCAATGATGCTCAACTAGGATAACCGTCAATACTGATAAGGTCAGGGATGAAAAGTACAGCAGGAGGTTTATCACCCTGCCTAGTCACATATTGCACAAAGAGGTGAAAGATCCATGTATCAGTTTCACAGGGGAGTTATAATCCCCTCTCAACTTTTTATAGGGGGAAAATATCAGAATAGCTTGAAATAAAGTGACTGTAAGCACATTTATTGGATTTTAACCCCCCCCCCCCCCACACACACACTAGTAGATTTCACAGCTGGGTCTGAAGAATTTATTTAAATCTCTACAGCTCCCTCAAAAACACTACTTCATAATCACAAAGAGTTTGGAGCAAGTGTCAGAATATGAAAATGATCCAATGAAATGGAAATAAGTAACTTCACATCTCCACAGCAGCATGTGAATTAACAATATAAAGTATTATGTAGGTATTTAGTTTTATTAAATGAACTTCCATGGATATCTTCTTTGCATGAGATACAAGCCTGGCATGTAGAGAAAAGAGAGCTAATTAGTTGCATTGTTTTCATGTGTTGTTGATGTATATCTAAACTGCTCAAGTGAACATCCACAAGTGACACTCACAGACCCACAGCACAATCTATCAGGAACATTTTCCAGAGCACAGCTCATTGAAATGAAGATAAGGCTGCTACCATTATGGCTTCCTGCCAAAGCTCTTGTGACTCTAATAACAGCATGAAAGGCCCAAAAGGCACGAATTCATCAGGTGAGGTTTTTTCCTCTGATCTGATGGGGAGGGAGCAGGGAAACAGCTCCAATTGAATTTCTGCAGGTCATAAAGCTGCTAAACACACAGGTGGCCTTGGGGAAGGCAGTGGCTGGACATCCTAAATGAATAGGGACTGTGTTCCTGCGCATTCTCCAGTTTAATAGTGCTTTCATAGGAAATGTCTCTGTGATGTTCTGTGATGTAACCTTACTCAAAATCACACACTGTTGTAATGATCAGACACAAAATGACACACACAACATGTTTGTGCTTTCAATACCTCACTGCAGGACATCCAAATCCTGCTCAATATGTTACTGATTATGCTGCATAATACAGGGGTGCTCTGAATTTTACAAAACCACATGCTTTTTTTCTTTTTTGTACCCTGTTCCATTTCCATTCTAACCTGATACAGACAACCAGCTTTCTTTACACCTGGTGTGTGAGGTCATGAACTCCACACTACTTGTCAAGGAAGTCCTACAAAGCCATCTGTGTTGAACAGTCTTCAGTAGGCACTTGCCAGGGGAGTGTGTTACAGCTCCAGCATTGCCTCAGAACCATACCTGGAAAGCTCTGCATAGTTTTCATCTCCAACTTTTAAAAAGATGTTCTTGCCCTGCTTAAAATACACTACATAAATTTAACATTGTAATTTTTGTTCCAGAATTGAAAGTTCATTTCCTTCTGATGTCAAAGTTGTACCCTAATTGTATGCATGCACACAAGTCTTTGCTGTCCAGCTTTAGCTTACTTTTCTTCCACCTGTTTCCTTCTACCATCTTCCGAAGTGGAACATAAAGAAGGAAGGGATTCATCACAGCAAAGGATATGGGAAATCTGTAGAAGCTGAAACTATATACCATTAGCTAAGAGTGTACAGATATCAACAATATATGACAAGGCTTCTTAGTGCTCAGCATCAGTCAAAGCAATGCTGAAATAAACTTCAAATAAGCTTTGCCTAAGGCTATCATGCCTTGTACTTTTTCCCTTTGTCCTTTAATCTCCCTTTCTGAGGTTTTGTAATGCATGCCGTCTTCTTCCCCCATCATCTTTCATTGCTACAATTTATATTGTAAGATACCTTGGGCAGAGATCTGTCTGCATTGCCTCTGCTACACTTAAGTGAAATGTGATGTAAACCATAATAAATAGTATATAACCTTAGAAATAGTTGCAAATCAGTGCTACATCTTCTGGCAGTGAATTCCACCTTTTAATCACTCACTGAGTAAAGAAATATTTCCTTTTGTCTGTCCTGATTCTGAATCTACCACCCATCAACTTCATTGGATGCCCCCAAGTTCCAGTATTTTGGAAGAGGGAGAAAAAGTTCTCTCTGTTCACTCTCTTTACCGCATGCATAATTGATAAAGCTCTATCATGTTCCTGATGCACAGGTGCTTCCTGGGATGGATGCATGCAGCCCATGCATAACCAAATGGTACAAGGCCTGCACCTAGATATCAATCTGCCCTAAGATCAGTGAATGGGACTCTCCAGCTTTGTCTTGAGGCAGGAGAGAATTCATGGAAGGGTCAAAAGAGACAGTGCTTACCTCTAGAAAGAAAGTTTTCCACAGTTCTGGAGCAACCAGTTATAGAATTCCCTTCTCCAGAATATGTGGTTGGTACCATCTCTTTTATGTTTTAAACAATTTATTGGTAGCATATGGTTACAAAGCTTATCTATTTCTTAATTTTTTCTTTTTTCACATTAACCCATATGACATTTCCATCCCCCCTCCCTCCAATGTTGACTTCCCCGAGGTTATAAGTTCAAATCCATACTAAAGGCACTTCTGATTGCTCAAAGTTCCGTATATATATTCTTACAACTAAAAAAATGTCCAATATTTCTTTACTTTCCAAGTTTTCTCCATATATCCTTTAAATTTTCTCCACTCCCTTTTGAATATCTCTAAATCATAGTCTCTTAGTGTTCTGGTTAATTTGTCCATTTCACACCACGATAAAACTTTCATGGTCCATTCCCATTTCTCTGGTATTTTTTCTTGCTTCCAAAGCTGCGCGTACAAAGTCCTAGCAGCTGATAACAGGTACCAAATTAAAGTCCTGTCTTCTTTTGGGTATTTTTCTAATTGTAATCCAAGTAAAAACGTCTCTGCAATTTTCTTAAAATCATAGCCCAAAATTTTGGTGATTTCTTGTTGTATCATCTTCCAGAATTCTTTCGCTCTTTCACATGTCCACCACATATGGAAGAAAGAACCTTCATGTTTTTTACATTTCCAACATCTATCCGACATTTTCTTACTTATCTTAGCCAATTTTTTCGGAGTCATATACCACCTATACATCATTTTAAAACAGTTCTCCTTAATGCTTTGACAAGTTGATATCTTCATTGAGTTCTTCCAGAGGTGCTCCCATGTTTCCATTTGTATTTCTCTATTCACATTAATTGCCCATTTGACCATTTGAGACTTTACTACTTCTTCTTCTGTAGACCATTTCAATAATAACTTATATACTTTTGATATCAATTTTTCATTGTCACCTAACAGGACTCTTTCCAGTTCTGTTTGTTCTCGTCTAATCCCCTCTGATTTTATGTCATTTTCCATCAAACTTTTAATTTGTTGCATTTGAAACCAATCATAATTGTTATTTAGCTCTTCTGAGGTTTTTAATTCAATTTTGTCTCCTTGAATCTTAAGCAGTTGGTTATATGACATTTCTCTTTTTTCTTCAGAATCAGCTGTTATTTTTATTACTTCTGCTGGCACTATCCATAATGGTTTTCTCTCGTCCCCGTATTTCTTGTATTTTATCCAAGTATTTAGTAATGTATTTCTGACATAGTGGTGAGAGAAAAAACCATCCATTTTATTCTTCCCATAGTACATGTATGCATGCCAGCCGAATCTATTTCCGTGAGCTTCTAACCACAAAGGTTTTTTATCTAACAGCATTATCCAATCTTTTATCCATGTCAAACAAACTGCATCGTGGTATAGTCTTAGATCGGGAAGTTGAAAACCTCCTCTCTCTTTGGCATCCGTTAAGATCTTCATCTTTATCCTTGGTTTCTTTCCGGCCCAAATGAAATCAGAGATTTTCCTTTGCCATTTGTTGAATTGTTTTGCTTCTTTTACAATCGGGATGGTTTGAAACAAATACATTATCCTTGGCAAAATATTCATTTTGATTGCAGCTATCCTGCCCAGTAAGGACAAGTTGAGTTTATTCCATTTCATCAAATCTTTGTCCATCTTACACCACAGTTTTTCATAATTGTTTTTGTATAAATCAATGTTCTTCATTGTTATCTCTATTCCAAGGTACCTAACTTTGGTTGTGACTTCACAACCTGTCACCTTTTGTAGTTCGTTTGTTTTATTTGGTTGCATGTTTTTACAGAGGAATTTCGATTTCGTTGGTACCATCTCTTTTGGCCTTCTGGGCTGATGAAAACATTTCTGGACTGGAAGGTCTTTGGATAAACTGATGAATGGCAATGTCTGGTTCCTCTTTCACAGTGTATTTAATAGGCCTTCTTATTTGATATTTTCAAAACATCTTAATACTTCAAAAGATTGTGACCTGCCCTTGTTACTCTATGTGCCTTGCGTTTCCTTTTTTTTAAGTGGAGAATTTAACAGAAAACCCAGGTAGAGCTCTTACGAGCTGGAATCTCCACCAATTATATGGAGTGTGGGTGAACTGAAGGAAAGACTCCAGTCAGAGGTGCAATTGAAATATATATAAATACAATCACACATTCAAACAATCAAGCACTCATAACAAGAGACTAGGAAATAAGTGGTGAAGCATAGAGGGTTTTCTTTAGGAATTATTGCAGGGGGAGGGAAGGGGGTGATACTACCTGGTCCATGGATCCTTGAAGCAGAAGGCATGAAGGTGGAGAGTGGCCCAAACAGAGTTTGGGGGTGCAAGTCTGTGGGAGGGTGTGACGGAAAGCAATGGGTTAACCATAATCTGAAGACGCACAGGGCTGCGTCAGGTGACCTGAGGGTGGGGGCAAAGTGCTGAGAGCTCTCAGGGAGGGAAAAGTTAGTTGAAGGAGAGAAACTGCTGAGGCAGGAGTTCAGTCAGTTGATGTCTGACAGAGTGGAGGCCTGTCAGAGAAGTCTGTCAGTGGGGACCTGACAGAGACTGAGAGGGTCAGTTAGTGCCGGCCAGAGAGGCTGAGAGGACAGCTGATCCTGTGAAGAAGCTGGAGACAGAGACGGGGAAGTCTTCCAGAGACTGCCAGCTGGACAAAACCAGCCAAGAGAGCTGTGTGTGTGTGAGTCAGTTAAGACCGGAACGGTCACAACACCTAGGAACCACTCTGAAGATCTAGTGAGGAGGTTGAGGGAGTGGATGTGGGTCTGAGACACCAAGAAGGGCTGAGAGGAGAGACTCCAGTCGAGGGGTGAGACTAGACACATCAATCCCAAGAGGCCAGACCTTGGCTAGAGGTGGAGAGTGAGTTGAAGGGAAACTGTGAACTGTGTAACTGTGAAAGACTCAAGAAAGAAAAAGTGATTGTAAGCTTGAAACAACTGAACAACATATAAGCCTATGTAAATATCTCCCATATCCCCAGTTTAAGACTTTTTGTTACAATAAATCTGTGGTTTAAGTTAAAGGTCTCGTGAGCCTATATTTTGTGGGAAGAGCAAACAAAGCTGCTGTGGTCCCATCAAAGAAACAAGTAAAAATACCCCGAAGAGACTAAAATATAGAGATCCAGTGAGGCCGTGAGGCTGGCGCTGCTATAGAGGGTAAGACAAGACACCCTGGACCGGCTATGCGCTGCCCTTGATATAGACAAATTTGTGCCCTCAGGTGATGAGGTCATGTGATGTGTGACCAGTAGGTCAGGTGATCTGTGACTCTGCATGACACCAGTACATGTGACTCCTTATGTCACCAAAAGGGGCGGACAGGGGGAGGCTCCCAGAGGCTTGATAGAATTAGCAAGTCATAAGGGGGTTACTTAAGGTAAACTACCTTAAACAAAGAAAAGGATTGGTCAATTTAGAGCCACATTGCAATCTACTGTAACACCATAGCTAACATAATGGGAATGGTCTTCATAATGGGATTACGTCCTCAGGAACAATCACTTCCTTGGGCTTCTTCTTTGTCTCCAGTGATCTTCTCAACAGCTGTCAGGAATCTTTGTTATGTGTGGGCATCATAGCAAACTCTTTTGTCCAACTGCTGGCTACTTCATTTGCATCTGCATTGATCCACTATGAGTATGTGCTGCTATTGTTGTACCTTCATGGCTGTACAGGAACAAGATGGATTCAGGATCCCTCCATCATGGCTTCTGGTTAAGGGCTGCTCTTAGATGCTGTCTTCATTAGACAGTGTTGCAGTGGTGTTTTGCATGGCTTAGCAGCTTCTTGGGGAAGCCTTATCTGGAATCCTTCTATGCAGGGGAATGCATAGTCACAGCAATGGCAGGAACAAGCAGGGAGGCCTCTTAGCCAAGCTGGAGTGCTTGCTGCTTGGCCCCACAGAGTGAAATGTTCATAGTGAAGCTGGAACAAATGCCAAATGCTTAAGATCAAACAGGACCCACAGCCTATAGACAGTAGGCAAGTGGATATTTGTTATTAATGCCCATATTGGGTTAGTTCTTATACCCAATATTTTCTGCTTATCACTGAATGTTCATAGAAGCAGTTTGCCTGTGTTCACACAATATAAGTCCATACTGAGAGTCAGGCCCCAGATTCAGTGGGAGCTCACAGGAGCACAACAGCACAACTCTCAAACCTTTCTGAGAGTTCCACCTCCTCCTTCTGAGAGTTCCACCTCCTTGTCCATTGAATAGTATGTGCAGCTGCATAACAATCCCTGGATGATCTCCCCCACCTATTTTTCTACAAAATGACCACTGCTGAGAGTTCATAACAATAAGAGTCCTGTATCTCTGACGCTAGGCCAGAGTAAACTCAGTCCATAAATGATGACAAAAGGGGGTCCAGGGAGTCTGGAACCAGGGCCTGAGTGAGTCTGGAACCAGGGAGTCTGGAACCAGGGCCTGAGTGAACACAGTCCTTTTAAAGATGGAGGAGGGGGCTCATGCTTACACCCTGAGGCTCCTGATAGATCCACAGACAGATAGGCACATTTTAGAGAGACAGAAAGTATAATAGTATTGAATGACTTAGATCACATGAACGACATCTTTCAGAGGCAAAATTCTTGATATGCAGTTGCCTAAACTTAGTTGTTCACCTTGAAGAAATGGCCAAACTCTACAAAACATTACAAGACTTTTTATTTGAATATACCTCCATAGGTCTTATCCACCATCAGTGTGGCAGCATTATCTAAATGGCTTTCAAAGTAGTTATCAAAGATTTGGGCTCTGTGAGGGACAAGAAAATTTTAAATTTTAATATTTAAATTCATTTCAGTTTTGTCATCTGGTCTTATGGCAGGAACCTGAAACTGCTGTAGGACACTCTTTAAAATTAAGACTGATAAACTGTGAGAAAAATACCCCTAATTCCAGAACATTGTAGTCACCCTCTTAGTTGCCAGGGTGCCTGGAGATTCAACTCACAAACATCTGACAGGAGAATGTGGGTTTTGCACTCCGTATCTCTGGAGGAGTGTTAACCAGGGGAACAGATGGTTTCCAGTTGCTCCGTGCGATCCCCATCTTGGCCTTTGCAACGGAAGGAAGGTGCGCAGCCAGGAACTGTCCATGCAAGCGGTTTCCAGTCTTGACCATAGAATCCATCTTGGGAGGCTAAAACCACCAGCAGCTATCTTCCTGCAGTGCCAGACTCCATCACAGTGAAGTGGGAGGCTCACGTACTCAACAGATGTCACCTATGAATAAGAGCCAAAAAGCTTATCTTAGGTGTGGATCCTGTCAGACCGCTTAAGCCTTTGTCCAACGGAACTCAAGACAAAGACTGGTGCCAGTGGAAGATCAAAGAGGAGGAAGAACATCTTCACCCAGAGCCAAGTTTCTTTGTATAGACTGGGTGTTACCTAGGTAGCAATTTGGCCATCTATTGTCACCTCTTTAGATAAGTTTGATAGACATAAGTACCCCCCACCTTAATCATTTTTCCCATTCTTTCCCTTAATGGTCATTCTGGAGCCTCCCCCTTGGCCCATTGTTACCTGGAAGTCTAATCAGGTAACCAAGGCCAAGTCTGCTCGTTGGCTAGCTATGAGCATCCAATCAGGGAATGCCAATTAACTGGCTATTGTCTACTGCATAAGTCCAGCCCTTATGGTCATTGAAGAGCCTCCCCTTTTTCTGAGGTCATGTACCAGCTGACCACTGTCATTCACCCCTGTACCTCCCATCTCCTAAGGGCTCAAGGTAGTCCTTATAACCTGTGACCCAACTCCCCACAGGTGTGTATCTAGCAGTACCCCAGTTCCGCTATCTAGATACATCCCCAATTCTTGGCCAGTTGAGGGTCCCCTCCCCCTAGTCCTCATTCGTAGCCATTGGAGCCTTCTTTGAAGACTACGATCGGTAATTATCACCCTGTTTGTCCATCCTTGTGCTGTCTCTGAATCTCTCTCTATTTTTCTTAGGACTGTATGTATGTTTTATGAGTTTATTATCTTGTATGTGTGTTTATATTTTTCTGGAATAAATTTTAATTGTTTTTACTTAATTAGTGTCCCTGGTAATTTTAAGCAATAATTTCTGGACATGTATCCTGTATACATAGATTAAAAGATCCTTTTTAAACCAGGTGCCCACCTGTCAATTCCCCAACCTCGTTTTGAGGGCATTTTGGCTTACAAAACATTAAAATGAATTACAGAAATAGCAATTGTACATTTTTTTTCAACTCCTTCACTATAATCTTTTTTTACATACCCAAAGATGATATTTGTAGTAAGGATCAGTTAATTCTGAGAAATATAAAGTTGGTGAAACCATATTTGCTACTTAGACAGATGTATTGAAATGCTAAATGCTTGTTCTTGCTGTGTTCATCAGGATAAATTTGCTGTTTTTAGTACAGATGACATGAGAGCCCACTGAGAATTAGGGTATTTATTAACTGAGCAGAGTGGTAGGATACAACCAATATCTTTGGCTAAGCATGCACCTTCCCGAAGAAGTTGATGGAGGAAAGCTCGATGAATAGCACTTTATAGCTGTTCTTTTTACTAAGTGTTCTTCAGTAATTCTATTGGATGGCCTTTTCTAACAAGACACAGAGGAGGAATATTGAAACATACGCATGTTTCATGTTTTAATGGAGATCATATGAAATGGGTAATTGTGTAACAGGGTTGATTGGTGCATAGCAATGGGAGGGGTGGGGAGAGGTTAGTGATTTCCAAATCCCTAACAATGAGAATATCAAACATCCCTAACAAGAATCTTCTGCATGTGTATGCTCTTAATTCATTTCATTTCTATGAAGGAAGACAGTTTCGGTTTGTTGAGAATGTGTGTGCACAAAGATGACCCCTTAATTAAAATGCAGAAGGAAGCTCTTGCACTTGTGCTTTTGGTAGAGAACCCAAAAGAGACAGGTTAATTGTGGTGCAAATCTATATCTTTATAACTCAAATATATTTGAGTTGGGGGTGGGGGTGGGGGATAGGCTCCCTCTGGGTGTCCTGCCCCCCCAGGGAAAGTGCACGCGCAATACATCGCCTCTCCTTTCCCGGTGTAGTGAACGCTGCGTGAACACTGTCTGGCTATGCCTGGCAGATGGTCATTGCAATGGCCTCTCCTACATTACTGCATCCATGGCAACACCTTCTCGCTGGTCCCCCCCGTTTTCACAGAGTTTGCCACGTCATGGTGCGACCGAATGTCCGGCAGTATAACTGGGTGGGCAGGCTGGGCTCAACAACCTCGCCAGCCAAGAGAAGGAAAACTCTAACATCAAGCCCGGGCAGACAGAGCTCATTAATGTGACATCTACCACCTGGAGGACTCACTGCCGGTGTCCCAGCTAATTGGGCCATGGCAGGTGACCCCATGGTGAAAGGGTGGAGGCAATACTGCGCACACTGCGCACACTGCGCCTCACCTAAAAATTCCTCTGCGCAGGCCTGAAGAGTATCTACATCCACAACCCACAACATACCAAGTCCTGCAGCGATGGGCAAGGGGCGAAACGGCAGGTGGAAGATGCCACTGGAAGCCGCAGTCCCGATCCTGCATGTAGGCAGTTCAGGGTATTGGTTGCCTGATGCTGACCCGGAGACGAAAGCATTTTTCGGCAGCACCCTGAATGACCAAGCAGCCTTATGTAGGGACAGCACTGCTTGCTCCGTATGGAGAGGGGCCTAGAAAAGGTGGCCTAAATAAAGCTCGTTTCTCCCCCCCACCCCCGTTGGCTAGCCGCGGTCAACGGGCATCCTTACTTGCGGTCGAAAAATAACAACAAAGAAAAGGCATGCACCTGCCTCACAAAGTGTGCAAAGACTAAAGCTTGCGTGTTGGAACATCAGAACCATGCTTGACACAGTAGACAGTGGTCGCCCTGAACGACGCTCTGCTCTAGTTGCCCACGAACTTCTCAGGTTGAATATCGACATAGCAGCTCTCAGTGAGGTCCGTTTCCCTGAGGAAGGTAGTCATCAGGAACACGGTGCTGGCTATACCCTCTACTGGTCGGGTAAGTCAAAGGCTGAGAGCCGCCTTTCTGGCATTGGCTTCATGGTCAGGAATTCCATTGCCTCTAAACTCAAAAACCTGCCAACAGGTCACTCAGATCGCATCATGTCTATGCGCCTCCCACTTCAAAACAAGCAGCATGCAACACTCTTCAGTGTGTATGCCCCAACCCTTCAAGCAGATTCTGCAGAAAAGAACAAGTTCTATGCTGATCTACGCTACCTCGTACGGAAGACCCCTACAGAGGACAAGGTGATCATCCTTGGTGACTTCAATGCCAGAGTAGGTAAAGACTCGGAAGCCTGGAAAGGAGTACTTGGCAAACACGGCATTGGCAACTGCAATGATAACGGGTGCCTCCTGCTAGAATTCTGCACGGAGCATCAGCTCACCATTACCAACACTATCTTCCAGCAGAAGAACAGTCTGAAGACAACCTGGATGCACCCACGGTCCAAGCATTGGCACCTTATTGACTATATTCTGGTGCACCAGAGAAACCTTCGTGATGTCTTACACACCCGAGTAATGCCCAGTGCAGAATGTCATATGGATCATCATCTTGTACGCTGCAATCTCCGTCTTCACTTTAAATCTATACCCAGGAGAGGCAGTATCCCCCGGAGGAAGTTTCAGGTTGGCAGCCTTCAGTCAGCTGAAGTTAAAGCTGCCTTCCAGCATAGGAAACTAAGTGTAGCTCTATTAGACTTCTGCTTTGTCTTAATGTTTTTATATTTTAAATGTTTTTAATTGTGTAAATGCCTAAACTTAATATTGTTATGTCGGATTTCATGTGTTGTGAGCCGCCCTGAGCCACCTTGGTGGGAAGGGCGGGATACAAATCATAAATAAACTAAACTAAACTAAACTAAACTAAACTAAACTAAACTAAACTAAACTAAACTAAACTAAACTAAACTAAACTAAACTAAACTAAACTAAACTAAACTATAAACTCCAGACAAGAATTCAGGACCCCAGTTGCCACACAGATCCTTCTCCAGAAGCACTCTGGGAACACCTAAAAACTACCATCCTGTTGACCTCTGAAGAAGTCCTCGGGTTCTCCACAAGGATGAACAAGGACTGGTTTGACGAGAACAATCAAGAGATCAAAGAATTACTGTCAAAAAAGAGATCTGCCTACCAAGCACATCTTGCTAGCCCTCCTGTCCCGGGAAAAAAGCAACCTTTCGCGCTGTATGTAGCAACCTCCAGCGCAAGCTTCGAGACATTCAGAACGAGTGGTGGACCAAGCTTGCAGAGAGAACCCAGCTGTGTGCAGACAGTGGTGATTTAAGAGGGTTCTACGAAGCCCTGAAGGCAGTATATGGTCCATCATATCAGGCTCAGAGTCCTTTGCGTAGTGCAGATGGCCAAGTGCTCCTCACAGTCAAGGCATCCATACTGAACCGGTGGTCAGAGTATTTTCAGGTTCTCTTCAGTGCCAATCACGTAGTTCAAGATTCAGCAATCCACCTCACCCCACTTCAACCAGTGAAAATAGAGTTGGATGAGATCCCCACCCTAGAAGAGACTGTTAAAGCCATCAAGCAACTGAAAAGTGGCAAGGCAGCGGGAGTTGATGGAATCCCACCAGAGATCTGGAAGCATGGGGGCATAGTACTCCATAGCACACTTCACAAAGTACTTGTCACCTGCTGGGAACAAGGCAAACTACCACAGGACTTTCCCGATGCAATCATCATTACTCTACATAAGAACAAAGGGGAAAAGTCAGACTGTTCAAACTACCGGGGGATAACCCTGCTCTCCATCGCAGGCAAAATCCTTGCTAGAATACTCCTGAACAGACTGGTGCCTAACATTGCAGAAGAACTTCTCCCAGAGAGCCAGTGTAGCTTCAGAGCTAACAGGAGCACCACCGACATGGTATTTGTTCTCAGGCAGCTCCAAGAGAAATGCAGGGAACAGAACAAGGGTCTATATGTGACTTTTGTCGACCTTACCAAAGCTTTTGATACCGTTAGCAGGAACGGCCTGTGGCAAATTTTGGAACATTTAGGATGTCCCCCAAGGTTCCTCAGTATGGTCATCCAGCTACATGAAGACCAGCGAGGCCAAGTTAGACACTGCAACGACCTCTCGGAGCCCTTCCCAATAGGCACAGGTGTAAAGCACGGCTGTGTTCTTGCGCCAACTCTCTTTACGATCTTCTTTAGCATGATGCTTCAAAGAGCCGCAGTAGATTTAGAGGACGACGATGGTGTCTACATCCGCTATCGCACCGATGGCAGCCTGTTCAACCTGAGGCAACTAAAGGCAACTCCAAGACAATGGAAAAACTACTGTTTGCTGATGATGCTGCACTTGTCTCCCACTCGGTATCAGCTCTGCAGCATATGACGTCCTGCTTTGCAGAGGCTGCCAAGCTATTTAGCCTAGAAGTTAATCTGAAGAAGACAGAAGTTCTCCACCAGCCTGTACCCCAGGAAGATTATCACCCTCCTTGCATCACTGTGGGTGAATCAGTTTTGAAGACAGTCCAGCAGTTCAGCTACCTGGGGTGCATCATCTTCTCAGATCGACAAGGAGATTGACAATAGACTGGCAAAGGCAAACCGTGCATTTGGCCGACTGCATAAAAGAGTGTGGAGCAACAAGCATTTGAAAAAAGGCACAAAGATCAATGTTTACAAAGCGGTTGTGATGACAACCCTCATCTACGGCTGCGAATCGTGGGTTTTATACCGTCATCATCTGCGACTCCTTGAGCGCTTTCATCAGTGCTGCCTTTGCACCATCCTCAACATCCACTGGAGTGACTTTGTGACCAATACTGAAGTCCTCAAGCGGGCGGAGGTTACAAGCATTGAGGCATTGCTGATGAAGACGCAGCTGCGCTGGGCAGGGCATATCTCCAGGATGGAAAACCACCGCCTTCCCAAGATTGCCCTGTATGGCGAACTTTCCACCGGCCATCGAAATAGAGGGGCACCAAAGAAGAGGTACAAGGACTCCTTGAAGAAATCCCTTGGTACCTGTTGCATTAACCATCACCAGTGGTCTGACCTAGCCTCAGACCGCAAAGCATGGAGACACACCATCCACTAGGCTGTCTCTTCCTTTGAGAACGCACGCATAGCTGGTCTTGAGGACAAAAGGAGATTGAGGAAGAATCGTTCTGCTACAGCACCAACTCCAAATCAGACTTTTCCATGCAGCCACTGTGGCCGGACCTGCCTGTCCTGCATCGGTCTTGTCAGCCACCAGCGAGCCTGCAGCAGATGTGGACTACTGCACCTTTCTTAAATCTTCGTTCGCGAAGTCAAGCCAAGAGAGAGAGAGAGAGATTTGGGTTAATATAACTCAAATATACCTCTATGTAAATCTTACTTCAATACACATAACCAAATGTCTTTATAAACTGGATTGTATTCCATCAGTTGTTTCATTTGACTTTGCCTGCTCCCCATCCTCATTGTAGCCTACTGCCTCATGGCTTTTGTCCATGTAATCCCCATGATCCTCAGCATAATCTTTTCAGTGGTCAAAAGAAGCCTATTCTCCTTTTTTTCATTAGAGGAAAAGCTGATGGGATACAACCCAGTATTACAGTGTCATCAGGAAAACCATAGAATTAAAGGATGAGTAACGTAAACTGCAGACTCCAAAAACCAGCAGTCCTTTGATGAGGAAATATGCAGCCTACAGCACAAAAAAGAAAATAGCAGCTGCCATAAGCCATCATCATGTAGCTTGATGTTCAGCAGGGACAGGTGGTCAAAACAAATCCACAATCTTCTTGCTATACAATGTTTTGAAGTCTGACATAACCAGAGGTGACTGATAATGTTGTTTTAATGTGAAGTATGTTAGACTATGGTGTGAATGTAAGTTTTTAAGCATCATTAGGGCCATTTGGGAAATCCATCAGTTGAGGTTTACATACCTACTTTATTGCTTGATCTTCCAATGAGGCTAACACTAGGAATCCACAAATCTGTAAATGTCAGTGTTTTTAAAGTCTGCCTATGGTCAAGTTGTCCAAAATTTTCCCACCTGAATTATTATTCTTATTTTAAAATCTGAATTTAACTGTTTTGTTGAATACTGGTCAATTGTTTTATGCCTGCTATTTTTAGTGTTTAGTACTTTTTATGTTTATTTGAGTGAAATATTTACATGCCACTTTTCTTACCATCTGCAGAGGCAGCTTACAGAAGCCAGCTAAGCAAGCAACAGGCATATTAAAGGCATAGGACAATACAACAATTAGAGCCAGTAACAAAAACTCCTCCTCTTCCTGTGCCCTCCACAGCTTGAATATCATCTTAATCTTTGATCAGTGCTGAAGGCCCATCTGAACACACTGCCATTCAGCATTTATGAAACCAGATATGGAGCCTTCTTTACTTTCTCAGGCACAACATTCCAAAGGGTTGGTACCACTGTCAACAAGAAATGATTCCAAATGGTGGTCGATTTGAATAAGTTTAAAGGCAGGGTGCTAATAATAGACAATTTCTTTTTCAGCAAAACTTCTCCCTTTTCAGACTTTTAATCTTCATAAAGTGGCTCTGGGATGTAGGGAATGTAGGGCTGCCAGCTCCAAGTTGGAAAATTTCTGGTGGTTTTGGAGGTAGAGACTGAGGAAAGTAGGGTGTGAGGAGGGGAGCTGATCTTTGTCACAAGGTGATCAGTTGTAATCCCAGATCTCCAACCATTACGTGGAGGCTGGCAACCCTAATGGAATCCCAGAACCTGATTTGAAAACTATTGTTTAATATAAAGATCAAAAAATTATCAGTTCATTCCACTAGTACTCCACTAGTACTAAAAGTCTCCAGGGATAACAATAACATGCATAGAGCAATAATTTGAAACTGACTTTTAAAAGGCAAGTGATTCATTTAAATACATTTTCTTCTAGTTTTAAACAGTTCCTCTTCTTTTCTCACCAGCAGACAGTGACTGCTCAACCTGTTGGCAGGTTTACTGCTTTTTAGCTTGGGTAGGCAGGCATATGCTTACTAAACAAGAATCATTTCAGTTCACAAATGAGGAACAACAGAGTTTGGGAGCTTTCACAAAAGTTATTGAGCAATGCTGTCTAGCCCTTACCTCGCAATTCACATTGACTTAAATAAAGCTGCACAAAGCATATAGTTAGGAGCAAAAATCTTCGGACCCCAAACAGTCTGTTATGACCCCCTCCAACCAACTCAGTTACCCCAACTAAAAGTCCTCAGGGGAAGACCCCTAAGGAGCCAAGATCGTGGTTAAGGAGGACAAGGGAAGGCCCAGCACTTACAGAGGCACCGACTGAGAGTTTACCATCCATGTGAGAGGCCATCCTGACAGCCTGCAACAAAAACCTCACAATTGGCCCGGGATATAGCTGCCAAGTCTCACTAGGCAGAACTTGAACCTGGGCCTGTAGCCCCCCTCCTCCTTATGGTTGCTCCACCTTAAGGTTGCCAACCCTGGAGCTTTGGAGGTGGAGCTTGACGACAGTGGGGTTTACAAAGGAGGAGGAACATCAGTGGGGTGTAATGCCATTTAAAACACAATTTTCTCCAGGGTAAGTTATCTCTTTCATCTGGGGATCAGCTGTAGTTCCAGGGGAATCTCCAGCCCCACCTGGAGATTGGCAACCCTAGCCCCCGGAGACCTTCTCTTACTCTGCAGGAATGGTGGCAGCAGAAGGCCTGGGTTTCACCACCACAAAGGAGGCAAAATGCCTGATTGGCTGCACATCACCCAACTGTAGAGACTGAGAGCTGAGCTTCCTTGCAGGATCCTTGCCAAGGCACAGTACAGTACAGCCTCCTGAGCTCCAGCACTGGCCTGCAGTACAGGTGGGGTCTGCAGTACAGGTGGGGTCAATTACCTCTCAGACTATTTAGGCTGAGTCCTGGAAGGATAGCCTTGCTGAATCAACTGGCTTGCTAAGTGAAAGCTCTGTGTTTCCATTGCTCAAACTTCACCAGCCCAATGCAATTGCAAGGGTCCTTCTCCAGAGGAAACCTGACTAGGCCTGACTACAGAGCACAGGACACAGTCTACCTGATAGTTGCATTATTACACTGTCATAGATTTTTTATCTTGTTTTGATTAACATTTTATAATGCTTAAAGACTAGATCCCACAGATCTATATCTATAAAGGCCACTTCTCACGTTGCAGAATAGCCACAAATCTAGGGCGGAACTCTACAGAACAACCATATAGATAGAAAGATGCTTGGTTTTCCTAGGATTGATGTTTCTGAGGGCTTGAAAGCAGGTTTAATTCTCATCCCAAAGTTGTCTCTGAGAAAACCCCTTGAGATTCTCTCGCAAAGGGAATAGATGTCATTGATTTCTATCACCTTTTTATTTTGCTTTTCCTCAAAGGAGTTCAGGTTAGTGTAAATGATTTTCCCTCTCAGTTGGAAACAGCAATTCCAACATTTAAAAAGGCAAACTGTTTTTTAAGCCTATGGACTACTCATGAGGAAAGCAGGCCTCCCCCATAGTTGGTGCAAGTTCATTGTTCTTTCCTGTGGTCCTTTCAGGTACAAAATTTGCAAGTTGAACTAAATTATTTTGGAAGGCAAACCAAGCAGAATAGTTTCCATAATGGAAAAATAATTGGTGATTCTCTCAACTGCCATCAATAATCAACAAAATATGTTAGAAGTAAAGTGTTTCATTGAACAATATTCAAGTATTTTTATTTATTTATTCATTTGATTTATAGCCTGCCAGCCTTTATATAACAGGATGGGTAACAACATTCATAAAACAATTCCATACAGTTAAAATTTTAACAATTCTGTAATAAACTAACATAGTACAACCAATCACAGCTAATAGATGGTATATAAATATCCTGGGAGGGACATAAATATCTTAAAATCTGTCTGATACGAAGAAAAGGGGAGGGGAAAAGACAAAGGAAGGGTGGCCAATCTACAATGGAAGACTGATGCTGCTCTTGGCAATAAGCTTAGTGGAACAATTCTGTCTTTCAGGTCCTGCATAACTGGTCTGTTTGGCCCAGACCACATTGGATCTTTTGGCTATAAAAGTTTAGTCATGGCATACTATGGCTGCTTAGCTGGCTTGCTTATTGATTTGGGATGCTCACTTGCTATGGACCTGCCTGCTCAATGCTGACTCTGGACAGAGTGGATTTTGACTGTCAAATGTCTTCAGCTAAGATGTCTGGTAATTTTGAACCAATGTTTTATTGTATAGCTAGTCTCCTAAATTTAGCTTTGATATTTTAATTCCTCACT
This sequence comes from Heteronotia binoei, assembly GCF_032191835.1. Classification (NCBI taxonomy): domain Eukaryota; kingdom Metazoa; phylum Chordata; class Lepidosauria; order Squamata; family Gekkonidae; genus Heteronotia; species Heteronotia binoei. Next base: position 124,602,195 of record NC_083226.1, on the reverse strand, counting down.
ACTAATATTAACTGTTTTGTGGAAACTCATTCTGCAGGTGGCCTGCCTTGCAGGGTTGACATTCTTATTTAGTCCCAGAAAGATTAAAGGTTTATGCCTTGGCTTCTCACTGGTGGCAACTACTAGGATTGATGTATGTATGGACTCCCCCCCCCCCCCAAGTTTTGTAATTTTGTGTTCTGAGGGCCCTAAACAAGAATCCCTTGGACTAGAGTTTTTTGACACTCTCATCACCCAGCCTTCCTCCCCCATCTTCAAATTTCTCTCCTTCCCTGCCTTGGCAGCTTCTACCTGAAAAAAGTCTGGCCAGGTTGTAAGGTGGCTTCCAGCACTGGGTTGGATCCAACTGTGCAGTGGCCAACAGTTGTAAGCCAGGCTTAGTTACTGCTGTCACTGGGACAGGCTGAACTGTGTGAGTAGTGAGTTTCCAATAATTGCCACTGCGCCTGATCCCGGTGACTCTTGGTCCATCAAATGACATGACATTGGAGGGGGGCAGGACATTTTCCATTGTTGGTCCAGACTCCCAGTCGACTCCCACTTCTCTGCTACTTTACTTTACAAAAACAAGGCTAGAAGGCTTGACAATATCGTTATGGTTGCCTAGCAAACACTTCACCCTCAGCTTCTTTCAATGGTCATTCTTCCAACAGTGTTGTTACATATTTTTGGAGTGCTTTAATCCTCTGAACTTTTCTTTTTTTAAGATTTCAGATTCTTCTGCAACCCTGGGACTTCCTTTAGGCTTGGAGAGAAGTCCCTCTGGTATTTCCCTAGTTCCATGTTGTGGCTCTCTGGATCATAAATGGAAACAGATAAATTGATGCCTTCTTGTAATAAGAGCATCACCAGTGCAATCCTAAACAGAGTTATAACCTGCTAAATCAAATTGAAATCAGTGAGTTTAGGAGGGTATAACTCTACTTATGACTGTACTGTTCCTATGTCCAGATCACAAATGTTTTCTGTTTGGGAGATCTGATTAAGCAATTTAGACTCCTCAGTGCTATTTAGCATTATCTTTGCAAAATGCGCATCTGTTCTAATATTTTAGGGAAATGCATTGGAAGATGTATAATGTTACTCATATATAGTGAATTGAATCCAGACTAAATTGGCAATTTTCACCAGTTCCACCTTTCCATGGCATACCCCCTTCATGTCATTCCTTAGGGTCTCCCATCCCTGAGGATTTTTTGGAGATTAGTACACTGCAGTGAGAGGGGCAAAGCATGGGATAATTTCATCTACATCCCAACCGGCTGTATCTAAGGTATTTAATGTCTGAAGACATGATGCAAACAAAGGGGGTTGTGTAGTTTAACATGGGAGATAATTCACAACCCAGGTTGAGGGCAATATAAGAAGGAAATAAATCCTTCAAGAAAATTCCAAACCATGGTCACATTTAGGGTTGCCAGGTCTAACACAAGAAATATCTGGGGGCTTCAAGGGTGGAACCAGGACACTTTGGTGGTAGAGCCAAGAGCAAGGGTGTGACAAGCATGACTGAACTCCAAAAAGAGTTCTGGCCATCATATTTAGAGGGACTGTGCACCTTTTAAATTTATTTATTTATTTATTTAAGATTTATATCCCGCCCTTCGCACGAGTGGCTCAGGGCAGGATATAATGCCTTCTTTCCATTTGGAAATAATGAAGGATAGGGGCACCTTCTTTTGGGGCTCATAGAATTGGGCCCCTAGTCCAATCTTTTTTGAAACTTGAGTGTGTGTGTTGAGGAGAGGCACCGGATGCTATAATGATCATTTGATGCCTCTGCCTCAAAAAACACCCCCCCCCACAAGCCCCAGATACCCACATATCAATTCTCCATTATACCCTATGGAAAACAGCCTCCATAACCCTGAAGCAGGTGGAGGGCCTCCAAACTGGTTGCCTAGCAGGGAATTGGCAACCCTGGAATAAACCAGTTAGATATTATGAGCTTTTAAAAGGTGGTGAATTGGGGAACTGATACTTTTGGCTCACCATGTAACCTAAGGAACCAAAACTCTGTAGCACTCTAATGAGCATTTCCTGGAAAGATATATTCCTTTGCTGAAGAAATGTCTGGACAACTCTAACATGCTAGTGACAAGTAAACTTGTGTCAAATGTTATCAGGAGCCATTACCATGGGAACTTTAATTATAGTCATAGCTGTAAGGTGACATAAAATAAGCAATCCCAGCTGTGATTATCCTCATTATAACAAATGATTTCCAAAGAAACCTGAAACATTTTACTATGTTGTCTTTGCTGCCAAAATCCATATATACACATACATATATGTGTGGTTAGAAAGAGAGATAGAGGTATAGATCCAGAGACTGGAGCCATGAACAGACAAGACAACCTTTCAATAAACCTGAGAACAGTACAATGCTACTATAGGGCTTTTCAGGGAAGGGAAGTAATGGAAAGAATATGAAATGCCCCCTATAAGTCCTTGTGGGTCCCACACTTTTTTAGTAATGTTGCCAGACCTATTTTCCTCCCCATACACATAACCCCACATCCTGTAGCAACTCTATTTTTCAGTCAGCCTGTGCTCATTGATACACACCCTCCCCGCCCCCCAGTCAGAAGAAAGAGTCAGAGACAAAGAGTTGGGCTAACCAAGAGTTGGGCTAACTTTATTTAACTATTAGCATTATTCAAACAGCAAGGACAAAACTATTTTGCAACATAGGTTAGGGCCAGGGGTCGCTCTAGACCCTTCCCCTGCCATATAATGGGCAAACCATCCTGCTGTTGGCACAAGTCATCTTGACGTGACTCACCCCTGAGCTGCACAATTTGAGGGAAGAAGCTAACCATAGTGGTCCCAAAGGCAGTCTGCATTCCTTGCCCTGGGCCACACAGCCCAAGGGCTAATCCAGCAAGAACCCTGGCCACCAAATGTGGTAGTGCTAAATGGTGCTCACTGAGCCACATATCAATCTCCAATACAATCCTGCCAACCTATTATTGTATAGTGGGTTCTATGCAATGATGAGCCAAAGGATAAGTGATCTCTCTCTCTCTCTCTCTCTCTCTCGGCTTGACTTCGCGAACGAAGATTTAAGAAGGGTGCAGTAGTCCATGTCTGCTGCAGGCTCGCTGGTGGCTGACAAGACCAATGCGGGACAGGCAGATCCGGCCACAGTGGCTGCAGGGAATAAGTGATAACAAGCTCTTTATTAGGTACAGCGCTATAAGACTGTGAACTAGGCCAACGGGGTCAAACTAATATATATCCCTGAGTTCCTGCACAAGCACGTTATAGGGTCATTCAAACCGGTGGGGGCTTGTGGTTGGTCCAGGGCGGCAGAGATTTGGATCCTGCAGACCATTGTTCACAAGTCCTCAAGCAGGCATGTGGCTAGCGGTGCCTGCGCCCCTAGACTGATCTTCTTACCTGCGCACCCTTCTAGTGGCTTTTTTGTGTGTGCCCCGATGATGTCATGATGACACCACTGCCACTTGCCCCCCCCCCCGACTGCTGAGCTGAGCTGACTGCGGGCACAAGGGGGGCAGGGAGGGGACCGCACTACAGCAGGCAGGGAATGGTGGCAGGGGGCAGAGAGGCTAACAGTGGCTGCGGGGAGGGTATGGTGGCAGCAGGCAGGGGATGGGGCAGCGAGGCGAACAGCGGCTGTGGGGAGGGGGCAGCAGTGGTGGTGGGAGCGGGGAGGGGACAATGGCAGCAGGCAGGGGATGGCGGCGGGGGGTGGGGGCAAGGAGGCAAACGGTGGCTGCAGGGAGAGGGCGGCAGCAGCAGGCAGGAGAGAGCAGCAGGTGGGGGGAGGGGAGGGGATGGCACGGCAGCTGGCAGGGGGGGCGGTGGGTGTGAGGAGGCAAACGGCTGCAGGCAGGCAGCCATGGGGAGGGGATGGTGGCGGGCATGGGGAGATGGGGCATCTCATGGAACCCCTAGGCCAAGTGACGCCTGAGGTGGCCTCCTACTTGGCCTACTCCCATGCGTTGGGCCTGTCCCCAAGCTTAGTCTGTATGGTTCCAATGAGCCAGGCAGGAACACCCCAAGTCTTCACTTGAGTCCACATACATAACACCTATAAAGTGAGCAGTCTGTTCAAACAGCTTCACCCAGACTAATTCCACAATCCACTAAAAGCATTACAGGTAGGCAAAAATACCCCCAACACTTGGTCAATTAGGAACGGGGAGGGGGGATTTCTTCCCAGCCCCTACAAAGGGTGACTGGCTGAAGTCTGCACTACATATGGGGTAGGAGATTGGGCCAAACATGAGGCAAAGACTGAAAGTGGGTAGTGGAGTCACACCTATATAGCGTCTGGCTCTACCCCCCACCCGGTAGGAAACTAAAATACCCACCTGATGAAGTCAGGAAACAGATTAACAAAGCCAGAATGATACCCAGAGAAAACCCGTTACAAGACAGACACCCCCCCCCCCAAAAAAAACCCCAATAACAGAATACCATTAGTGGTCCCACACAACTCTCAACTGAAAACAGTTCAACATATCATCAACAACTTACACCTTTAGTAGACAGTGACAGCTCTCTTTCAAAAGTACGGGGGGGGGGTAAACCTTTTCTTGCACACAGACAGCCCCCTAATCTCAAAAAAACTCCTCACCCACAACAATACCACATCTCATCATAGCATGGACACTGGTATCAGAGCTTGCAATAAACCCAAGTGCCAACTTTGCTGCCACATACACCCAGACAACACAGTCATTGGACCTAACAGCATTAACTACACCATCTCAGGCTCAGTTACTTGTTCATCTTCCAACATTATATATGCCATTAAATGCCAACAATGCCTTTCAGTTCTCTACATAAGGCAAACAGGACAAACCCTATGCCAAAGGATAAATGGACACAAATCTGACATCAGGAATTACAAAACTGAGAAACCTGGGGGAGAACACTTTAACTTTTCAGAACATTCAATGGTTGACCTCACAGTAGCTGCTTTACAGCAAAGGAACAGAATGGAGAGGGAAATTGCTGAATTACAAATTATTATGTAACTCGGAATAAACACCTCCCCAGGATTGTAAGCCGAAATGCCCTCAAAACGAGGTTGGGGAATAGTCAGGTGGGCAGCTGGCTCACTAGGGATCTTTTATCTATGTATACAAGATTAACTGCCCAGAAAGATAATGCGTAAGAATATAGGGACTCTAATTTAGTAAAATCAATTAAAATTTATTGGGAAAAATATAGACTTCCATACAAGATAAAATACTCATCAAAACACACATTCAGTCCTAGGGTAGGTAGGTAGGTAGGTAGGTAGGTAGGTAGGTAGGTAGGTAGGTAGGTAGATAGATAGATAGATAGATAGATAGATAGATAGATAGATAGATAGATAGATAGATAGATAGATAGATAGATAGATAGAGGAACACATGGGTAGACAAAAAGGGTGATATTTACCTATCATAGTCTTCAAGGAAGGCTCCAATGGCGACAAGCGAAGGAAGTGGGAGAAGGGACCTGAAACTGATCAGGAATCAGGGATGGATCTATGCAGCGGAAGTTGGGATACTGATAGAAGCACACCTGTGGGTAGCTAGTCCACAGATTATAAGGACTCTCTTGAGCCCTTAGGGGATGGGAGGTACGAGGGAGGAGAAAGGTGGTCAGCTGGTGCATGACCTCATGAAAAGGGGAGGTTTCGCAGTGACCATAAGGGCTGGACTACTGCGACAAACAGTAGAAAGTGCATTGGTGACACCTAATTGGGTGCTTGCTCTTGACCAATGGACTTGCCTGGATCCTGGATACCTGAAAGAACTTTCAGGTTGAAACGGACCAGGGGGCGGTTCCAAAGTGACAGCTGGAAAGAAGAATAGAAGTGACTCCTGGGTAGGGAACACTCAAGATTAGGGAATTTATCTGAAAGGGTGACAATAGAGAGTCAAATTGTGGCCTAGGTAACACCCAGTTTGTACAAAGGAACTTGGCTCAGGCTGAAGATGGTCTTCCTCTTCTTCTGGGCACCAGTCTTTGTCTAGAGTTCCGTTAAACAAAGAAAGTGGCAATTGAACGATTAACCACTCTGGGGTGGGTAGGTTGCTTGTAGGCCAAAGGTGTACTTGAGCCTTCTGCTGGAATGAACTGGAGTCAAGCCTGGCGGGAAGATGGCTACGTGTGGTGTTAGCCCTCCATGGTGGATTCCATGGTCAGTGCTTCATAACCATTCGCCTGGACAGCTCCTGGCGGTGCAGTCTCTTCCGCTCCATGGCTGGTATACAAAATGGCGGGAAGACGTTTGTGCTGCTGGTAGGCACTCTTGTACCAGTCTAGAGTGCCTATGTAGCTTATGGCTGCTTGTACAGCATAAGTCCTTTTTGCCTCTGGATAGGTTGACCCACACTCTCTGGCCAGACGTGTGTGAGTTACTTCTCCAGGTGCTCTGGCAACCAAGCTGGTAACTACGATGTTCAAAAAGGGGGCTTTTTCCTCACAGGATTGAACAAGGATATTGGCTTTTTATCTCATTACATATGCTAAACCCATTCTCACTAAGTATAGCTATATATCCACAGTATTCCAATGTATTTCTCTCTTAGAATAGTGTATCAGAATAATGTTTTTTGTATTGGCATATTCAAATAAGGAATATTGGCTGTGTATCTCATTACCTATACTAAACCCATCTTCACTATATTTTAATGTATTCTTTTTTTCTAATGGCAAACTAGAATGATGTTTATAATGTATGTTACATGTCAAAAAGTAAATTAGATGGACAGGAACAGCACTAGGAAAAATATGTCCTTTGTTTAAACAAATGTTTAACATTTGTTTAATGTCCTTGTAAGCAATAGAGCATTTAACAGACAGCTTTTATTACCTTTTATTGGTTTCCCATGCAAATGCTATCCAGCCCAAATGTTCTTTCAATTTGTTAATTTTGCTGTTTTGCCATTGGATTACCACTCTGCATTCTTAATCACTGCCCACCAGCTATAGGTAGCTCTGCTTACTGTACCACATTCTATTGTCTGAAGAAGTATGTATACATACAAAAGCTTACATTCTGAATAAAACTTTGTTGGTCTTAAAGGTGCTACTGGACTCCTAATTTGTTCTATTGATTTAGACCAACAGGGCTGCCCATCTGGATCTACCTATTGTCTCCAGTTTCATAAAACAGTTTACAGGATAAAGAACTAAACTTTTTAGCCAAGTTAAGCTTTGGAGGCAGGGAAATTAACAGCAGGAAGCTCAAGGAGAAGGACTCAAAACAAAATGAGCCAAAAGTGCTCATTATGTACATACTGTAATGGTGGTTAACTATACAATGGAGGATTCCACACATTATATATTCTTGCACAGTGGAGCTTTATGGGGACATAATCCACTGCTAACTTGTCATTGGGGGGCTGAATAGTGCCGGGAACATTTCATCAGCTTGTATACCTGGTAGTCTGGGAATGTGGATCTGGTGATTTAGTCCTTTGTCTTCCCAAATGACACTAATCTGATATATCCTGAAATAAAGAGGGAGCATATTTCATAGACTGATGTATGCTGTAGCTGGGACAGCACTAATGTCCTATTTCTATCCTTTCTAAAAATAATGACAGTAATCCAAGTAAAGATGATGCAGAGAAGGGGAGGAAAAAACTCATTGAACAAGAGAATCAATAATTAATCCCATTTTAATATGTCCTTTCTTTTATATTTTCACCACCTCTCGTCCCTTGTGTCTTTCCCCCCCTTTTTATTTTGTTAAATAGGTTAGACTGCGGTTAGACGTGTAAATGTCAAAGCCTGAGAAATGCAATTGCTTGCAGAAGGTCTTTGAAGTCACCGACAGAGATGATCGGCACTGGACCAAAACCTAAAAGCCTTTACAACCTTTTTGATAGCTAAAATGATCAGATCAAGTAACAGAGAGATAAAGTGATCTGAGCAGTGCCCATCATCATCATCATTCTGTCTTCCTTTTGGTTCTGTAATGACTGCGTAAAAGGAAAATATGGTTAAAAACATCAGCGGCAACAAGTTACTGGAATAGCTGGTGCTGCCAGGAATTACTATATTCCTAATGAATTTGTGGATGCTGCATTTACCGCAACAGCAGTAGGTTTCCTTACCTACATGCTGTAAGACATTAGAACAAGCTGGCTTTATTGACCCTCTGGAAACCCTAATGGTGAAGCAGGATGGCTAGAAATTGCAAGGCAGCAAAGGAGTCTGAAACCTTTGTGGCAGGGAGGATATAAGGAGATCCCTGCATTAAGAGAATATAGTTAAAGGTAATTTTGCTGAAAGATCTAAAGAAATGTAGCCTCTAATGACATAACCACAGAGCACAATCCAAAATTAGCAAGACCTGTAGAGAATCCCCATTGCCTTTCATGTCTCTGTGTATGTTTTTTTAAAATTTTCTCTTGATTACTGTAAAAACATATGGTCTGATCAGGATTTCCCCTCCAGGATTTAGTTTTTTCTGCTCATTTATCAGTTTTTATAATCTTGTGGATTAATGCCAATTCTAAAATGGAAAAGTATCTTTCAGCAGGACGTCAATCAGTTTATGGACTTTGTGGCAACAGTTGCAAGTATAGCATACTCTTGTTAAAACAGTACAATCTGAAAAAATGATGATCATTTGTACTATTATAGTTATGAGAGCCAGTTTGGTGTAGTGGTTAAGTGTGAGGACTCTTATCTGGGAGAACTGGGTTTGATTCCCCACTCCTCCACTTGCACCTGCTGGAATGGCCTTGGGTCAGCCATAGCTCTGGCAGAGGTTGTCCTTGAAAGGGCAGCTGCTGTGAGAGCCCTCTCCAGCCCCACCCACCTCACAGGGTGTCTGTTGTGGGGGAGGAAGGTAAAGGAGATTGTGAGCCGCTCTGAGACTCTTCGGAGTGGAGGGCGGGATATAAATCCAATATCTTCATCTTCTTCTTATCTTCTTGGTTGTGATTTTTTACAAAAAATATCAGTGGAAAATTTAGAAGTGCTGTAAATTCAGAAAAGTCCTGACTTAAACGTCATCATTCAAGGGATATGAATGAGCAAAATTATGCTGTAATGACTCCTATTTCATGTGTTGGTGTTGCTTTTTTAAATTATTATTAACATGATGTCTACTTGGGAAACTAGATCCCAGGGATTAGTTGAAACTGCTGCAGCACAACCTGTGACATGCACAGCTGTAACTAAAGTGTGAACCTATTCCTGGCATTCAGGACAGAGCTGGTTCCTCATATGCCAGAAAAACTCCACATCACATACTTAAAACCAATTCAGACTTCAAGAGACGGTAGTAGAGTCCTCCCAAAATCATTTAACTTTCAGAATGTAGGTGTGTAATTGAATGATTCTGTTCTTCCCAAATACAAAATTCTCTGCAGGTAGAAAGCTAACATGTCAGTCTGAAAGTTTACATTTTACATGACACATCCCTTCTCTGTTTTGGGCAATTAAGTAGCCTGGAAACAAAGCCAATGGGAAGAATAGCAAGTGGAACAAGTTTCCACTACTCTGTTCATCCTAGGGCCTGAGGATCTGGGCAAATTATATGATTTTCATGTAGTGCTTGGATTGAGACTATATGGTGTTGTGAGGCTAACATATAATCTGCATTTACTACATCTTTTCCTTGATCTTTGCAGTAGCTTTTATTCTTTAACACATAAAAATATCAAAGGCTGTGCCACTTGATACTTTTTAAATCATCATTTGACATATGAAGTCACATAATTTCCTCAAAGATTACATGTATCAGCCTAATTTAAACAACTATGGTTCACTAAGTAACACCCTGCCAAGGAATAATTTCTCTAACAGGGAGATCCAAAAGCCATCAAGCAACTAGTAACTTCCTGGTAGTAGCTGAAAAGAGATAAGGCTGGACATCAGCTAAAAGCTGGAAAAAATTAAAGGAGGACATGTGCATGTATGGGCTCTTTCTTGGTGCTGCTTCTTTAGCAGCCCACCCTCTTGTTCAGCCAGCTGTATTGTTTTACTGCCCTCTATCTTCTGAGGAAGATGTATTGTACCTACCCAATCTCTTCACTGCCATCTGCCATCTTTGTGTATTTCCTCAACCCAGCACCTCCCCAAGCATGCCTCTTACACTCCTCACACCCTTTGTGTGATTATTGTTTCTCAAAAGGATCTGGTTGGGTACTGTAGAAAATGGAGTGCTGGAATAGATGGGTGCCAAGGTCATAGTTTGCTTTTTAAAAAAACCAACAACTTGGGCCAGTCTTGATTGGGTCACTGTACAAAATAAAGTTGGGCATGAGGGTCACCATCCCAAAAAATTGGGAACCTCTGCTTTGGGAAAGTCCCCCACCATACAATTGTGTTGCAATTGCCATTATTCCACTGATGACTCCAGATGATACTGGTAACCATTTGCAGTTCTCCATCACCTTTCCAGGAGCCACTTTATTGCACATGCTTTTATTGTTGTGGAACAGAAGCAAGAAGGGAGGGGTGCTTGGGTTTTTTAGGTAGCTGTAAGCTTAAGATGTAATGTTTTACTAGCTACTTGGAAGTCATCTTGAGCCAAGAGGAAAGGCAAGGTATAATATTTTAATAAATAAATATGTAAAAATAGGTAATTTCTGTAGCATGGATAGTTTCAGTACTATTATTCCCACTGATCCTTCCTATCCAGTGCAGCCTCTTGGTTTGCTGCCTCTGAATGGTGCAAGAGTGCCTGCAGCAGTCATCTCCTCATTTTTAAAAAGTGATGATATAATAGTGCTTCAGAACAGTCTTTCTAGGTTGGGGCTAAGGCCACTGATGCAGTGGTTCTGGTACTTTCTGGAAATATATCTATATA